>NC_050578.1:181718351-182065018 GCF_011100635.1 Trichosurus vulpecula | reverse complement strand
TGGCTAGAAGACTTGTCTAGGGTCTTACAACTAGTACTTAACTTAGTGTGTCTTCCTGAGTCTGAGGCACCATAGGATAGTGGCAAGAGCACTGGCTCAGTGGTAAGACAATCTGTGTTCAAATCTTGTTGTTTGTCCTTCATTCTGGAAGAGGAACAGTGATAACACAAGGCTCATGTCTTGCCTTGCTCATGAATTGGATATGATTAGGGCAGAACTGCACAAAGTCATAAGCCTCACTTTCTCCTCCAGAGTCACTGAACTCCAGCGGTAAGACAAAAGTCAAGATGACTGATGCTGTTCCAGGATGCCTCAAATCTTGGATCTAATTCCTATTGCCTGTGTGACCTTCAGCAAGTCATGTAACTACCCTGGGTATTAGTTTCTTCATCTCTGAAGTTCGGGGGCTGGAGTAGATGGCCTCTGATGTCCCTTCTGCTATTAGTTCTATGCCTGTCAGTCTATGAAACCCACAACTGGACTCTGGTCCTTTGGATACTCTCCCCTGCTTCTGACTGAGCTTGGCTGTCTACCCATTTTGCTGCCTTTCCCTCCTCACCTTTTTGTTTGACTGTTTTCTCTTTAGGTTCTTCATGTAGCACAGCTTACCATCCTTTGAGCATTGTGTCTGTTCTCCTCTGGATATGACATAGCATATTGTCAATTTTACCCTCACAGCATGGTGCTCAGAACTCAGCATAATACTTCAGGTATGACTTAATGATGGCAAGGCACAGTTCAGCCTGCTCCCTTCTTTATTCTAGACGTCATATCACTATGAATGTTTCCCAACTAGTTGGCTGGGGGACTTTGGTACTTCTCACTGGTTCTCCCTAACTTCTTTTTGGTGCCTGGACATTTGTCTTTGGAAATATTGACACATAAATACTGGCGTGACCTTTTCTGGAACATCTTTTCCTTTTCTTTTCTTAGAGTGTCTCTCCGGATCATGCAGGTGCTCAGAATATGATTCTGCTCAAGGTGCACAAATCCCACGTTCTATCGAGTAGATTATCAATCAATGCTAATTTTAGGTGGGGATTAGTTCCTGTTGGTGGCATGCATTTTACATGCCTTCTTCTTCACAGCCCTTTGCTTATTTTTAGCATTCCTAGTCTGCTTTAAAATTAGAAAGATATTTATTAAGGATTCTCATCTCTATAGCACTGCAAGAATGGTGGAAGGAAAGAACAAACAATTATTAAACATCTGCTATTTGTCAACACATTTGAGGTTCATAGCAAATCTGGGAGGTAGGTACTATTACTATTTTCATTTTACAGTTTAGGAAAGTGAGGCATACATAGGTAAAGTGACTTATCTAGGGTCACAGAGCTAGTAAGTGTCTGAGGCTGGATTTGAACTCACTGGATTGAGTCATCCTGACTCCAGGTCCAGCACTCTATTCACTGTGCCAGCAGCTGCCTCTGATGGGCCAGTAACTAGGTATAGAGCTAGGTTTGGGAACAGGAATGACACTGCAGTGGCTTATGATTGGTAAGAAGATAAAAAAGAATCATGATCTGGGTCATAGTGAGGTCTGGGTATGTTTAGACTTCTCTTTTTCTCAAACTCCTTTATCTTATGTGTTTAATATTCATCATTCTATATGACTTTCATTTACCTGATTCAATATCCCCATTATTTTTATTTGCATCAACAGTTCAAAATCAATATAGTGACACTGGTTTTATTACGGAATTGCATTTCCCAAACAACTCCAAAGGAATGATG
Organism: Trichosurus vulpecula; assembly: GCF_011100635.1. Taxonomy (NCBI): domain Eukaryota; kingdom Metazoa; phylum Chordata; class Mammalia; order Diprotodontia; family Phalangeridae; genus Trichosurus; species Trichosurus vulpecula. Next base: position 182,063,284 of record NC_050578.1, on the reverse strand, counting down.
ATAAGCTAGAAGGATGACAGTGATAATCATTTCAGGAAAAGGTCTTTGGAATAAACAACAAGGGTAATATGTTGGAAGTAAAAATAGGACCCAGTTGCATTCTGTTTTGACTCATCCTATTCAACTCCCTCTCCCCAACACTTCATATATACAGACACACTGGAGTTCAGAACACAAAAATGAAAAGAGAAGACAGCTCTTTGTTTTTTTTTGCTTTTCCAGGTATTCACAGAAAAAAAGTGCAAACAAGTTGAAGAAGTTATTGGTACTACTATTAAGCTGTCAAACATAATAAGATTTATGGTAGGAGGAGGTATTAATGTGCAAACTACCAGAGTGAGCCAGGGCAGATGCAGTTTTAATTACTGTAGTCTCTTAGAAAATTAGGTTGTAACTAGACCTATGTGGGTGTGAGTTATTCAGAAAACCATGGTTCCCAAATTACCCACAAGTAATTTGTCATATTTGTAGCTCATAAATGTTTGACCTTGTAGACAAAACTTTCTTTTTGAAAAGTTTATATTTCTTTCTTCTGAAAACAGGTATTCATCTGACTGAGCACCTTCAAAGCCTCTGCAGTGGCCAACACACAGAGAGGAATTTATTTCTGTTCGTCTAAGTGGCTATTCTTTCTAAAATTTGGACTTCATAAACATTCCATTTTCAGAAAGCAGTAACTTAAAAGAAAACTAGTCTTCCCCCACATCTATCAGTACTCTGAGATTTTGTCATCCAGTCCTGGAAAACCTGCTCACTCTCTTCTGCCTCTGGTTATTCATCTAGCCACCTACTTTTTATTTTATTCATTAAATGATTCTGTACATGGCCTGGGTCACACCATCATTTGCTTCTTCCAGTAAGCAACTGTCTTATAGCCAGTTAGGTTGCTTTGCCAGTGACTCAGCTGAGGTGTGAGGCTAGTGAAATAGCCATTTAGGCTTTACTGTGATTCAATTGTTTTAATCTGTCAGACACAGTCAGAGATGGAACATTTGCCTTGAGAGTCCATTGGTAAGAGTGGCAATACAGGATAATTACTGTGCTTCTTTAGTTGGTGGAGGGGTAAGGTTTTCTTATGCATAGAGCTATAGAGTTTGAGATTCAGAAAGAACCTCAGAGATAATTTAGTCCAAACATTTTACATGGTACAAGAACTCTGGTTACAGCACTTGTGGCAGCTTCTATTTTTTCCCCTTTATGTCATCCAGTGACATAATACCACCATCATCATTTCAGTCTACTATCATGGCCAACATTACTGCTTTTATCACAGTACCAGGATGCCATCTGTTCTGCAAAATTACCAGATGTGGCTAGTATATATTCCAATAAAACAATAGGAAGGAGAGGTAAAGATGAGACAGAGACAGACAGAGAGAGAAAGAGAGAGAGCGAGAGAGAGAGAGTGACAGAGAGAGACAGAGAGAGATAGAGAGACAGAGGGAGAGTCAGAGACAGAGGCAGAGAGACAGACACAGACACAGAGACAGATAGAGAGATCACTTTTAACCCTCAGGTAGAAGAAGGTAGAAGTGGAGAATCAGGAAAAGCTTTGTGAAAGAGGTAACCTCTGATCTGGACACTGAAAAAAGGGAAGGATTTCAATAGGTAGTGCCTAGGAGACTTAAAGACAGGGAGGTAAGATAGGGTAGGAGAGACTGTGTTGGAACAAGTAGTTCACTTTGTCTAGAATGCAGAATAGGAGAAGAGCAGTAGCTTGAGATAAGGCTAGACAGTGGTCATATTGTGGAGGGTCTTGGAAGTCAGGCTAGGGAGCTTGGATTTGCTTCAGTAGCCGGTAGAAAAATGCTGAAGTTTATTGAGTAAGGGAGTGACATGATTAGACCGGAATATTAGGAATCTTCTCAATCACCCTGGCTTGCAACTTCAGTGTGATCCTCCACTTCTCATTCACTTTCACCCCACATAAAATCTTTTATCAAGTTCCATTAGTTTTACCTCTGTAATGTCTCTTGTATATATCCCTTTCATAGCTGCCACTCTGGTACAGGCCCTCATCACCTCACTTCTGGACCATTGCAATAGCCTGCTGGTCAGTCTCCCTGTCTCAAGTCTCTCCCCATTCCAGTCCATCCTTCACTTAGCAGTCAATTTAATCTTCCCACAACACAGATCTATGTCGTCCCCTAATCAATAAACTCTAATAGTTCTTTATCACCTCCAGGGTCAAATATAAAATCCTCTGATTTTCAAAGAGCTTTACAACCTGGATGTATCCTACCTTTCCAGACTTTTTTGAACAATAAGAAAATCTTTTATTGAGAACTTATTATGTATACTTTACAGACAATTCTTTTCTTCTTCTACATTCCTCCTCCCATTTCTCTTTTGGGACAATACATGACCCTCTCCAGCCAGGTGGCCCTGTGTCAGTTCTCTCAATATTTCAGAGATTACTGACTGGTTTAGCAACCACACCTACAAGTTTCTTTAGTACCATGGGATGGAATTCATCTATTTGTCTTTGTTCATCCTTTGTTTTTAAAGAGGATCAATTGACATTACAGAGTGGTCTTAACTTGCACATGAATTGGATTTAAGTGTGGCAGAGTTGCACAAAATTGTCAGCTTCTCTCTGTCTTCCAGACTCATCAAAGTCCAGTGACAAGACAAAAGTCAGGATGACTGGCTATGGTCCAGTGTGCTGTGGATGACCTTGGTATCTTCAGTATCTGACCAAGCTCTAAGTGCCCCACAGAGCCTGTTTCAGCTACCTTCATAGACATTGGAACAAATTGTTCTCCTCTACCCATTCCACTGGGTGGAAGTCTCCACATGCTTGGGATAGACATCCCCCAATTCACCAATAGATTTGAGGCCTGTCCATTACTTTCAGCCTGGTTTAGCTTGTTGAGACAGTTTTACTGGAGTGTGATAGTTTCTTTGTATGCTATAGCTTCTTGGAGCCATAGGTGAGAGTTGGGCAACAGATAGACACTAAAGGTGAATGAGCAGCTCTGAAAATGTCTTCTTCCCAGACTTCGTATGCCTTACTCCCCACCATATGCTCTGGAATTCACAATGACCTCTTTACTATTCCCAGTATAAGACATTCCACCTCCATATCCAGATTCTGGGCATTTTCATTGGCTGTTTTCCATGCTTGGAATGTTTTTCCTCCTCATCTCTGCATCTAGGCTTCCTTCAAGTATCAGCTGAAATCTCATTTTCTACAAGAAGCCTTTTTAAAAAATTCTTTAATTCTGCCCATTGATGATCTCACACCCAATGTCTATTGATTATCACATTTATGGTGTATATAGCTTATTTGTGCATAGTTGTTTTTGTGTTGTCTCCTCCTATTAGATGGTGAGCTCTTTGAGAAAAGGGACTGTCTTTTGTCTTTCTCTGTATCTCTATTACTTAGCATAGTGTCTGCTACACAATAAGTGCTTTATAAATGGTTATTGACTGATGGTTGCTGTGTAAAGGGTAGACTGGAAATGGGAAGCACGGAGACCACTTCAGAGGTGATCAGAATATTCCAAATACAATGTAGTAAACTCCAGGACTTGGGTGATTGCATTATTAATGGATAAAAGGGGGCTAAATGGTAGAGATATTGAAAACTAGTACAAATCACTTCCTTTCTCTGGGTCTCAGTTTTCTCATTTGTAAATGGAAGTGATTGGAGAAGATGACCTCTGTATTGACCTCTAGTTCTAAATTCCATAATTTTGAAAAGGATAATAGAAATTTGCAACTAATTGGAGAAAAGGCTATGAAGGATAGGAAAGAATCAACAGTGACTCTCAAATGTCAAGCCTGGGTGATTAGGACACAGGTTCTAAAATCAATGAAAATAGGTAAATTGAGAGCTGGGGAGGAATTTAAATGCTTGTCATTAACCCACATTTTAAGTATGTAGCTTCAGTGAACCTATATTACACAGACAGTAAAGAAATGGGAATTAGGGCACTATCTATGTACAACTAAATGAAAAGTAATAAAATAATCAATTATCTCAAAGTTTCTAAACATGCAAATGTTTTAGATACTTGTAGACAGGCAAAAAGATGAAAAAAGATTGTTCTATTACTTTGTCCTTCATTGTTGCATTCACTGCTGTAAGCAGAGTTTGGTGGAAGGAGAAATACACTAAAAGTAAAAGAATAGATTTGTAATCCCAACATTGATACTATTTCTGTAATCTCAAGCAAGTCAATCAATCAACAAGTGCCAACTTTGTGCTAGGTGGATACAAATACAAAAATAAAGCAGTACCTCTTCTCAAGGAGCTTACACTCTCTTAGGGTAAAGAGTATGTACATGTATGAGTATATATGCATTTATTTGTGACTATATGTGACTAGTGACTAGTGCTGTGATTTCATTGGTATTGGGAACTGCCAGTTGAGAAGAGCTTTTCTACCAATATATGTTGTCATCTTTGTCATTTATTATCTTAGAGAATTGCCTAGTATGTTCTGAGGTTAAGTGACTTGCCCAAGGCCACATACTAATAATGAATCAGAAGTGAGACTTGGGAACCAAGATCTTCCTGACTTCTGAGTTAGCTCCCTATCCACTACAACAGATGTTTCCTGTACATGGCCTGCAGGATACACTGTGGCCCACATCACTCTTGATTGCTAGCTGAACCAGATTAAAATATATTTGGAAAATATTTTAAAAAATAAATAAAAATACAATCAAATATTGATAATGTTAGTATGTGATTTTCTAAGTCAATAAGCAACCCACAGGGATCGTTATATATGCTTTAATGGCTCCATTTTGGTTTGAGTTTGAACACTTACTGCAACACAACATGCTGCTTCTTTACATATGAAAGAGTGGTAAATTGTGAGGAGGGGACACAAGCAGCTAGGGATACTAAAATAAGCCTCATGTAAGAAATAGCACTTGGGTTGTGTTGAAGAAAAATTGAGAACGTAGTCAGTCAGTCACCAAGTGTTTAGTAAGTGCCTACCCTCTTCTGGACACAGAATTAAAAGCTGAGGATATGAAGAAAGGAAAAGAAAAGAAAAGAAAAAAAAATCCAGATCATGGTAAATGAACGTAATGGTGTATTGCTGTGCTGAAAAAACCAATGAACATTTAATTTTTATTTTGTTCTCAATTGCATGTAAACAAAAATTTTTAACATGAGAAATTTTGAATTTCAAATTTCTCCTTCCCTCTCTCTCCTTCTCCCTCCTTGGGGAGGCAAACAGTTTGATATGGATTATACATGTGCAGTCATGTGAAACCTTTTCATATTAGCCATGTTACAAAAGAAAATGAAAACCAAAAAAAAACCCCAAATTAATAAAGTAAAAAAATAGTTTGCTTCAATCTATGTTCAGACTCCATTAGTTCTTTCTCTGGAGGTGGATAGCCTTTTTCATCATAAGTCCTTCAGAATTGTCTTAGGTCTCTGTACTGCTGAGAATAGCAGTCATACGTAGGTGAAAATTGTACAATTTTGCTGTTGCTGTGTACAATCTTCTCCTGGTTTTGTTCATTTCACTTTGTTTCAGTTCATTTAAGTCTTCCCAGGTTTTTCTGAAAGCTTCCTGCCTGTCATTTCTTATAGCACAGTAGAATTCTGTTAAAATCATGTATCACAACTTGTTCAGCCATTCTCCAATTGATGGGCATCCCCTCAATGTCTGATTTTTTGCCATCACAAAAGAGCTGCTATAAATATTTTTGTACATGTGAGTCCTTTTCCTTTTCCTTTGATCTTTCTGGGATACAGGCTTGGTAGTGGTATTGTTGGGTCAAAAGGCATGCACAATTTTATAGCCTTTTGGGCATAATTTCAAATCGCTCTCTAGAATAGTTGGATCAGTTCAAAACTATACCAGCAATGTATTAGTGTGCCTATTTGTCTGCAACTTGTCCTACATGGGTCATTTTTCTTTTCTGTCATATTAGCCAATCTCCTAGGTGTGAGGTGGTATCAGAGTTGTTTTAATTTGTATTTCTCTAATTAAGAGTAATTTAGAGGCTTTTTCATATGGCTATAGATAACGATTTCTTCTTCTGAAAACTGTCTATTCATATTCTTTGACAATTTTTCCACTGGAAAATGATATATTCTTATAAATTTAACTCAATTTTCTATATATTTAAGAAATGAATCCTTTATCTGAGAAACTTGCTGTTTTCTTCTTTCCTTCTAATCTTAGTTACATTGATTGTGCAAAAACTTTTAAAATTTGATGTAATCAGAGTTTTCTATTTTACATTTTCTAATGCTCTTTCTCTTATTTGGTTATAAATTCTTCCTTATTCATAAATCTGACAGATAAAATATTCCATGGTCCCCTAATTTTCTTATATCACCCTTTATTTCTAAATCATGTACCCACTTTGACCTCATCTTGTCATATGGTGTGAGATACTGTTCTATACGCAGAGCAAGAATGAACATTAAGCCTGTAAAGGCTTACATGAACTGATGCAAATGAAATTAGTAGAATCAGGAAAATAACATATGAAATGTCCACAATGTTGTAAATGGAGAGGATGATAACCACAAAGAACTCAAAATGAATACTGTGAAATTAAAAGAAGCTTGGCCCCAAAAAAAGAACCATGAGAAGACCCCTTATGCCTGCTCCTTTGCAGAAGTGCAAGTTCCCTAGGTGTGGAAAATTGCATATTATGACGATTTTTTTATTGATGGATTGTTTTGCTGATTTTTTCTCTTCATGTTTTTTTCTTTTTTGTCTTCTAGAATTATTATTTAAAAAGATGGCTCTCTGGAAGGGAGAAGGGATACAGAAAGAGATCTATTTACTGCAAAATTGGATAGACCTCCAGGCCTGAAATCAGGAAGACTCATCTTTTGAGTTCAAATCTAGCCTCAGACACTAGCTATGTGACCCTGAGCAAGTCACTTAACCCTATCTGTCTTAGTTTCCTCATGTGTAAAATGAACTGGAGAAGGAAATGGTAAACCAGTCCAATGTCTTTGCCAAGAAAACCCAAATGGGGTCACAAAGAGTTTGACACAAATGAAACAACCAAACAACATTAATAATAATAGTTAGCATTAATATAGCACTTTAAGGTTGGTAGAGTGCTTTACATATGTTATCTCATTTGGTCCTCACAATAGCTGTGTAAGGTAAGGTAAGTACCAATATCATCCTCCTTGTACAGATAAGGAAACTGAGTGAGACAAGGTAAGGAACTTGCGCAGGGTCACATAGTAAGTAAATGTCTGAGGCAGAATCTGAACTCAGGTGTTCCTGTTTCCTTCCATCATTGTATCCATGTGCCAACTAGTTGCTGTCTTTTAAAAATTAAATAAATAAGAGGGGAAAAAGAATCAAAAAGAAAACCCCTATAAAATACAGTGCTCTAACCCCGAAAGGGGGGCACCCTTAATAAAATGAGCCATCTCATATTCTGGATGATAGACAATCTTAACCTTATTCTCTCTTTAACCTGCCCCTTCCCTTCCGTAATTTCATTGGAAGGGAATTAATTGATGAGGATCTCATCAACTCCCTTCCTACAACTTATTCTTGTTTACCAATATTTATATGTGTGGTTTTATCAACTATAACATGAGCTTCTTTAGAGTAGTAGGGACTGTTTAATTTTTGTCTTTATATAGTTAGTACACAGTGCCCATAGTAGATGCTTAACATTTATTTTTGTGATTGTGAATAGGACCTGACATGGAGTGCAAAATAACATATGAATCCCTCTGTTCCATCTCAATTTACCATAGAGAGAATATACCCCAATAATATTGCAATTTATCTATTTCTTCAAAAACAAAATAACCAGTTTTGACTATCACTAGTGCCAAGAAACTTCTGATCTTTCCTTTTCTGTGTGCCTTTCATCATTCCCTTGGGGTATAATTGACAGCTTACTTGGCTCCTGGCTTGCCACGTATGTGCTTATTCACTTAGTGCTAACACTCACAGCCCCTAGGCTGAAAGTGAGATTACACCTACCCCAGCCTTCATGAGAAGAACACATGTCTGGGCTTAAGGACAGAAAGCACATGATAGTAGAGTGATCATCCAAGTTCACATTTTTTTAGCCTTAAGGTTTGCAAAGTACTTTACATTCACTGTCTTATTTGATTTTAATAAGAATTTGCTAGCATAACACCAGTCTTAGAGTCCACAAGACCTGATTTCAAATCCTGCCTCAAATATTTGTTGGATGTGTGACTCTGGGCGAATTACATGAACTCTTCATGCTACAATTTTCTCATTTTAAAATGAGGTGGTTGGGCTACCCATTGCTTCTTAGGACTTTAGGCAACTGGGTGATATAGGGTAGTGTTGGACCTGGAATCAAGAAGAACCCAAGTTCAATTTGTGCCTCAAACACTTACTAGCTACGTGACCTTAGTCAAATTAGTTAAACTTTCTGTGCCTCAGTCTTCTTACCTACCAAATGGGGATCATGATAGCATTTAATCTGCCAGAATTGTGAAGATTAATAGAGATATTTATAAGGTGCCTTACAAACCTTGAAGTGCTTTGCAAATGCCATTATTATTTTTATTATTATTAATTTCATCATCTTCTTCATGATCTTAAGCCCCTTATAGGTCTAAATCCATGATCCTGTGAACCCTATAAGGTACTTATTATTTTTGCTGTACCAATTCTACTTTACCCTCCTTATAAGCCTGGTGTATAGGTAATGAAAAGTATTGTCGTTCCTATTTTACAAACTAGGTAATTGAGTTCAAGTGATTTCCCTAAGGCAGCAGAGCCTCAAAAGGTGAAATTACTTGTTAAGGTCTTATACATGACCGTTGACTGAGCAGAGAATCACAGCCTGGTCTGTTGAATCCAAGATTTGTCTTCTTTCTACTATGATAGCTATTGGAGGAGACTTTATGAAAGGACATGAAATAGACATAAAAATCCAATAGGAAGACTTACAAAAAGTTTAAACTCATTTAAGCCATGTAAAATGATATCTAAGAGTCAGTTCCAAGGGGATATTTCACAAGGTAGTTAGGTTGCTCTTGCAGAGATTTGGGAATTGTGACTGAAACCAAGTAGTATTTGGGTAGTCAAATCTGTTTGGTGCAATGCAAAACTGATTCTTTTCCTCAGGAGTTTGATTTGATTCTGCTTTAAAGTGGTTTTAAAATGATGTTATTTATTACTCTGCATATACCCAGAGGTCTTGGCCTGCTTTTTTGCAAATTGATGGAATACATCTTCCCTCCCTCCAACCCTCTCTCCCTCCCTCCCTTCTTCTCTCCCTGCCATCCTCCCTCCCCCCTTCCTTCCTTCCTTCCTTCCTTCCTTCCTTCCTTCCTCCCTCCCTCCCTCCCTTCCCCTTCCTTCCTTCCTTCTTACCTTCCTTCCTTCCTTCCTTTTTTCCTTCCTTCCTCCCTCCCTCCCTCTTTTCCTTCCTTCCTTCCCTCCTTCCCACCTTCCTGTTCTATGATCCTCTCCTGAATAAAAGTTTCCTTGACTGAGGGACAGTATGCTTGAGTCTTGAGAACAGCATGTTCCATTTTGGCTTGCCTTTCTTTGTTGCCTTCTACCTTCTGCTTCAGTGTTCATTGTCTTAGTTTCTCTACCTGTAAAATGAGAGAAGCAAAAACCTCCCGTGACTTCATGTGGCTCTGCAAACATACCATCTGCAGGAATGTTGAATAATACATGGAGTCCTACCTAAGTCATGCTGGTTTCCTTGGTACATGTGGATTTACCCCCAGGACAAGAATCCAGCAGCTGGGCTAACAGGAGGCTAGAGGTGGGGGAGGAATAAAAATCACATGCCATAAAAGCCAGGAGGATGCCTTTCCTCATAATATTCCCACTTATACCTTGGGGAGGCTGTAAATTTAAAATGTCAAATTCCAAAGGCTGTGCAACCTTCCATTTGGTGCACTCAAAATAATCAACTCTTGCCACTAATATTGTGGCTTCAAAGGGAGTTTCAGAAATGGAATGGAGAGAGTGGCAGATCCTAAATTATGAGCACTCTAAAATTTATGGCACCTCCCACTCGGAATAAGAATGGATTTCTTGGCCTTTCTAGTACAGCTGATATTTCCAGAAGCTTTTATCCCTTCTGAGAATTTTTTATTTTTTTCAAAATTTCCATTTTTGCCCCCACATGTGAAGACTTTAATGAAGGTTTTCTTTTATGCCTTAAAATATTCTGATGCAAGGGGAATGGTAGCTATGAATGCTTAAAAATCCACCTTCCAGGATAAAATTCCTGCAGGATTTCCGCCTTTGTCAGCTAGAGCCCGAGTGTCTCAATTTTGAGACTGAAAAACAGACATTTTTAAAATGGAAAAAAAAAACCAATAATAGTTCAACAGTTTCTATAGTACTTCGTAGTTTAAAAAGTGCTTAAGTTCCCTTGTCTTATACCTCCCTCACAATAATTCTGTCAGTAGTACTCCATTTTACAACTGAGGAAACTGAGAATTAGAGAGATTGGGGACTTTTTCACACTTAGTAAGTGGAGTTGGGATTGTAACCTCAGGTCTCTAATTTGCCCCAGTACTTTCTCTAGTATGCCACACTGCCTGCCAGTGTCAGCTATTGGGGAACATAAAGGGAAGAGAAGAGAAATTCACAATTATTGTATCTTTCAATGAACACTGGGGGGGGGAAGGGGCATGCCAAGCCCATTAAACATAAGGATTTCTTATTTTAAGGTCCACTGGCTAACAGGTCAGGGGCCTAATCCTCCTGTTGATTTTGTTTCTGATTCTCCTTGTATGAGATGCTTAGTTCTGGTCTGTCTCTTTGCCACAACTGTGGCTTTAATAGTAGCTGGACAGCTGTGTCATTGGTCAAGTTGGGGATGGAGTGGGGTGGGGTGGGGTGGGATGGGATGGGGGCTGATACAAGACAAGACTCCTTGATTGGCTTAACAAAAACCATTCTATTACTAAGATAAGTACCTATCCTGTTGACAAGAAAGGCAATGATGCCATTGTTCCTTGCAAGGGTATTGGTATTATTTTCTTCTTCACAAATTTTGCATCATATCTTTGGCTGTGTCTGCTGACTTCCCAAGTAACTATAGAAATCCAAAGTTGGAAAGAACCTCAGTGATCATTTCTTACCTTAAATAGGAATTCTCTTCTGTAAGCAAATACTCAACCTTCACTTATACACATTAAATGATAGAGAGGAACTGTTTTACAAGGCAGCCAATTCTACTTTAAGACAACTTTATGTCATGGTATAGTGAAAAGAATAATGGATCTAGAGGCAGGGCACATAATAAAAAAATAATAGCTAGTTTTAAGGTTTGAAAGGATGCTATCTTATTTGAACCTCATAGCAACATCCCTATGAAGCAGATGATGTTTTATCCCCATTTTGCACAGCAGAAAATTAAGTCTGAGAGAAGTTAAGTCCAAGGTCACCCAGCTAAGTTAGTGTCTACAGCAAGAGTTGAACTTCAGTCTTCTTGACTCCAAGTATAACACCCTATACACTCATCCACCTAGTTCCTGTCTATTATTCCTACTTCTGTGTATTTTTAGCCATAGAAAATAGATCCAATGCCTCCTCTATCCAACAGTCCTTAAAAGAACATTCATTAATTGCTTATTATGTGTCAAGCAGTGAGCTATGTTCTAAGGCAATATTTAGAGATAATTGCTATGATCCTTATAAATCTTTTCCAGGTTAACCATTTTTCAATTTGTCCTCATATGATAAGGCTTTGAGTTCCCTCACCATTCTGACTTCCATCCTTTGGTCATGCTTTCAAGTTTTAACACTGAATGCTTTGAACCAAAAACAATATTCAAGATGTACTTTTATCAATGTTCCAAATTTCCTCATATCTGTACATTCACATTCCTATCCATAGGAAAGGGATATGAGTCATTTTCCATTTTTAAATTAAAATGAAAATATCACATTCTCTTGTAACAGGGCACCATAAAGGGAGAACTATTTTTCTGCAATTTTTTAGCATTCACAGTAGGGACCATTTTGTTACCCATTTTGGATATGGGATTGGGAATTAAATTTGAATCTTTTCTCTCAACAGTATTCCAGCATTCCTATCCATTCTTGCCTACTCCTCAGGCCCATTTTGTTCTTTTCATCTTAGCTTCTTGACTCACTGTGGTTATTAGGAGAATGGAAGCCAGACACAGGTGTAGTAAGGCACAATCCTGTATAAACTTGCCAGTGCTGTTTCTATTAAAGCCAGTTTTTACCTGAATTTAGGGACTTAAAGGGAGCAAAGTCTATAATTTAATTCCCTTTGAGATTTGCTTAAGAGGATTTGGCAGCCTATCCTACCTTGGGAAGAAATTTGGCATGACAGCATATTGATTTTATGTACTTTCTTCCTTTCTTCCACTGAGACACATTTACCACTGAATGCTCAACATAATGGCAGTCTTTACAGCACCAGGGTGAAATTCTGGAGAAAAAATGTTTTCATTTTGCAATAAAACAGAATTATTCTCCTAAAACATTCTGGTGAATGCTAAACAATTAACCCTTCTTCCAGATGGTCTGAGCCAAGGTAGAGAAAAGAAAATAAACAAGGAAGTGGGCATGTATGTGACTCAGCCTTACCAAGCTCAGTGGCAAGACTCTACCTGAGATAAAATTAAAAATTTGATTTGGTTTGAACATAAACAGAGGGGCCACATTTTTGCTCACATAGATGCCATTTGAAGAAAACACATTAAAGATAAAAGCCAATAAGCTTAATTAAACTGATACTAAATTTTCCCAAATAAAACAATAAAAATTCTTGCCCATAGCACCAAATGAGATTTTATTTAAACTAAAGCCAGGATTACAGATTGTAAAGAGTGATGAAAAGATTCCTGTTTAAGACCTACAGGAGGAGAATTTGTTGCTAACCTTCCCACATTTTGCTGGGCTTTGCTACAAAAAATATACATGAGAAAAGATCCACAACAGCAAAGGAGGATTTCCATTTTGGGGGAAGGAAGGCATTAGGCTGTAATAATGGAGAAGAAAACTAAAAAGAAAAGAGCTTCAATAGAACATTTAAAAAACAGAAAAAAAAATTCAGGAGGGATTGCATACAGATGGCAATTTTGTTACAATCCCACTATATGCACTTAAAATAAATTATATAACAGGAGTTCACAATTTAATATGTATTTCTCCTTATTATTTGATTTGTATATTAAAATGTTTGAGTTGATGCTTAAGTTCTTAATGCAGGAGAAAATTTAATTCAAAAATAAAAAAGACTCACAACCTACCGGATAAAGTCATTTCAAAACTTCACTTGCTGTAACATCACCTATAACAAATTGTCTGCCTTTCCACCTGAGTTATTTTGCTTTCCTTTCAGGAATGGTCTCAGTTATCTCTTAATATATGGCTAGTACCTCCTGAAAGGGATTTATAATGGGAATCACTCAGAGGTATATCATCCATCTATGAAACCCATTCATCAATGACTCCTCAATAACCATATCGAGATGATTTTAGATATACAACACAGAATTGGAGAGTGAGTCCTAAAATAACTTGCTTCTCCCAATTTGCCTTGCCCTAGTTGACATTTTTTGTGACTCTCCATGAGAGAAAATGGTGAGGAAGAAAACTTATATAGAGCAGAAATTTGGCATCTCATAGAGTGACCAGTGTTGGTGGTTCAGGGCAAACCCAATCTGTTTAACATAGTGTACAAACCAATTCTTTCTATGACGTGTCTGGTTAGGGAATTGTATAGATTTTGTAAGATGCCTTGAGTGGGTATTAAATAATGTAGACTCTTTCAGGGTAGTGCATTCACTTTTTCCAGTGGAAAGGAGTAGAATGGAATAGGCATATGTGGAAATTTTTTCAATCATTCTACTTCCTTAAATCAAGTATGAATGAATGAATGAATGAGGGAAAGAATGAATGAAGCACCTTGATAAATTCTGAAACTACAAATAGAAAAGCAAGTATGTCTCTGTTCCTAAGGAGGCCACATTCTCATAAAGAGAGATACTACTCATAAGCTAATTTAGCAGCAGCAGCATGGATGGAATAGCCCAGAGCTCTGTAGTGTATAGCAGCAAGGGAGATTATGAGGCTTGATGGTCTGGATGAAAAATCATCTGGTTTGGCTGGAATAGAAAGGGGAGATAAGGCCAATCCAGCTGCTTTGGTATAGTTTCATCTCGTAAAACTAGTCCTGTTTTTGATGTTGGACCATTGACCATCACCACGACAAGAACTTTCCTAGCTCTTTGATAGCTGTCACTGTTGAGGAGGTAGGGAGCTGTTGTTTGTCCTTTGTTCTTGAAGAAGACCATGACATCAGGAAGGTGATGCTGTGACTTGCAAGTGAATTTGGATTTAAGTTAGAGAGGGCTGTGCAAGGTAACCAACCCCACTTTCTCCTCCAGAGCCATGTGGGCTCAGTGGCAAGACATAAATTAGTACAACTGGAGATGGCCCCCAGGTAGGGAGCTATAGCAGTTGCAGAGGCAGTTTCTAGATGGAATTAGAGGCAGGTGGGTGGTGTAGTGGATACAGCATCAAGCCTGGAGTCAGGAGACTTGAGTTCAAATATAGCCCCAGATACTTCCTAGCTGTGTGACCTTTGGCAAGTCACTTAACCTCTGTCTCAGTTGCCTCATCTCTGAAATGGTAATACTAATAGCACCTACCTCCTAAGATTGTAGTGAATACCAAATTAAATCATAATTGTAAAGCATTTAGCACAGTGCTTGGCACATAGTAAGTGCTATATAAATGTTAGCTCTTATTATATGTGTAGGGATTGGTCTTATGTGCAATAGCTATGTGGATGGGTGTTGCAGTTACTTTCACGGTTCTTGGTGGGAGGATCTGGGGCCACCTCCACTGCCAGTGAGGTAGAGAGATGGTCATGTTGGTAAAAGTCTCTCCTGACTGGCTTATGCCACCTTCTGCCTCTCCCTCAGCATTTCATGCATTAGCTGAACTGGCTTTCCTTTGAGAAATTGGTGTTGGTGGTTGGAGGGGTAATGGTAATACCATACTGGTCTCTTGGATGTTGATCATAGGAGATAGACAGGACAGGTCTAGAGCCAAGTGGATGCTGGACATAGGGATATTTAATATGGAAGTAGGCCAGAAGATCCCTTTTTGGTAGTGTATCCAGAAAGCACTATGCTTAACTGAATTCAATTCAACCACTATGTTTTCAAGCACCTTCTAGTTTTTTTTTTTAATTTAAAAGCACTATACTGTGATAAAATAAAAGTATATAATCCCCCTGTGCTTAAGATTGGATCATAGGTTCTAGAATAGGAAGGAGACTTAGAGATCATCTAGTACAAGAGGTCTTAACTTGGGTTCCACTTTGTTTTTAAAACATTTTGATAATCATACTTGAAAATAATTATTTTTTTCTTGGTAATTCTATATGTTTTATTTTATGTGTTTAAAAACATTCTGAGAAGAGATCTATAGGCTTTACCAGACTGCCAGTCGGGTCCATGACAAAAAAAGAGAAAAGATTAAAATTCTCTGATTTAGGCAAACCATTTTATTTTATAGATGGGGAAATTTTACAGATGAGTTAAATGATTTGCTTAAGGTCACATAGCTACTAAATAGCAAAGATGAGATTCAAAAGCCAGCTTCTCTGAATCTTTCTTATACTAAAAAGATAACAGTGTTAAATTAAATACAAATTAAATAAAAATCAAGATAATTTGTCATCAAGGTATATGGCTCATACAAAGAATATTCTGCAACCAAAGCAGTCTGGAAAGGAGAAGTTAGTGTGGACTGGAAGTTTAGGGGAAGACTTTCTCCACTCTGGTGAGGTAGAACCAGCAGTCTGAGGACCATACATTGAATTTTCATGTCCATGTCTCCTTGATAGGTAGTGTGCCCAAAGGGAGAGAAAAAAAAAAATAGTGTAACATCAGGGTCCTTTCAGATATCTAATAGCCTTAGTTAGAAACAAAACATTTAGATTGGCTGAATTGTCTAATTTGTACTGATGTGTTGGGAGGCTGGATGAAAAATGCAGCAAGTGAATTTTGTTGGCTACTTTTCAACCCAAATTGCAGTTGGATTATATCTACTTGACTTATATGTTCATTACATGGCAAGAGCCTTTTGAAAGTAAATATTTAGTATGTTCTTGTGTGATAGGAACATTCATTGTCTTTTCCTGGGCCATGGTTAGTTAAACTATTCCTCTTTTTAAGAAGCTAGCTGTAATTTCCAAGGAGCCAGTCAGTAACCCTTGTTACTTACTTAGAGAAAGTAGTTAGCACACTCATTATGCTTCTATGTGATGGGTTCCTTACTATTTCTATTATTTCTCTATCCAGTCACCATTGCTTCCCTTCCTATCACATCATTCCTATATTCTGCTGTTTATCGAATTCAATTTAACATCATTTTATTCTTTTGCTTATATAACATTTTACTTCTCTTTGTT
Organism: Trichosurus vulpecula; assembly: GCF_011100635.1. Lineage (NCBI taxonomy): Eukaryota > Metazoa > Chordata > Mammalia > Diprotodontia > Phalangeridae > Trichosurus > Trichosurus vulpecula. Next base: position 182,046,907 of record NC_050578.1, on the reverse strand, counting down.
CAAGGCAAAAGGCCCTTATCTTTTCTAAACTTCAAGTAATAGATAGTTCCCCAATAAACCTCTAATTCTATCTGATCACTATTCTTTATCCTCTTCCTTTTCTAGGCTATTATCAGAATTGTTTGCTATAGAAAGTTTCTTCTTTTTTTTTTGTCAAACAGCACCAGCAAGGTGTTGATATATTATTGTTAGCTTGATTTTTTTTTCATTAGGCAGAGGAGATTTGATTATTTAGTTACCAAGGACTTTTTGTCCTTGGTAACACACAGTTGACATTCATAGTCAAATTTACAAGGAAAAAACCCAGACTCTCTAGATGCCTCCAGGTGCTGGGCAACTTGCCACTGCTGCAGCTATGTCCCCAGGCCCCAGGCCCCAAGCCATGAGTCATTTAATTCAATCCAATTCAAATCAATTCAGCTAGTACTTACTATGAGTCAGAGACTTTAAGTTTCTGCCTCAGACCTGGAAGAAAATGACCAGAGGACCAGATGTTGTGATCAAGATGACAAGGCCCTAAGATCAGTCTTTTGGGTCCACTGAGTGCATCCTAGTGCAGGCACAAGTCAGGCTAGAACCCATCTGACTCAGAGACCTAATGATGTTAGGGCTTGGGAGAGGGGTGAATGAGTTTCTGACACTACAGGCACTAAGATAAAACTCAAATGAAGGTGTCCTCTTTAATGTGGAGTTCCAGAGAAGAGAACATAATGGGTTTCTGAGGATGACTGACTTTCCTTTGTCTGTTTTCAGCTTCCCTCAGCATATACAGCCTCTCTCAACAAGTTATTCTGTACATTGGATTGCTTCTACATGGAACTACTTCTCATCCAGCCAATCAGTCAGTCAGTAACCATTTATTAAATGCCTACTGTGTGGTACAGAAAAATCAAATAATTGGAGAGACATCTTTAGGAGAAGCAAAGTGTATTTATTTTGCAAACCTTGTGAGATTTGGGCGTCACCTCCACCAGTTTCCTGGTGGAGGGAGGCAAAGTACAAAGGAAGTGCAGCACTAGATATACTTTTGATGTGAAGATTCCTGCCCACCTCTATCCTTTCTCACCATTGACCAGGAGGCAGGCTTACAATCTAGATGTGAAAATACAGAGCCAATCCATACATACTTTCCTTATTTGACTGCTAATGTGGCGATGATATGGCTAAAGAGAAGGAATGAGGGAGGAGAGGGAGACCTTCCTGGAACAGAAAACAGACAGCTCACAGGTAGTCCATTATCTCCCTATTTGGTAAAATTCTTGTGCTAGCACTGAGAGAGCAGGAAGGGGAGGGCACCTACAGGTTCAGGCCCTGACTTTTCCAGAAATTAGCTAAGTCACTACAAGGTTAAATTCCAAGCCTGTCTTACTCCCCCAGACATTCTCCATTCCAGAAATATGAGAAGAGAGTAGCTCCTATATTCTTACCCTGTGAAGCCTTCACAAATTATCCTTCTCACTGTGCTAAATCCTGGGGATACAAAGAAAGGCAAAAGATAGTCCTTGCCCTCAAGGAGCTCACAGTCTAATGGGGGAAGATAACATGCAAGGAACCATGTACAAACAAGCTAAACATAGGATAAATAAGAAATAACCAACAGAGGGAGGACACTGGAATTAAGAACCTTTCTGAAGTAGGTGGAAATTTAGCTGGCACTTGAAGAAAGCCAGGGAAGCTATGAGACAGAAAGCCACTGTTCCTTTACTTCTTTTTATGTCTTTATATCTTTGGCTCCTTGCTATTGGTCCTAACCTCTGCCATGTCTGACTTCATTGCTATGGGTGATTGAACACTGAACTCAAAGCCTGGAAGACTACGATTGAAATACTGTCACAGACTTTCACTAACTGTATAACTCTGGACAAGTAATTAACCTCTTTGAGACTCAGTTTCCTCATCTGTAAGATGAGGATTATGATTGCACTTAACCCATAGCATTATGAGGATCTAATGAGATAAGGGATGGAAAGTATTTTTCAAGCTTTAAAGTAGTTTATAAAAATCAGCTGTTATTATGCCTTACCACTCTTGCTTTTACAGCTGTATACCAGACCATCTGCCTAGTGTCCAGTCTAGCTCATTTGTTCATTCCCAAAATTCTCATTGAATGACTGCTGTACTCTCAGTGCCACACTGTGTTACACTGGGGAGAGAAGCAAGGGTTAGGTTATGGTCTCCACGTTTGGAAGGAATATGGCACAGCAGCAAAAGTGTTGGATTTAGAGTTGAGAGTCTTGAGTGTGTGTTTGAACTCTTGACTCTACCTGTGTGACCAGGGGCAAACCATTGAACCACTCCAATTCCCCATTTCCTCACAAGGAACCTCAGAGGGTTGTTGTGAAGAAAGTGGTTTTGTGTTCACAAAGAGCCACAGAAATAACAAATTGTTATTATTCAGGGAAGTCTCTGTTGAACTAAGGTGTCAATATCAGTCCACATGAACCAAGTAACAAATCCAAGAGCATATTCAAGTGCCCAAATAGGTAATGCCCACAGGGAGAACCAAAGGAATTGGCAGAAGAGCTGGCATATTTGAGAAGGATTTCTTGGTGGGAGTTATATATAGCCGCATCTTGCTATTTCTTATAAAGAAGAAAAAAACCCTTTGTTTTTGGGTGGTTTGTTTTTGAACTAGTATTTATCTGGCCAACAGATTATTTGTTTCCTAGTTTTGCCCTTTCCTATTGCCCCCCACTCCAAAACTTTTCTGGAAATCTGGAAACTTCTATAACTGGAACATTCTAGTCTAGGAACTTCTGCTTTCCTAGCTAATTAGCAGCTTCCTACCTGTCATCTCAAGGTAGGAAGCCAATAAAATTTTCTGAGTAGAACTATATCCGTCTTTATAAAACACCTGAGAAGCAGTGATCATGGAACTTCCCTGAACTATGGAACTCAGGGGTCCATGGTCATTGTGGATTCTGCTTCTTGCCATGGCCTGAAGACCATTATGCTCAAGGCTTCCTAGGGACATCCCTGGCTGAATCACATTCATTTCCTTTCAGAACTCTGGTGAGGTACCCTGGTTTATAGACATTGGTCCCAGATCCAATGGGAAGGCATCATTGATCTGGCCTGGCACTCTTCTCTGTTGCTTCTGCCTCCAATATAGTTAAGTATCTCCAGTTAAGCCTTGCCTTAGGGCTATGCCTTAAAGATGGCAAAAAAAGAACTTATTTCTTTAGCATTGAGTGGTTCCACATATTCTACTCATGCTCACTTATTAATCATTCATTTATTAAGCCATCCCTATGTGCCAAGCACTGTGGTAAGTGCTAGGTATAAAAATACAAAAGGAAAGCTAGCCATTGCCCTCAAGGAGCTTGCCTTCTAAGACAGAAAGATAATACACATGGGGAATGATGGCTAAGAAGAGGACTACTTTGGACCTGTCATTTTGGCACTTTTCATCCTATCAGTGGACTCTGGAATCAGGTATTTTGTTTGTTTTTTTGGAAGGAGATAGAGAAGAAGTGGGAAAAGTTTGCTGCTGTGGGTAGGACCAGAACTATTCCTCCCTACTGAAGCAGATCAGCACCTTTTCTTCAACTTACAATCTTAAGAGATCTGACTTGAACACTGAGAGGTTGAGGGACTTGTCCACAGTTACACAGTCAGTGTTTATCAATGGAAGGACTTGAATGTAGGTCGTCCTAACTCTCCTTGAGAGTGGGAACTATATTGCTTTTCTTTGTATCTCCAGTGCTTAGAACAGTACCTTCCACATAATAGATACTCCATAAGTGGTTATTGACCAACTGGTACCTCTGACTGCCACTGAGTGCCACTGCTACCTCATCCATGGGAAAGTAATCACACACTTATTATGCACCTACTCTGTGCCAGGCAATGAGCTAGCACTGGGAACATGTATAAAGAATGAAATGATTCCAACTCACAAAAAAGTTTGCATTCTAGTTGGGGATACAAGTACATAAATATTTTCAGCATAAGCACAAGGTAGAGAAAATATGTGCAAAGTAGTTAAATATAAGGTAGTTTGGAGTCAGAGCACTAGCAATTGGGGGCCTTAGCAAAGACTTCATGCAGAAGATGTTGTCCCTTAAAGAAAGAGAGGGTCTGTCTGAGATGGAAATAAGGAGAGAGGGCATTGCAGGCATGTGGGATGATCAGTGTAAATGTGCATAGACTGTATCATTGAGTATTATGTGTGAGAACTAGAAATAAGGCCAGTTTGTCTGAATCTGAGATTTCTGAAGGGGAAGTAATGTTTGAAGAGAATGGAAACAGGTTGGGGTCAAGTTTGGAAAGGTTAAAAGCTCAACAGAATATTTGATCCTTGAGGCAATAGGGAGCCAGTGGAATTTATTGAAATAGGGGGTTGACTTGGTCACAGCTTTGTTTGAGGAGGATTATTTCAGCAGTTCTGTGGAGGATGGACTGGAGTGAGGAGAACCTGGAAGCAGGGAGACCAATTAGGAGGTCATTGCAATAATCTAGGTGAGAGGTGATAAAGGTCTGAACTATACCTGACTGCTTTTAGGCCAGTGCTTCTTTTGGAACTTTCAAAACGGTTTTCTCCATTCTCTCTATGGAGTTCTTTCTCTTTCATTTCCTATTTTTCTTTCTTTTTTTTTCAGTTTTAGAGAAGTAGAGCAAACACTGAATCTTGGATTATTTGATGGAAGATAATTAAACAAAATGCTAATTTCGAGTGAAAACTGGTCTCTCTTGCTACTGCAAGTATTCTGGCAGCAGTTGCCTACTCAGAAGAAAGTCATTAATAATGTCCATAGCTTTCATAGTTAATGCTTGTGTCTGAGCCCTGAACTTTTTTCTGTTTTAAATCTTTAATAACAGCTATACATTTTAAAATTGTTAGCTGGTTTTCAGATTCACTCTGCACCCTCAGTGATTATGGGGTTTTTTGGCTTGATTTCTTCCTCCTCTAGTACTTCCTATTTTTCTTTTTGAAATCAGAAAGTAAAACACAATGTGATAAAATCAATTTAGTCATCAGGAGGATCCAGAAGCACTTGCTTCCATTCCATGAAACTTTCATTCATTCCCCATGAGGGAGAAGAAAATTAGCAGCAACCTAGGGCTTATTTTTATAAATGTTCTACTTATTTTAGCTATGAAATCTTTATATAGTTACCACTTAATAGCATACCTATGATACATGGTGTCCCAAAAGTCTTAGTGCAGTTTGAAGCTTTAATAGCTTAAAATTTACTAGCTCAATATAGCACTAAGACTTTTGGGACATTCTATAGCTTGGTCTGTAGTAGAGGTTACTTTAAATTAGTACTTGTTGAATTGTGTCAGCTCTCAGGCAATTTTTGCTCATTGATTTCTGGAGGAAGGTAAAGGCACTGAGGCTGTTGCCTCAGGAGGGAAAGAAGCACTCACCACAGTGACCATGGGCCCTTTCACCATTTTGACCAGGGCTGGCCTTACTATCATTGTCTCTGTTATGCTCTCAGTTTTAGGCAAGTCCGAAACATACCCATTGCCAACTTCAGCACCTAACACAATATGTTACATGTATTAGGTAATTAATATATGCTAGTTAAATTAAGTTGAATTATTTCCTATACTACTCAATTGGTATCATTACAGACTTAAGAAAACAATCACAAAGAGAGAATCTTCTTCTTGTGTGGTGTCTGCAGCATTTGAATAGTATTCACTAGGGAGATTCTGTTTAAAATCCTCAGGAAACTTTAAGAAACACTACAATGAAACTTTCATTTACTCATAAGATGTGAAAGCATCTAAGGAAAATGGTAATATAGAAAGAGCCCTGGCTTTAGATTCTGGAGATCTGGGTTCAGATATTGGCTCTGCTCCTTACTACTTGTACAGGTCTGATCAAATCATTTTCCCTCTCTGAGACTATTTCTCCCCTGCAAATCAAGTGTTGTTTCCTGGCATCAGTTTCCTTTAATTTCTTAATCAGTTCCTTTGTCCCAGGTGGATCTCTGACTGTATAGTAACTCCAGTAGCAACTGCTTGCATACTCTTTGCTAATCTTTCCTGGGGAGGGCCTTTACATCTTTGCAATCAGTACTTAACAAACATCATGATTAGGAACTTTACATGCTCCTTCATAGTAGGAGCCTAATTTGTGGTGGAAAAGAAATTAGTTTGTGAGGAAGATTCAGTACAATTTCATTTCTTATTTTAATGTGCGTGTGTGTGTGTAGATATATATCCTATAATATAGCATAGTTAACAATAATGATCACTATTTGGCTCAAGGGATTGGTTCATTATGCTTAATTCCTCTATCTAAGGAACCCCTCTACTCTAGGTCCATGAAAAAACTTAAGACCAGGTTTAGTCCTGGGGGAGTCTAGCTTTAATAATACCCTTTAACTTGTTATGGCCCCCATCCTGGTACCCTGATTTGCTTATGATTTAGGTTTTGGCTCTTGCCTAAGTTCTCCAAAGGGAAATTAGAAGTGTTCTCAAATTACAATATGAATCAGTTATGGGGCAGATATTTTATTTCCTACATGAAAAAGAAATACAAGAAGACAAAGAGAGCGCATATTGACAAGACCTAAGAAACTGATAACATATAACTTGTTAATAATAATAGCTAGCGTTTATTTAGTACTTCAAATTTTGTAAAGCACTTTCCAAATATTATCTCACTGTATCCTCATAACAACCCTGAGAGGTAGGTGATATCATTATTCCAGTTTGGCAAATGAGGAAATTGAGGCAGAGGTTAAGTATCTTGCCAAGGGTCATACAGCTAGCAAATGTCTGAGGCAGGATTTGAATTCAGATCTTCCTGACTCCATGTACTACCTAGGGTCACTGAATCATACATATTAGAACAGGCAGCAGTTTGTGAGATTGCTGGTTAGGAATATTTACATTGCACTTTGCCTCCATAACACCCAAACAACTTCTCAGCATTTTGTTCTGGAGATCTTAGACCCAGCCTCCTGATAGAGGTTGTTTTCTCCAATGAAGAAACTCTCCTTGAATCCACTCTGTTCCACCTGATGATCTCAGAACCTCATGAACTCATAAGGTGGGTCACCTCTAAGTCTGGACACCTCCATCTTAAAACTGATGTTTGGTCATCTGTTCAAGAGATATACACAGTAGAAAATGCTGCCAAGAGCCCAGGCATAAGTTCACTTCCTTGAGTCTCTTGCTCTAGCTGTTTGTTGATTTCTGAGATTCCTTCTGACTAAGATGCCATGATTCTATATCTTACTTTCACTCTCTTCCTCAGGGAAGAGATTGAAAAGTTGAAGTAAAGAAGCACATGAAGTCCAATGTTATTTTCTATATGTTGACTTTTGTTTCATGTACATCAGAGAGCAAAGAGAAATCCAAAGCCATGGTCAACATGCACACAATCAGTTATATATCACTGTTGGGTTTTCCCAGCCATAAGAGTGTCTAATGTTGCAGAGTCCCTCCCACTATTCTTGTAGAAAATGATATAGTTGCCTTCAGGTGAAGAGGAAATAAGTCTTAATTAAATCATCTTATTTGGAGTGCTTTTTGCCCTTTCATTTCTGGTGTGTGTGTGTGTGTGTGTGTGTGTATCCAAAACTTTTTTCCTACAGTGGAACTCATATTTCTTGAAAACAATTATGATGACTTTTAAAAGTGTTAGGTGCAGCCCTCAATTATTCTGGAGGGAGAATTGGTAGCTTTTATTAAAAAAATCACTCATATTTATGTGGTATTTTAAGGCTTATGATGCCTATTCTTCACAATATTATTTTTATTTTACATACATGGCAACTGATGTCAAGAGAGGTGCAGTGATTTGTTCATGGTTACTCACCTTGTTAGGATGTAGATCCCAGGCTAGAGCTCATACTTCCTGTCCTTATCTGTTTGCTAGATAGGCTAAGTTTAAAACTACCCCTTCTACATCATTAAGATTGTGTTTATTTAGGCAGAGGAAGTTTTAAAAATGTCCTCCTTAATGTCCTCCTTAATTTCTCAGCAGAAAATTAAGTTCCAAATGCTAAAATCAACTGTATATTTAGGAGTGGTGGTAAAAATGAATGGTGGGAAATATTTAGAATAAGGAGGAAGCAAATAGTCTTTGCTACTTTGAAGGAAGATTCTTTTGAAGATGGGCCTCCTCATAGAACCATACCATAAGAATGGTCCTTAGGACTTCAAAGATTATCATGAACACTGTTGTTTTACTGGCAAATAGAAATAATGAAAAGTCGTTTTTGTCAAAGTTAGTGATCAGAAGGGGGTTTTGTCTCAAGGAGTATCTTGGAAAATAGATCTTAGCAACAGTTAGTGAAGGACTGTCAATCCTGAGAAGTGATCTTTGTCGCTATTTAAAGAAAGGCTCAGACAAAAGTAAGAGGAAGTAACTCCTTCTGTATAGTTCATAATCATGGCCATTATCAGCACCAGGGACAGTAGCCATTTGTTTCTGCCATCTATCCCAGTGACAGGCTGGTCTCTTCATAAATACTATTCAAGCTCTCTCCATCTCCCTCTCCCTTTCCCTCTCCCTCTCCCCCTCCCTCTCCCCCTTTTTCCCTCTCTCCCTCTCTCCCTCTCCCCCTCTCTCCCTCTCTCCCTTTCTCCTTCTCTCCCTTCTCCTCTTCCCCTCTCTCCCTCTCTCTCTTTCTCCCTACACACACACACACACACACACACACACACACACACACACACACACACACACACACACAATTTTGCTTGCAGATCGAAGCAGTTCAGAATGTGAAGATTATCTTAGTCTGGAATGCCTTTTACCTCTTGCAGAGGTATCAGGATCAGTATGTGATAGCTAAGATTTTGCAAAGCTTCTTATCTCTTTGGAGTAATAGAAATGCAAAGTAATACTAATACTAATCTCCTTTCCTGTCAAACACATTGATATTTCTGGTCTGTATATATAGGGTTCTCTCAAGAGAGAATTAATTAATTTGCTGATCATGACTTTACTGTTCTCCCTCCTGCTGTGTCTATACCAGTCCTTTAATATTGTAATATCTTTGTTATGTGACAGAAACCACATTGATTATTCATACTAATTGGAAATTATGAAATAGATCATGGAATGAACTACATTTTGCAAGGGTGCTATGGGTCCTATTGTAGGATCCTCAAAGAAATAAAAGAATATTGAAATAAATAATGGATTGTTATAAGTATTAAAAAGTTGTAAATATTTATACTTGGAATGTGACAGTCTATGAAGTAGGTCAGCAGAATCTCTACTTGCACTTTAATAAGAATGATAGGAATAACAGAATTATTGGAATTCATCCTACTTACAAAAGTTAATACTTAAAATTATTTTTAACACCCAGTTTAGCATACACAGTGATAGCACTTCCTTACTTGGATGATTTCCACAATTTAGACTACTCTGACTTTCTCGTTCTTTTGGGTAAAAAATGGCATGGGCATATTATATGGCTTTTCTGCCCCTTTAGATAGTTTTTGATCTCCAACTATGAATTAGATTTTGGTGCCATCTTGAATTTATATTCCATTGGTAATGAACTATCACCTTGATAAACACAGTTGTTCAGGTGTCCACTGGTCTCATTTTGTAATAGAAGTAGAACACTGGATGTAATTCAGCTGGCTTAGAATCAACCTATATAAAAACAAGATGATTCTAATTGTTAGGGAAGGCATTTGAAGTACTGGAAGGAAGCCCAACCTGACCCTCAATTGAAGGTATTTGCTCACAGAATGTCAAAGCAGTAGATAATCTCAGGGTCTGCTGAATTCACTGCAACTTATTGTCTTTCAGATAGAAGCCATTACTAGGAATGCTTGGCTGGTCAGAAACACCCCCCTTTTCCTCTAAAATGAAGATCTCATCACAAGGAGCTAAGTGCTCATTACCATTATCTCCAGGCTAGATTCCAACAGTGTGCTTAATCTGCACTTAATTCAGAAAGTTATTGGACTTTCTTCTCCCTGGGGCCTGAGTCACTCCCGAGTAGTGAGTTGGGTGCTTAGGGAGGCATGGTAACTGTTTTGGTCGATCCAGGGATGATTTACCCACTGTTTAGCCATTGGGAGGGGCAAAGCACAATTAAACTGAACTACCTGAAAGGTTAGTGGGTGATTGTGAAGTACACAGTAAATGCAAATGGAAAATTAAATTCTAAATAATAACAGTAGTAATTTTCTGCTACAGCATCATTAGCTCACATTTACCTCAGAGTTTTAAAACAGTGCCCTTGTGACATTGGGGAGTTAGTGCTCTTCCCTAGGTACTGAGCTTACCCTTGGGGAGAGATTTAGGACGTGCAAGCCATCTGGCTCACCTGTTTCAGAAAGAGAGAGAAGAGTGCAGCCAAAGAAGTGGTTTTGTATCATATCTGAATTAGGACCCCCTACTCTAAAATGCCTTTTATGATGAGATCAAGCTATTTTGCAAGACCAGTATCAAAGACAGACTCTACTGGGGATCCCTTGGCATTTACATGGAAATAGACTATTGTGGGGCTAATTGTATCACTGAGGCGAATTCTTTTTTTAACTTGAAATTTCCCTAGCACAAGGATTTCAACTTTAGGATGTGTTCTAATCATTATCCGTACTTCCTTCTCCCCAACTTAAAATTTCCTCCACCATCACAAAATCAGCTTGTGGGAAGACTAGATCAAGTTTCTAGTCCCAATTTTCCTGCTAAAATGATTGTTAACATCTCTATCTAGACTTCAGTTTCCTCATTTGTAAAATGAAGGAGTTAGACACAAACTCTGAGGTTCCTTCCATCTCTAAAATACAAGAGTTTCTGATTCTGTATCCTAGAATTTCCTTATCAATAAAAGACAAAAGGTAGATATATCATAATCATCATCATTTTCATCATCCTGAGCATTTATATAGGACTTTAATGTTTACAAAACCTGTACATATGTTCTCATTTGATATTTTTAATAATCCTATGAAGTAGGCATTATCATTATCCCAATTTTACAGATAAGTAAACTAAAGCTGAGACAGGTTAAGTGACTTATCTTGGATCACACAGCTAGTAAGTGTCTGAGGAAGGAGTTGAACCTGGATCCTCCTGATTCTAAGTTCAGCACTCTATTCATTGTACCACAAAATAGATGCAGACAGTGTTAGGAGAAGAAGGAAGGCTACCTGTTTGATTTCACATTTTGAAATCATAATATCAATCTATTCCTTTAAGGAAGTATTCAATCTCAAGTCACTAGTTCATTGGTAAAAGTGATATATAGATGTGTGCTAAGAGTGAAAATATAGGATAAATTTTTACCTGGTACTCTGAGCTTTTTGATTTTAATCTCTTGCTTATGTTCATCTGGATCCCCCATACAGAACCTCAGCTGTAATGTCAGGGGAAATACTGACTGTTTCCTGTAAGCTTAGTAGCTTGCTAATATGACCTACTGGGCTGTAACAAATCCTGTGGATACCATATTCTTGATCACCAGTGATAATGATAACATAATATTGTCCATATTCAAAGCAAAGATGAATATCTTATTCTATGTGAACAGGTTCTTCTGACTTTCATATATCATTTTAGGTTATTTCTATTTGATGACCCTAATCTGGATGAAATATAAAAATCTGACCCTTCATGTATTTCATTTTCTTGTCCCACCCCCCACCTCCACCAAAATTGGCATCATGTAGATCAGAGGTGTCAAACATGCAACCCACAGCAGACCTGAGTGAGGTCCAAACCAGATTAAAATGTTATTTGGAATTTTTAATGAAATAAAGAAAAATATGATATAATATAGAAAGTGCTAATATGTGATTTTCTAAGTCAATATGTAGCCTATGGGGATCCTTCTATGGATTGTTGGCTCCCATTTCTATTTGATACCCACCATTGATTTAGATGAACATATATATGGTGCTCTGTAGACCACAGACTATGATCACTAACAGACGTTTTCATGTTTGATCTGGTTATGGTAGAATAACTTTACTTTCTGGGCATAGTTCGGATAGCACACTCAGAAAAGTTTGGGACCTTTCTTTTCTGCAGACCACAGAATCACAGAATTTAAAAATGAGAAGGCATCTCATCAACTGTCTAGTCCAACCAGCCCTATTATTCTTTCTTTCAGAAATGCTCTTTGTTTTGGACTCAAAATGCTATACCTAGCCTGAGTGAGGTGCAGAGGAATTTTATGTAGCTTACCCCTTATAAGCCACCTGGTAAAACACTGCTTCTCCTGTTCTACTATCCTATAACCCTAAATGGCAAATATTATTATGTACTGGCCTTTCTTTCATTGTTGATATATCAAGACTACTCTAATAATAATAATAATTACTATAATTAGTAATATTATTATGTAGCACTTTAAGGTTTACAAAGCACCTTACACATATTATCTCATTTTATGCTCATAATAATCCTGGGAGATAGTAGCTATCAGTGTCCTAATTTTATAGATGAATACAAGGCAAATAAAATTAATTGACTTACCCAGAGTTTCACAACTAGTAAATATCTGGGGACAGATTTGAACTCAGGTCTTTCTGATTTCAGGATTGGCAGTGGCTCCATTGTATTACATAGCTGACTTAAGTACTTCTTCTCTTTTGTTATATAAATTAATCAATAAAACCTTACTAAACACACAATTTATTTTATTTCAATCTGTTTCTCATTCATAGTATTAGACCCTAAGAACAATGAGAAATCAAAAGAAAAGAAAATGACAAAACCCAGAGCACACTCAGTGTGAATCAACACTACAGCTAGTAGTTGGTTTTAAGGAGTCCATTTCCTAGAAGTGTTCTAGCTATCCATCAGTGAGGTATATGTGGCTGCCATGGACATATTGTGACTCTTGACACTGTGATTTGCTCATCTAAAATGTATTCCAACTAAATGTATAGTAAAGGTATTAACCACCTTAAATACTGTCATTCCTTGGTAAGTAGAATGAATCTTTAACTTTTTCTAGGAGTTATGAAATTATAATTCTTTTGCTGATATGAGTTATATTCTAAAAAATCAGCAGCACTATTGGAATTAGAGAAATAAATAATTTAAAACAATCGGTCTATTTATATAATTTCATTTTAAAAGAGAAATGAAGAAACAAATGCATAATTTGTAAATGATTTTTTCTTGAGATTTATAACTACTTTTCCAAAGAACACTGTTTTTAAAATACCATGAATTAAACTGCACATTTCAAGGGAAGATTATTGAATATATTTATGTCAATTACAAAAGGTCAGACTTTAATACTCACTGAGGTAAATTTAGGAGAGGAATCCTTGTGAAAAAAACACTGTTATCAATAAATCCCTTGAACAGCTAAGAATATATTTTATGAATACATTAATAATTCTGACAATAGCACCTGAATTTTAAATATGTCCTGCTTACAATTTATGAAATTAGACATTTTTCTTCTCACATACTCCATTTAGCTGAAGTATTTTGTAGCTTTGTTTTATCTTGGAGCAGGATTGTTACACAGGAGTTAATGAATTCATAGGGAAGCCAAACATTTGAAAGAAATGTGTTTTGAAGAGATGCTTTCCTTTACAAATATGATATGTTATTGGCAAATGTCTTTAAAAAAAACTGTAGTTTATCTTAAATGAAAGATATTAAACAGTTTTGAGAAATGGGAGACTGGTATTGGTGTTGGCCAAAACAGAAATATTGCAACATGGAATGAAATAAACAATGTGAGATAGGAATGAATCATGTCAGTTTTGACAAGACCTTTGGGATCAGCTTGGGGTGTGTGTGTGTGTGTGTGTGTGTGTGTGTGTGTGTGTGTGTGTGTGTGTGTGTGTATGTATGTGTGTGTTAGGGACACTCTAGCTATATCTATAATTCTAGCCTATAAAGAAGAAGAAGTTTAGATATATAGAAGTTGGGGCAGAGTGAGAAGACAGAGGTGGATGAGATTTTTCTGTGTATCATTATTTATGAACTGTGAAATGACCAATCAAGTGAATTAGTAAAGAAAACAATATAACTTGAACTTGAAGACAAGTATAAAAAGGAAACCTTTGGTTAGTGAAGTAATAAGTGGGCAAATAGGTATAAAAATGTCAGAAGCAGCTCTCATGATCCTCATTGGCCTCTGAAAATTAAGGCAGACAGACCTCAGAAGTGATTTGGGCATTATCACCTCCTCGAACTTGCTCTAGATACTTAAGGAAGGAGCATTGTATACCTGCTTCTATGCTATGAAGAGAAGGATCATGGACTTTTCTTTTTGGTAGTTGAGTAGTCTGTGCTGATTAACTGTCAGTTACTCTGACAGAGAGGTGATATTCAAGTCTCTCTACCTCAAAACCACCACAAAGAGAAGAGGGAAAATAATAACTGGCCTCAGTAATGGGGAAACACTAAGTATTGGGAATATTTCCTTACAGAAAGAATAATAACATGGCCGTGATAGTTCCCTGTTATTGGAGATCAAATTAGTTCTGACAGCAAAATTCTAAATCAGAACTGATATTAGGTAAGCATTGAAAGAAAATCTGGCCTGTAATATTTATTTTTACCAGAAAAAACATGGTAGTGGGGAGAGGATTCTGGGAAGATGGCTGAGTAGTTGAGGAAATTCCAAGCTCTCAAGATTTTCCCCCACAAAAGACAAAAAATAGTGCCCAAGTGGGAACAAAGTATGGGCTAAAAAAATAAGTATATGGGCACAACATGGGTCTTCCTGGGACAATTCTGAGAAGATCTAAAGAAAAATCCCCGGTAGATGGGTTGGTCACTGTTAAGAGCAAACACTTCCAGGCTAGGGTCTACTTTAATAGCAAGCAGGAAGCCCTGGGGTTAGCTGGGTTGGGGGGCGGGGTTGCCTTGGTCCCAGCCACAGGAACTTTCACTCCCAGGATAATGAGGGGAGTTGGGCCTATGACCTGGAGCTGGGGAAGATCAAGGAAATCTCTGCTGACAAGGAACAGCAGACCCACCTGTGCTGCAAATAGCACTCTGTGAGTGCAGAAGCTGTGGGATAGGACACACTTGGCTGTGAACACTTATAGGAGGCTGGAGGTTTAGCTTTGGTTCCAAGCTAGATGGGGAGAATTGAACATCATGGTAAAGAAGCAACATTCTCCATACCCCAGGAGTGTAATTACAAGAATTAAGCTATTACTACAAAAAATGTACAGGCAAAAGACAATCCAACCATAGAAAGTTATTATGGGAATAGAGAAGACCAGGGTTCATCTTCAGAGGAGGATATTGAAGCAAAGAAACCCTCTTCACCCCAAAGAATAACCTCAAATGGTTACTTGCCCCAAAAGAATTTATGGATAGAAGAAATTTATAGATCAAGAAATAATAAAACAAAATATAAAGAATGAAAACATGGTAGGATAGGTCAATGGTCTCTATGTTAGGGAAAACAGTGAAATGGTGAGCATAGATTGGATTGTTTTGGGGGGGAGGGAATAGATTCTTCTTATGTTGAGTAGTAATAGATTTGAAGAAATTGATGAATGAATAAATACAGGGTATCCTAAAAGTCTCATGCAATTTTAAGATGTAATAGCTTAAAGTTGCAGAAGACTTCGATCATCCTGTACAACATTAGGTTATATCTGTGAAATGTATATCTTGAGTAGTTTTGATTTATTCTTATTCCTAATAGCTAATTGTAATTGAAACAAAATGCTTTGATGTAATGACTTTCTAGCCATCAGCAAAATAGGTATTACCATAAGAAGCAAAATGAACCAATCTATTTTATAAAGACACCTTTTTGACAACCATTTCCATAGCGGATATATGCATTGCTCCCTGTTGGGATTACTGCCATTTCAACTTTAAAAAACATCAATGTCTATTCAAATGACATCTCTTCATTTTAAGAATTATGCATGGCTTGATTTCCTACTCTAACACATTTTGTTTTCATATAATAATTATCCAAACCTCATCACTACTCTTGTGTTGTGTCTACATTATCCATACTATGACATTATGATTTCTTTTTTATTATACCTGAGTATTATAGTGATTCTATCTGTATTTTTGGTAAATATCTAATAATAAGGCTGCTGACCTCTTCTAAAGTTTTTCTGTGAGACTCCATATTGGTATAGATGTGACTCTGGTTTATCAAGGGCTCTGTCAGCAAAGCACAAGTTCTGGCAGATTCTACCAAGCTGGAAAGGGAAGTCTTTGAATATGGATTAGTAATATCTTGAGCTATCTGACCAAGTACCAATTTAACTCAGTTTACTGATGATCATCAGTGTTAGCATCAAATAATAGAGATATTGTGAGGTGGAGTACAGTTTGGAGGCTTGATACTTAGTAAGACATTGGGAAAGTCAATTTATCTCTCTGAGTCCCACTTTACCTAAGCAACTAAATGACCTAAGAGATCTCATTCACCTTCAAATGTATGGCCAGATGATGATTATTTTTCTTCCACAGTAACTCATGAGGAACACCTATGATAACATGAAGTGGTCAAACTTCTCATCATGCGGATGAGAGGAATATCTGCAATGACAAAATCAGAGATCTTTGAAGCATTGGTACTTATGTTTCCTCTCTCTCTCTCTCCCTCTCTCCCTCTCTCCCCCTCTCCCCCTCTCCCTCTCTCTCCCTCTCTCCCCCTCTCCCTCTCTCCCTCTCCTTCTCTCTCCTTCCCTCCCTCCCCTCTAGTGAAAGAGTTTTTCTTTACTGATTTGTCAATCATCTCTATGAAATCAGAAAATTCATTCAGCTATATGAATGGTTACAAATAACTGAATGTATTATATTCATTTAATAATGGTCATAATACCTCATGTTTTATATAAGCCTTACAGTTTTCAAAATATTTTCTTTATATCACCCCTGGGAAATAGCTAGTAAAATGTGTGCTAAGTATTGGATTTTCATAGATGGAAGGTACCTCAGTGATTATCTCTCCCTAATTTATAGATTAAAAAAATACATGGCCATAGAGGTTGTGGCAGGGTGGCAAAGCTCATAAGTGATATAAATGGTACTCAGACCTCAGTCTTCTGATTTGAAGTAATGTATAATTTTCCCTGAAACTGTATGCCTAATTCATAGAAGACATTAGGCTTGGTGCCATGGAGAATTCAAAGATGAATGGGATAATCCCTGTCCTTAAGGTATTTATACCCTAGGAGGGAAAACAAGACAAGTATGGGAATAACTAGAATTCAAGGTAGAATGTGGCTGGTATTCCAATACAGGAACATATAAAGTACTGCTGAAGTTCACAGGTTAAGGTCACTTCTGACTGGGGGCATTAGAAAGACTTCTTGGAACAGGTAGATAGCATTTGACCTGGACCATGATTGATTGGTATGGATTTTGCTGATGGAGATAAGAGCAGGAAATTCCATACAGAGGAAACATCATGAGCAAAGACATGGAAGATGGAAACCTTGATTGTTTTTTTAGGGACAATCACGTTTATGTAGCACTTTAAAGTTTGCCAAGCAATTTACATACATTATCTCCTTTTATCCTTGAAACAACCCTAGGAGGTTGGTGCCTTTAGTATGCTTATTTTACAGGTACAGATGTAGGTTGTTTTGAGTGCTACTTTACACATAACAAATGCTTATTTCCTTCCTTCTTTCCTTCCTTCCTTCCTTCCTTCCTTCCTTCCTTCCTTCCTTCCTTCCTTCCTTCCTTCCTTCCTTCCTTCCTTTTTAAAGGGATGACTATGCTCCAGGCACTGTCCAAGATGCAGAAGATATAAAGACAAAAATGAATATCCCTGCCCACAAGGAGCTGACATTCTTTTGGCCATGCATATAGATAATTATGGCAGTTTTACAAATGACATGTTGGGAGTTGGAAGAGACTAGAGGTAGAAGAGGGCTTTTGAGGTTGGTTTTGCAGCAAAGAAAATCAGATGTAAGAATCAGTGCATTTGAAAGCATGCACATGGGTATGCTCACATACAAACAAACTTATCTCCTTCCCACCCCCGAAAGCACAGCAACATCAAAAGAACATTGGAATCTATCTGGATCCTACTCATAATTCTCCATTTGGTTTGATATTTCAATTACAATAATGATACATACTTCACCCCCTTCTCTTTTTTCTTCTGTGTGTGAGAAAGAAATGATGTTAAAAGCAGGATGCTTCCCACAGTTTGTCATGTCTCTGCTTAACTTTTTGCCCTTCATTACCCTCATGTTGCAGGTGGCTGTGGTTTCAGATTCCATTTGGCTTTTTTGACTGAAGTACTCCTTGTGGGCTCCAGTATTTCATGCCAATTACAACTGAAGCTAAAATTTAAATGGAATAGCAAACACCAACTACCCTTTCATTTAGGGATTCCCTGGTTCCCATAGCCCCTAAATTGGCCATTATAGGGGTCATTAAGGCTGGATGGACTTTTTAGCTCTCTACATCTGAGCCTCCCATATCTGTCCCACAGTAAGCTTGATGTGAATTTGAATGTGTTTTGCCTTGCCTTTGATCAGCTTCTGTGCCTGAATACAAGAGCTCTATTATTTTTGCAGGCATTTAATCTGAAAGCCTATTTAAAGAAGAAGGCAAAAAAGATATAAATCTTCATTTGTGGTCATTTTTCTGAAGCATTTAACTTTGTCTTCAAAATCTGTTTATTAATTGCTTTAGGGATGGGGACTTGAGTTCAGTTTAGTGAAGTTGTGCGGTTTTATTAATTCTAGTTTTTTCCCCTCTTGTTTGCATGGGATAAGCACAAACCTTGCTCATTTATTTAAAAATCAATATCATATAAAGAGCAAATTGCCTTTATGTCTTACTCCACAATGTTATGGTACACACAGTATTATTGCAGTAAATGCAGAAATGTTAACTCTGTTTAAATCAAAAGAGAGCCATATAAGTAGTTTGTATACAGCAAACTCAGCAGGCACAGATAGCATTGTAGCCAAGGAAAACAAATTAATAAAGTGGTTTGTCATCTAATCATTTTTCTGCAATTGGTTTAAAATTAGACCCAAATCAGCTAGTTGGCACCACTGTTGGGCTATCTAATCTGTATATACAGAATTTCTAGCAGTTAGTTTTTAGTAGGGTTTTCATTTTCAAGCCAGACTGTTTGCACATTACAGCCCTTTCTGAATCAGCCAAACTGGTCTGCTTGGTATTCTTCCTTTACAGTACTCCATATCCCAAATCACATCTCCACGTGTTTGGATATTATGTCAAGCTCCTTGAGGGCTGCCTTTATATCTCTAGTACCCAGGACAGTGCCTGACATATAGCTGGCTCTCTGGCTTTTTTGTTGATTTATTGAATTGGATTGATTGACTGCATTTTAGAGGGGGTGGAGGTACCTTACACACCATCTAGTTTAATCTTTTTAATTTTATGAGTAAGGAATTAAGAAACAACCAATGAAGAAATTTGGCAATTTGAAACTTATATTTAGTTAAATGGTTTAACTTCTTTTTTGAACATAGGTAGATTTCAGAGCAAATAAACATAACTCCTCTAAAAATCAGTTTGCTGAGTCAGTCAATCAGACACCAGAGAGAGGAGTGATTAATTGGGAAGAGCTAATGTAGGCCCAGTACCTTTTTATGACACAACAAAAAAGTCAGAGAGAAGTCCCAGAAAAGAACGGATGCTTTAGGATGTTTAGCTGAAGAGTTGCTTTGGAGAAAGAACCAAGTAGAAGGGGAATAGGATGAGTGTTATGCTAGCTCTTTAGAGGCTAGGTAGATTTAGCTGTTAAAGCCTATTTAACCTGTTTAGCCTTTAAAACTCTACACAATCTGCCTCTGATCTGTCTTTCCAGCCTCACTGGACATTGATTACCACCATCACACACACACACACACACACACACACATACGTACCTCAAACACACTTTGTATGCAGCCAAAATTGCTTTCTCTCTTTTCCTTACACACAGAACTATGTCATCTGTCTCTGTGCCTTTGAAATGGCCATCTCACATATCTGGAATGCATTCCCTCATTCCCTCTGCCTCAGCAAATCCCTCTCTTCATGTATAAAAGTGGTGTCAATTTCAAATAGAAATGAGGATCACTAATCTGTGCACTGGTCTCCCCATTACAGCATAAGCTCTGTGTGTGTAAAGGTTGTTTCATTCTTTGAACCCGCATCCCAAGCACCTAACTGTGCCTGGCACAAATGCTTAAAATACTTATTGAGTCAAATGAATTTCATCCAGGTAGTGCTTAGCAAAGTAATATTAACAACAATATGTAAATGATACTTTGACCTGCTTAAAATAAGTAAAAAAATGAAGTAGAGAATTATCTCATGAATGGGAAACTTTGTTATCATGGGATCATAACCCTAGATCTGGAAGGGACCTCAAAAGCCATTTAGTCTAACATTCTTATTTTACATATGAGGAAACTGACACCTAGGAAGATCAAGTGACTAGTCCAAGTTTATATGCAGAGTAAATACCAGAAGTGGGATTTGAACCCAGTCCGGATCCTCTAGTGTCAGTGTTCCTCCCACATCATTTGTGGGAAACATCCTCATCCTGAAAATGCTCTCTTTCTCATACACACACACACACACACACACACACACACACACACTCACACTCTCACACACACACACTCACACACACATACACACATGTGTGTCTTTATATACATATTAATTATTGTTCTTTTTGCCATTGATTGGTTTACTTACATTTGAAAAGTGAATCAAGTATATCATTTAAAATTACTAATATTTTAAAAATATAAGTAGAACTGTTTTGGTTTCTTGGAATATATAGTTTTCTAGTCCTGGAAGCTATTTATCCGTCACCACTGTGCCTTCCACAGATCACCTTAGAGCACAGATCTGAAGCCAGTGACCAGAGGTAAGTGTAATTAGAGTTTGCAGGAAGAAGTAAAATGTCCCTTTTAGGACATGACCCTAGAGTTTAAAAAATAATGGGAATGTTATACTGGCCACTAAAATTGTTTGTCCTTCAGGCCAATCCTTGGATTTTAGTGGTATATGAAAGGCCAAAAATGAGTGGAGGGGAGAGTGACAAGTGAGAAATGGGCTACAAATGGACCTTACGGTGAATTATTAGACATGTTGTAGAGACAGCCAGAAGGCAAATTAAACTGTCATGATAGGAAATAACTATTATATGCTAGGCTTATCTTACATAAACCTCTTTAGTCTCAGTTTTCCCATCTGTAACCTAACCTTTCACATTCATTCAAATTCTAGATCAATGGTCCTATGATCTCTAGTCTTTATAAGACAGGAGAAAATATGTTTAGTAGTAAGAATGAGGAAGTAAGACTTTCATTATACCTGTGGAGAAGTGGAGTCTTACCAAGATAAGCTAGGAAGATTATTCCTTGGCTACATTTAAAGAGTGAACTGATCCCTTATCTATTTCTCTGTAATAATAGATACAAGGGACAAGAGTGGGGAGAGCCTAAGATTAGGTAAGCTATCAAAGGCTGTTCTAGGCTAATTATTCTAGACTATGTGGAGAACGCTAACTTTGTGGCATTATAGTGTAATGAGAATATAGGATAGAGATGATTCATTTCAGCTCAAACCCCCCCAGTCCCCAACTCCCCACCAATTACTGCTGTACAATGAGGTCATGGGTGATGAAATGAATTTAATTATTATTTTAGAAGTAATTGACACTCAACAAATCACTAAATGCAAAGGCATCATGGCATACTGGATAGGGTTTCAGCTTTGGAGTCAAGAAGATCTGGTTTCAAGAATTCCACTGATTTCTACCAGTTGTGTGGCTAAGGGCAAGTTACTTAAGCTTTCAGAGCCCCAGGGAGCTGCTTCCTAAGGGTGAAAGCTACTCACGAGTTGTAGTCTACAAAATCCTCCCAGCAGAGGAATCAGGTTGTGGATTTGTAAAGACACATTTATTAAGAATTGGTTGCATATAAGATACTAGTTGAGAAATGGGGGCAATGCAAAGTTTAGTGAAGATACTCTCTGTTCATAGTAGAGTTGAGTGATACAATGTATAGATTAGTAGGAGGATATAATATATACATAGATAAATGCAATTAGAATCCATGTGTAAATCCAGGAGAGAGAAAGAAACAAAGATTTTGTGAAGGTCAAGGGAAGAAAATTTGTCACTTTCTAGGAGCTTCTGGTAAGATGTCCTGAAAGATGTGATATGTTGGGTTGGTATTCAAAAATGGTGATGGGAAGAGGATATTCCAACTAGGTAACAATATGAGCAAAGGTATAGGTGGGACAAAGAGCAAGATATGCGTGGGACACAAAAAGCCTCTATCTATGGGGAAAAAAAGAAATGAGAGAGAAGAGATTTGGCCATATGACCCCTAACATTCCTGCTCTCTAAATCCAGTCATCTATCTCCAAGCAGTGCAATTTATGGGAGAGAACAAGAGAAAAGGCAGGAAAAATAGTTCACCCCCAAATTATAGACAGCCTTGAATAATCTGGAATTTATGTGGTAGGCTACAGAGATCTGAATGGTAGAATAAAAATATAACAATAAGAAAGTTGGCTAGCAGTAATGTGAAGGATAATTTGGAGAAGGGAAAAAATGGAGACAAGACTACCTGTTAGGAGGCTCTTACATTAGCCTAGTTGAGTGGTAATCATGGTCTCTACTAAATGTGGAAAAAGAAAGGGATCTAGATGCAGGTTATATTCTGGTTATAGAATTGACTGTTTGGTAATGATTATTATAATAATGAGTATTTGATAATGACTTGAGAGGTGAAGGAAAAGGAACAATAAAAGAACAGCAAAGGTTTGAATCTGGGCAACGGGATGACTAGTGAGGTACCTAACAAAAATAGTCATGTCAGAAGGAGGAGCAAGTATTAAGGGAGAGAATCTTAACTTTGGATGTGTTAGATTTGAAGTAACAATGAGACACTTCAGAAGATAAACATCTGGAACTTAGCAAAGGGGTCAGTGGTGAAGACGAGATATGGAAGTCAACCAAAAAGAGGCAATAGATTGCAGAGGAAATATTATAATGAGGAAAGAGAAGAAGGATAAGGACAGAACCCTGGGGAACAATTGCCTTAAAGCATTTGGAAGAAGAGCCCAGATATAAGATTAAACTGCAGAATGTCCAGGATCACATCACATGGATGTAAATTCATGTTTTGCTTATTTCAAACCCTGTACTTTATTCCCCGCATCATTCAACTTTCTCTCTACTAATAGTGGGAAAATATTTGGTGAGTATAAATCATCTAGAGCACAAGAAGTGGTGTTAATAACATCTTTGAGATGTCTATTATATGTATGACTGGGAAAAATAAGTCCTTCAGTGATTAGCCATAGCAAGGCATGGATAACCCAAGTGTAGCCTTGCTATCAATGAAATATAAAATGCTAGAGATAAACCCTAAGTGTATTGAGTGGATTCTCCATCATGGATTCAGAGGAAGGATAGAAATTTCACAAGATGAGGAGGCATGGATGGTCTGTGATTGGTAATCTCTGAAGTTACAGCACTCATATTGATGGATTTAGGATTCATTGACATATAGAAGTATAAGATTTGTTGGTGTGCATACTCTTGAGTACCTGAAAATCTGAAGATCAAATTGTCCTAGTTGGAACAATGGGTGAAGAAGCTTCTTTTGAAATCTTAAACTTCTGAGGAGCTAAGGAGCTGAGCCAGAAATGAAAACTGAGGTTCCAAGGTCCCCTTCAGTTTCTCAGCATTATTAGTTGTTGGAAAGTGATTGTAGAAAGGCTAGACTCAACTAGTGGCATAAATAAGAGGAAATAAATGGAATTTAACTCTTTCTTTTGTACTTTTTAGATGTTCCCCTGCTTTGTTGCAAATGGAGCCTATGCAATTATTGGAATGTGCAGACTTAATGAGACATGCAGTCATTTCTCCCCAAAAAAGTAATTTTGCATTTCTACAAACATATTTTCTGGCAGGTGGTTTAGGCAGCTAGGGGAGATACTAAGATACAATTATTAGCTATCTTCAAATGCAACTTGCAACTGAACATACTGCTCATTAAAGGAACTCCACGCAACAATTCAGGTTTTGCTCATTGCATTTTTCTAACAAAAGAAAACATGTTGTCCCTGAAGCCCAGTTACTCTAGTCTGTGGGTGCTACAAAGCTGTTATTTCAAACTTTCTGACATGTGAATCATAGCTCCCTCTGACATTCATTTTTGTTGTTCTTGTCTTGGTACCTGGAACATCTCTGTTGTTGGTACCTGAATGAATTATTTTATTTATTCAATATATTCCAAACTGTGTCCTTGCCTCCAGGTCTCAGAGCATCTAACAGTTTCTTAAAATATATTCATAATTAACATTTTTCTAAAATTGCTCAAAACCAAAATCCCCTGTCACTTTCCCCAAACTGGCAAACCCTCATTGCAGCAAAATAGCAAGACAAAACAAAAACCATAAAAGTTTCCAACCTGGGCAAGAAGTTGAAATCTAGAAAGTCTATGTAGACCAGTCTCAAGAACTGAGTGTAGGGAGCTCTTCTCTAAGATATACAGGAAGGGAACAAGCCTTCATCTCTGATTGGTGTCTGCCTTGCAGAGGTATGATTCCAAATGCTTACCCACATATCCCTAATTCTTCAATAAAAATAACATTTTTTTTGAAAGGAGGGTAGAGTATTATGTGTCTAGCCAAAGCATTTCATATCTATCTTGCCTTGGGTCCTGAAAGTCTGAGACAGGAAAGTATGATGGTCTAATAGGTAATATGGGAATCTCTCTGAGGGCTTTATTATACCTACTAATAGTTCTTCTAGTGAATTGGGAAGAAAAACTTTCCCAGCCTAGGATCATATTAGACAAATTCATGGAAAGGAATAATTACCTCTTCAGTACTTGAGCCCTCTTCCCCAATTCTCCCCCCTCTTCTTTCCCATTTTTGATGGATGATGAGAGAGAGACCTAAAATTTAAAAAAAAAATTCTCTGCAAAGATTTTATGGCATATAGTGAGAATATAAAAAAGATGGAATAGTTACTTTAAAAGAATGCCTCTATAGAAACAGTGTGGCATACTGAATTGCTTTCTGAATTTGGAGCCAGGAAAACCTGTTTTTGAATCTCAGGCTCTTGATAGCTTCATAATCTTGGGTTAATGATTTAACTTCCCTTAAGGCCCATTCCCTCATATGCAAGGGATAGGGACTAGTCCTCTGATTTGATTGACAAAGGGAACTCCTGGAGGAGAAAACTGCTATCACTGCATATTGGTACCTACTCAATGATATACAGTATCAGAACCTTGTCTAGATTTTCAGCTGAAAGCTTAAATGACTAGAGACTTGGTTAAGGTCACAGAGTCGTTATGTGTCTGCAGTGGGACTTGAACCCAGGATACTCTGGCTCTGAGGCCAACTCTGTATCCTTAACTGCTGTCGCATCTATAAAATGGGGATAATTATAGCATCTACATCATAGGATTATTGTGAATATCCAAAGAGATAATAGATATAAAGGGCCTTGGAAGGGACTTGCTTAAAGTACAATATAAATGTAATCTATCACTCTTTTTTCTAAACTAGAGGTGACTCAGCTAGCTGCAGAGACTATTATCTAGAATCTTAGAAATCTCCTATTGAAGCAAGTCTTTTTACAATTTGGTGACAGAGGTACCAAACCTGACATGAAAGGAGGAACTCAAGGAAGATAAAACTTGAATCTGGATTCTATGCACATGTTATTAGCAGCCTTTGTAATGAAATGGCCCACATCGTCCCAATTTAAGTCATCTGCACTCTTACTATTTTAAATTGTCAAGTGCTGGATCTGAATATGCAATTTCCATCTTACCTCAGACACGGATTTGCAAAACTAGACCTTTGCCTACCCTCACATTTCTGGGCAGTTGCTCATCTATCTAAATTAGGGTGTAACTACCACATTAGTATTATACAGAGGCAAGATGATGTATATCATGGCTAATTGTTTGAAATCTGACAGGTTAGGAGAGATGGAGGGTATTGAAACAGTCTCCTTTCAGAGAAATTTAGAAGTTCTATTCTCATCATGACACAAATCTTGGAGCACAGTGACCTGACCATAGCAGTTTCCAAAAGGAAAGAAGCTGAAATTTAGGCAGTCTTTATAATCCAATCACAAAACTTAGATAAGAGTAAGTGGACCTTCTACACAGGATAGGAAGTAGTGAGGAAGTCTCTCAATGAGGCTATTTGGTGTCTGCCTTTCAGAGAAGCTCTTTTATTAGTGAGCCTCTATTCATCTAGCTTTCAGTAGAAAATGTCATTATTTTCCAAGGAGACTATAGCATTGCATGCCTATCCTTTATCAGCACTGATATTGATAGCACCTATGCCTTCTATTATATGGCCAGAGAATCCATGCCAGGCAGGCTCTTGGGGTGCTTTAAATCAATTGGCTGCCAGGCTTTCAAGCACACGATGTTTTCTTTGGTGGAGTGGTACTATCTGCTTCTGTGTCAGCACAGTAATACTGGGAACTGGCTTATAGGTTCACTGTGATGACTTCCATGCTGAGAAGATGCAACTATTTTTTTTGAGTGATCATTAGGTTAAACATGCTAACTGGGTTGGAAATGGGTCTTAGGACACCAGGATTTAGAAACATATATTTCCTTGGAAAAATCCAATTAGCTTAACTCATTAAGAGGTTGATTTAGATGTATAAGTAATTCGTATAATAAAAGGGAGAGAGTATTAAATATCCATTGGTTTTATTTAATATCTTTCCTTAAAGTTCTCTTTCTTGGAAAGGAATAACAATATTACACAAACTTTAATGGAGTGAAAAAGGGGAAAATGCAATGCTGTGAGGTCATTCCATTCTGAATCTGGAGATGTTTCTTTTTTTCATTAGCAGCATTTTAATTTAATTGAAAATGAAATTGACTTCTTAAAGTCAATGACTGTATTGTACCTTCTGGTGATCATTTCTCTCAATGATGGGGACTCTGGATTTTTATTTTTAGGAGTTGGTAAATTTTCTTGTGGAAGATGTATGAGTGCTGAGAATACCAAGAAGACCACTGTATCTTTAAATGACTTCTTATAGAATGATAGTAACTGGGTTATTCAGAAATGGCTTCTGTGGTACATTTTATTCTTTTCCTCATTCAAACAGTCTTGTAGAATGTAGAAGCTGTGGAACCTTAAAATCACACCAATGCTTTATCACAAGTAATATAACTCAACTTTCAACTGTTTCATGGATAATTATTTTTTTCTTCCATGACAGTCTATTCTTGGACTCAATTTAAGTGATTCACCTCCCTGCCCCTTAACATAGATTCCATAGCTTGCCTTTTAACCATTAGGGGTCCATAATTCCCCAATTGCTTAGGTAACTTGAATGGCACATTATTTTTGGAGTCAGATTCTGCTACACTCAATCTGAAGCAGGATCATTTGAGAGCTGGTTTAATGAACTGAGTTTGGTGAATTTTTAATAGATTAGAAAGTTCCCTCCTATTTTTGGATTACATTTTGTCTGGGTTGAAGAATGGGCTGTATCTGGCAATCAAATATAAGTATCTTTCTTGACCTCTTTTGCTCATAATTATTGTCTTTTACATTTGTTTATGCCCAACACCTTCTACTGTGAATTATACCTAGTAGTGATTGGTATTGTGATCATAGGCAAGTTGCTTAACTTCTTAGTGCCCCGGGTAATATTAGGATACTATAAAATACAGATCAGTGACCAATCTATATTTTTGGGGAAGTTTTCACATTGGGAATCTCTCTCACTGATGAAATCAGACACCTGGAACAAAAAAAAAAGGTGGAAAAGTTGATTAATGTGTGTGGAATTAGCAATATATTGTTTTTATTGTACCGTACATATGTTTGTATAATAGATATATATATATATATATATATATATATACACACACACACACACATACATATATATACACATACACATACACATAATTAGTCTTATATGCTAAATGAACTCAGTTACTTATGATTCACATAAAATAATTTGAAATAAATTTGAATTGTGTGGATATTCCTTCTAAGAAATGTTCCTACAATGGGCCATGGTCTTTTTTAAAATAATTTGTAAGAGAATGGTTTTCAGTTTAGAATGGCAAGGCCATTTGTAAGTGAAAGAAGAGAGAAATACAGCATAGAATCAGAAATGGCAAAAGACAAAACTGTCAGGTGAAAATTTTGTATCAAGTGGGATAATAGAGAATAGATGAAAATGGAATTAGATGAATAGGTATAATTGGGCTAAGGAATGGTATGAATTAATTGTGGCAGGTGAAATAGGAAATGACTGAGTTAACAAATGTTTGATCCGAACATATTGATTTATTAGGCAATGTACGCCAATTGCTCACCAAATTGGGACCAGGCCCCTTCTTCAGCTTAGGGCCAGACCCCAAATACAGAGGGGAAAGACTTTTATACATTAAAAGTAATTAATCAAATAAAGCCAATTAATTAAATAGAAATAATACAACATTAGGTAATCTGATATCTAATTAAAGCAGAGATTAGGGATTTTCCAAGTTGGGATGGGGAGAGTGAACAGGTGCAATTCCCTGAATTCAGAAAAAGAGGGGTCCCACTCCCCCAAGTGTCTGTAAACAATCAAAGGAACATAGAAATAATAACTGATTGGTCAGTATGGGGCCAGGTTTCAAATAAAACATATGGATTACTTGAGATGTGTGATTGTGAGAAAAATCCATGCATCAATCTTTGGATCTGAGTTTCTAGTCAGCATAACCTGGGTCCTTGATTAAAGGTCTTTAAACAACAGGGAGAGGTGGTCCACCTTCCCAGTCACACAGGGCTGGGTTTGTACAATGCAGTAACATTTTCTCCCAATTCCCATATTTGAATAAAGTTTTCTCACAAGATGGACATTGGACTAGACCCATAATTGAATAGAAACTAAGGTAGGTCCAGAATTGAGTCATAAGATGGAGTCAGTGTGGTTTACTCAATTCCACTTCCTGTCCTAATCCCCTCAATTCCCTTAATTTTCCCTTTTTTGATTTATGGGAGAGTGGGCAAGACACTCCCCCATGGATCACTTATTTATAAGCCAAATCTATTAAGGTTTTTCCATATATTCATACTTGGAGTTAGGTAAGTCAGGTTTATAGGTCAAACTACTCAGAGGGCTCACAATGAATTAATTTTCAGAAGGCAGATTAACATTTCACTAGTGTAATCAAGAACACTTAAACATAAACACCATGAAACAGAAGCCCAAAGCTATACAATAATAATCATTGATATTAACTAACATCAAGTCTCCTTGTATCCTTATAATCAACATACTTTGTCCTGAGTCCCAGATGTTTTGTGTAGTTGTCTGGTCCCTGGATATCTTCTCTTCTACATTCTAGCCTTGTTCCCATGACAGCTCTGAAAGGGGCTCTGCCTTTCTGGTTCCAAATCACTTGTAGAAGCTCGTGGATTAAAATCTGCCAGTTATAAGACCTATTATAATTTAGTACAATGTCCTAAATTTGGTTCTCCAAACCTGAAACTTTACAGAATTTCAGTTTTTATATTTCACTTGCTTTTTCTATCTTTACCTAAGCATTATACCAGATATTGGAATCCTAAAAGTTCACAAGGTTCCAATTTGTAAAATGAACTCTTCTTTTGTAAATTATTGGACAGACACTTTAAAATGGGCAAACAGTTTCATTTCCTTTACAATTATCAATTAAATTTTATATGTAAAGTCCATAACACAATTTTGGGAACTTATTAGTAAAACATACTCAAAGCCTGAGTTTCCCTACTACATACCTTTAGAAGCCAGTTGTATACATATGTCTATAGTTCTTAGAGGAAAAAAATCTAATCCTGTTGCTTGCTCAAAATTTACTATTCCATTCAATTAGAAAACTTTTACTCTATATCTTTGTCTTATTACTTTGTTTAATTCCCCTTCTGGGAGGATATCATCACTATATTATAATTTGACTAGAAATACAGATTTAAAAATATTTCATACTTGCATCCTATTATAGTGACTCAGAGATGCTCCAGTATCAATCTATTGATTAATATATTTAGTGTTGTACTTATGAAACGTCCACTGCTCATCTACCCTGATAATAGATATCTGCTTTGAATGAAAAAGGAGAGATGTAATTATAACAATGTCAAGACTTATCTCTTCAAGGTCACAGACTGACCTGACATATACCATAGTAAAAGGAAAACTCCCTCAGCTCTGTTTGATTCTAGGCATAAATTGTATCTGACAATCAGTCACAAGATATCAAAAGCATGGCTCAGGATGAACAAAGTGGGGAAATTTCCTGTGCAGAAAGGAAATAATACAATGGGGAAACTGAGTCAAGAGATCATACTTTAGGTCATGCCAGGGTCATCCCCCAAACTTTTCCCAGGCATAGACATCCATCTTTAGCAGTTCTCAGACTGGAGCACATTTCATTTTCTGCTATTGGCTTTGTGACAATTCAGATAACCATCCCTAAAATGAAAATTCAAAACAGTAGTCAATTATAGTCCCAATAGTTTTTTTTTTTACCTCAGATAGCAAAATTCCACTAATCACAACTTAGAACTTCAATACTATTAATTTTCTCACTTCCCTAACATTTAAATTTCATTTATCCTTTACTTATAAATTAAAGTCAACCACATTCTGGCATTTAAGACATAGAGCAAATACCTAATAGTTGACTCATGTTAACATACTGAAGTTACATCTCTAAACCACCCTATCCATTTTCATAATTTTTAGAAGATGGCTAAAATTTTTTAAAGTGAAAACTCACTCTTTATTCTAGTAGAATTATCATTATTATCATGCTTTAAAAACTATATGCTATTAAGTATTTAATGTTTTTCATATCTATTTTATCACATTCTTTCAACAGCTCAATTCATAATTTTATAGCATCCAGGTTAAAAAAAGTTATTTTTCTAACACCCTTCTAAGGCAATTGTTTTTCACAGTATTTCACAATGTAAGAGGATTTAGAAATATAAAAGCAACATCCACAATATTATGTATTTAAAACATGAAACAAAACTTATTACCAGCCAGACGATTTCAATCCAAATTAATGCATTTCCATGTTATTCTACATAGACAATCTTTAATCTTATTTCCTTTGGCATTTTGTAATAATCACACCTAAAATTCAGCATGCAATTACATTAAATTAATGAAATCAACATCTTCTTCTTCTTCATCATCATCATCCTCAACATTTATATAGTATTTACCATATGTCAGTCACTGGACTAAGCACCTCACAATCATTTCACTTAATCCTAATGACAACACTGTGAGGTAGATATCATTATTTACTTCTTTAGAGATCAGAAAACTGAGACAAATGGAGGTAAGATAACTTGCCTAAGAATACACAACTAATAAACTTCTGAGACCAAAAAGTAACTCATTTCCCTGAAATTATCCAGTATTTTTCTAACACCTTTATTTGAGAACCTGATCTGAGATGAGTGGGGTCTCTGAGCTGACAACTTGTTCAGCCATTCCCCAATTAATGGGCATCCCTTCAATTTCCAAATCTTTGTTAGCACAAAAAAAGAACTACTATAAATATTTTTGCACGAATAGGTTCCACTTCCCTTCATTTAATCTCTTTGGGATACCGAACTAGTGGCAGTATTGCTGTGTCAATGGATATGAACAGTTTTATTGCTCTTTGGGTGTAACCCGAAATTGTTCTCTGGAATGATTGGACTAGTTTACAACTTCACCAACAGTGTATTAGTGTCCCAATTTCCCTGCATCCTCTCTAGCATTCATCATTTTCCCTTTCTGTTATGTTAGCCAGTCCAATAGATATGAGATGGTATCTCAGAGTTGTTTTAGTTTGCATTGCTCTAATCAGTAGTGATTTAGAATTTGTTTTATGCTACTGTTGATAGTTTTGATTTCTTCTTTTGAAACCTGCTTGTTCATGTCCTTGACTATTTATGAACTAGTGAATGGCTCTTTTTTTATAAGTTTTGCCTAGTTATATCTATATCTCTATATCTATCTGCGAAATGATGCTTTTACCAGACAAACTTGCTCCAATTTTTTTGCCAGTTGCCTGTTTTCTTTTCAATATTAGCTACATTAGTTTTGTATGTGCAAAAGCCTTAATCAAAATTATCTATGTTACTTCCAATAATCCTCTCTATCTCTTGTTTGGTCATATACTCCTCCCTTATTCATAAGTCTTATAGGTACATTTTTCCATGCCCCCAATTTTACTTATGGTAACACCCCTTGTGTCTAAATCATTTAGGTATTTTGACCTTATCTTGGTAAATGGTGTGAGATGTTTGTCTATGCCTATTTTCTGCCAAACTACTTTCCAGTTTTCTCAGCAATTTTTGTTAGATAGTGATTTCTTGTCCTTAAATCTTGGATGTGGGGGTTTGTCAAACACTAGATTATTATGTTAATTTGCTATTGTATACTTAATCTATTCCACTGATACACATCTCTTTCTTAGCCAGTACCAGACTCTTTTTGATGATTACTGCTTAGTAATAAGGTTTAAAATATCTGGAACTACTAGGTCACCATACTTCACATTTTTTTCATTGATTCCCTTGATATTCTTGACTTTTTGTTCTTTCAGATGAATTTTGTTATTATTTTCCTACCTCTACAAAAGAATTCTTTGGTAGTTTGATATTGAAATGAATAAGCAAGTTAATATGCAGAATTGTCATTTTTTTATATTGGGTCATGAGCAAGTAATATTTCTCATATTGTTCAGATCTGCCTTTATTTATGTGAAAAGTATTGTTATTGTGTATATATGGTCCCTGGATTTATCTTGGCAGGTAGAACATCAAGTACTTTATATTGTCTGCAGTTATTTTAAATGGAATTTCTCTTTCTATCTCTTCCTACTTTTTTATTTTTTGGAGTATCTAGACATGCTGATGATTTATATGGGTTTATTTTATATCCTGCAGGTTTACGGAAGTTGTTAGCTGTTTAAACTAGGTTTTGTTTGTTTGTTAATTCTCTCAGTTTCTCTAAGTGTACCATCATATCATCTGCAAAGAATGATAGTTTTGTTTCCTCACTGCCTATTTTTATTCCTTCAATTTCTTTTTCTTGTCTTATTGTGATAGCTAGAATTTCTAGAACAATATTAAATAATAGTGGTGATAATGGACATCCTTGCTTCATTCCTGATCATACTGGGAAGGCTTCTAGTTTATCCCCATTACAGATGATACTGATTTTTGGTTTTAGATAGATGTTACTTACATTTTAAGAAAGGCTCCATTTATTCTTATGCTTTATAATATTTCAATGGCAGTGGGTACTGCATGTTGTCAAAGGCTTTTTCTGCATATGTTGATATAATTATACGATATTTGTTGTTTTTTATTGACATGGTCAATGATGCTGATAATGTTTGTAATATAGAACCAGCCCTGCATTCCTGGTATAAATCTCACTTGGTCAAATACCTTTGTAATGTATTGCTGTAATCTTCTTGCTGGTATTTATTTAAATTTTTTCACTTCAATAAGTCTATAGTTTTTCTATTCTCCTTGGTTCAGATATAAAAACCATATTTGTATCATAAAATACATTTTTGGTAGGACTATTTCTTTACCTAATTTTTCAAATACTTTTTATATTATTGGGATGAATTGTTCTTTAAATGTTTAGTAGAATTCACTTCTAAATCTGTCTGGTCATAGGAATTTTTTTCTTAGGAAGCTCATTGATGGTTTGTTCAATTTCTTTTTCTATGATATGGTTATGAAGATATTTTGTTTCCTCTTTGGTTAATCTGGGAAGTTTATATTTTTGTAAACATTCATTCATCCATTTCACTTAAATTGTCAGTTTACTGGCATATGATTGGGCAAAATGACTCATAATAATTGCTTTAATTTAATCTTTTATTTTTGATGGTGCATTCATGCTTTTCATTTTTGATATGAATAATTTGGATTTTTATTTCTTCTTTGTATTCAAATTAACCAACAGTTTATCTATTTTGTTGTTTTTGTATAAAAGCAGCTCATAGTTTTATTTATTTGTTCAAGTTTTTTTTAACTTTCAATGTTATTAAACCTTTGATTTTTGGATTTTAATTTTGGTGCTCAATTGAGGATTTAAAATTTA
Organism: Trichosurus vulpecula; assembly: GCF_011100635.1. Lineage (NCBI taxonomy): Eukaryota > Metazoa > Chordata > Mammalia > Diprotodontia > Phalangeridae > Trichosurus > Trichosurus vulpecula. The sequence continues at coordinate 182,012,897 of NC_050578.1, read as the reverse complement.
TTTTTTTCTAGTTTTTTTTTAGTTACCCACCTAATTTACTAATCTGCTCTTTCTTTCTTTTACTGATGTATCCAGTTAGAGAGAAGATTTTTCCCCAAGTATTGCTTTGGTTACATCCTACAAATTTTGGAATGTTGTCTCATTGTTGTCATTCTATTTAATGAAATTATTGACTATTTCTATGATTCATTCTTTGACCCACTCATTCTTTAGGTTTACATTATTTGGATTTCAATTGGCTTTTATTCTATGCTTCCAGAGTTCTCAGTTAAATGAAATTTTTATTGCATTATGGACTGAAAAGGGTTCATTCAATATTTCTACTTTTCTGCATTTGGCTGTGAGGTTTTTATGCTATACTACACGGTCAGTTTTTGTGAAAGTACCTTGTAGAGCTGAAAGAAAGGTATACTCCTTTCTATTCCCAGTCAACTTTCTCCAGAGGTGTATCATATCTAACTTTTCTCAGATTCTATTCATCTCCTTAACTTCTTTCTTATTTATTTTATGGTTTGGTTTATCAAAACCAAAAGGAGAAAGTTGAGCTCTGCTCACTAGCATAATTTTATTGTCTATTTCCTCCTATAATTCATTTAGATTCTCCTTTAAGAGTTTGGATGCTATGGAATTTGATGCATATACATTGAATACTGATATTTTTTTATTTTTTTTTAATTTTTTTTATTTTTTTTTAATGCAATTTATTTATTTAACAAATTTGGTTTTCAGCATTGATTTTCACAACAGTTTGAATTACAAATTTTCTCCCCTTTTCTGCCCTCCCCCCCCACTCCAAGATGGCTTATATTCTGGTTGCCCTGTTCCCCAGTCAGCCCTCCCCTCTATCACCCCCCTCCCCTCTCATCCCCTTTTCCCTTCCTTTCTTGTAGGGCAAGATAAATTTCTACACCCCATTGCCTGTGTATCTTATTTTTTAGTTGCATACAAAAAGTTTTTTTGTTTTTGAACATCTGATTTTAAAACTTTGAGTTCCAAATTCCCTTCCCTCATCCCTTCCCACCCACCCTCCCTAAGAAGTTGAGCAATTCAACCTAGGCCACACATGTATTATTATGTATAACCCTTCCACAATATTCATGTTGTGAAAGGCTAACTACATTTTGCTCCTTCCCAACCCATCCCGCTTTATTGAATTTTCTTCCTTGACCCTGTCCCCTTTCCAAAGTGTTTGTTTTGATTACCTCCACCCCCATCTGCCCTCCACTCCATCATCCCCCTGCCTTTTATTTTTTTTTTATCTTCTTCCCTCTTCTTTCCTGTGGGGTAAGATACCCAACTGAGTATGTATGGTATTCCCCCTCAGGCCAAATCTGATGAGAGCAAGGTTCACTCATTCCCCCCTCACCTGCCCACTCCCCTCCTCTCCTAGAACTGCTTCCTCTTGCCACCTTTATGGGAGATAATCCACCCCATTCTATCTCTCCCTATCTCCCTCTCTCAGTAAGTTACTCTCTCATCCCTTAATTTCATTTTATTTCTTTTAGCTATCTTCCCTTCATCCTCAACTCACCCTGTGTCTGCTCTCTTTCTTTTACATATATATATATATATATATATATACACATACATACACATACATACATATACACATAGATACATGCATACATACACATTCACTTATATATATACATAAACATATATATATGCATATATATATATGCATATTCCCTTCAACTACCCTAATACTGAGGTCTCATGAATCGTACTCATCATCTTTCCATGTAGGAATGTAAACAAAACAGTTCAACTTTAGTAAGTCCCTTGCAATTTCCATTTCTTGATTACCTTTTCATGCTTCTCTTGATTCTTGTGTTTGAAAGTCAAATTTTCTATTCAGTTCTGGTCTTTTCACTGAGAAAGCTTGAAAGTCCTCCATTTTATTGAAAGTCCATATTTTGCCTTGGAACATGATACTCAGTTTTGCTGGGTAGGTGATTCTAGGTTTTAATCCTAGCTCCATTGACCTCCGGAATATCGCATTCCAAGCCCTTCGATCTCTTAATGTAGAAGCTGCCAGGTCTTGGGTTATTCTGATTGGGTTTCCACAATATTCAAATTGTTTCTTTCTGGCTGCTTGCAGTATTTTCTCCTTGATCTGGGAGCTCTGGAATTTGGCAACAATATTCCTAGGCGATTTCTTTTTGGGATCTATTTGCGGAGGCGATCGATGGATTCTTTCAATTTCTATTTTGCCCTGTGGCTCTAGAATATCAGGGCAGTTCTCCTTGATAATTTCCTGAAAGATGGTATCTAGGCTCTTTTTTTGATCATGGCTTTCAGGTAGTCCAATAATTTTTAAATTATCTCTCCTGGATCTATTTTCCAGGTCAGTGGTTTTTCCAAGGAGATATTTCACATTGTCTTCCATTTTTTCATTCCTTTGGTTCTGTTTTATAATATCCTGATTTCTCATAAAGTCACTAGCTTCCACTTGCTCCAATCTAATTTTTAAAGTAGTATTTTCTTCAGTGGTCTTTTGGACCTCCTTTTCCATTTGGCTAATTCTGCCTTTCAAGGAATTCTTCTCCTCATTGGCTTTTTGGAGCTCTTTTGCCATTTGAGTTAGTCTATTTTGTAAGGTGTTGTTTTCTTCAGTGTATTTTTCAGTATTTTTTTGGGTCTCCTTTAGCAAGTCATTGACTTGTTTTTCATGGTTTTCTCGCATCCTTCTTATTTCTCTTCCCAATTTTTCCTCTACTTCTCTAACTTGCTTTTCCAAATCCTTTTTGAGTTCTTCTATGGTCTGGGGCCAGTTCATGTTTTTCTTGGAGGCTTTGGTTGTAGGCTCTATGACTTTGCAGTCTTCTTTAGGCTGTATGTTTTGGTCTTCTTTGTCACCAAAGAAAGAATCCAAAGTCTGAGACTGAATCTGGGCGCGTTTTCGCGTCCTGGCCATATTCCCAACCAACTAACTTGACCCTTGAGTTTTTCAGTGGGGTATGACTGCTTGTAGATTACAGAGTTCTATGTTCTACGTTTGGGGGGAGGTGCCAGCTCTGTCAGAGCCGCACTCCTCCTTCCCCAAGGACCCCCAGTCCAGACTGGGCTCAGATCTTCGGCAGGCTGTGCACCCCTGCTGTGATCCGCCACTTATTTCCCCCCACCAGGTGGGCCTGGGGCCGGAAGTAACAACAGCTGTAGCTGCCCCACCTCCGCTGCCCCCGGGGCTGGAAGCCGAACCGCGAACTCCTTCCACTCCCGCAGCTTTTCCCACTGACCTTCTCCGCAGTCTTTGGTGTTTGTGGGTTGAGGGGTCTGGTAACTGCTCCCGTATTCAGGGCGCTAGGGCCCCCTCCGCCCGGCTTCCGGTCCGGATCATCCGCGCCGCTCAGGCTGGGCTCTGCTCCACTCCGTTCCCAGCTCCCAGCTCCCAGCTCCCAGCTCCGTGTGGAATAGAGCTCACCCAGAGACCATCCGGGCTGTCCTGGGCTGGAGCCCTGCCTCCCTCCGCTGTTCTGTGGGTTCTGCCGTTCTAGAACTGGTTCAGAGCCATTTTTATAGGTTTTTGGAGGGACTCGGGTACGGAGCTCACTCTAGTCCGTGCTTACCAGCCGCCATCTTGGCTCCGCCCCCCTGAATACTGATATTACTTCATTGTCTTTGATTCCTTTTAGCAAGATGTTCTTTTTCTGCTTCTCTATTTTAATTAGGTCTATTTTTGCTTTTGCTTTCTCTGAGGTCATGATTTCTGGTCTTTCCTTTTTTATTCTGCTTCAACTCTTTATTTTTATTCTGTGTTTGTCTCTCTGTTTCAGGTTGATTTCTTGTAAACAGCACATTGTTGAATTGGTTTTTAATTCATTCTGGAATCAGCTTCCATTTTATGGGTGAGTCCATCCTACTCACATTCATAGTTATAATGATTAACTGTAAATTTCCCTCCATCTTATTTTCTTCTGTTTATCCTTCTCTCTTTTTATTTTGTCTCTTCTGTAGTTTGTTTTCCTTCTGACCACTGTACCATTTTCTATGTGATACTTTTCCTAATCTCCTCAAATGCTAGTGCTTGCCCAACTAAAGTATTTCATAACAAGTTATTTCATATTTACTTATATTCATTTATTTGTACTTATTCTACATATATTGCTTTGAACTTGTCTCCCCCATTAGGATGTAAGCTCTTAGAGAGAAGCTTTTTTTTTGTTCTTTGTATTTCTATAACAGTGTCTAAGGCAATGTCTAGTATATACTAGGGATTTAATAAAGACTTATTGATTGATTAATGTCATATATTTTGATAAAGAAAGTTTAAATGTGTGGAGAGGTTGCAGAACAGAGATTAATAATGAGTACATAAATGAAGTTATCATTTGAACAGTTGCATCATTCTTTGGCAAATGGGTTCATTTGACTTAAAACCTACACTACTAAATTTGTGTTTCAAGTAGAAAATCATTTCTAATTGCCTTCCAGGAAGGGCTTCTGTAGACAGACATCAGTTGTTCTAGTCATGTTAAAGAATTGTGTCCAGCATCACACCCATCGCAAGCTTAAGATTTTAGAAGACTTTTATGACGTATTGTTGGAGTAGAGTATTTCTGTTAAATACACTGAAAGGCTAATGATTTAATGGTTTGAGGTTCTTTTTACACTGCAGATTTTAATTAAAGATACTTTGCCTTTGGGCTGGTTTATGCTTGTGAAGAATAAATGTGGAAATAGACCACATATAACAGAGAAGAAAAGGATTATTTTCTAACATACAGGATAATAGGTATCTAAAATTATGTTTAAACATAATTGTCACAAAGGTTGATCTAGTAGTTGTACTGATTGTTACCAAGACTGCTATAAATAAAATCCTATAAACATAGATCTCCAGTTTAAACATCCAAGCATTTGCTAAGCACCTACTATATGCAAGAGACTGTGGCAGATGCTAGTGAAAGAGGCAAAAACAGTTTTTGATCTTAGAGAGTTGACATTTAACTGGGAAAAGTATATACTTCCTTATTATTATTGGAATAGCTATAATGCATTTTTGTAAAAAAAATTTTGAGTATCTACAGTGAGTGAGGAAAGAGAAGGCATGGCTAGGAGTTGTCTGAAATAATTAAAATACTTTCAGGTAATATGTTTTTTTTAACATGAATTTACTGATTTCAGCTTCCTCATATCTATCAGGTTTTTAATATAAATTGCATAGAATATTGTCTAAGCATACCAATAAAGCCATAGAAAGGTCTTCAAGGAGAGGCTAAATGACTACTTGTTGGGGATTGTGGCAGACTGGAGAGAATGCTGGGGCTGTAGTCAGAAAGAACTAAATCTGAATGCTGCCTCAGACATTTAAAACTGTTTGTGTGATCCTGGGCAAATAATTTGATTGTCACCCATTTTCTCATCTGTAAAATGAGGACAATAAAACTACTTACCTCACAGGGTTTTGAGGATCAACTAATATATGTGATGTATTTTTCAAACTTTAAAGCGCAATATTAATATTAACTATTAGTATTATTACATTGCCAAAAGAGTTCTTGTTCACATACTTATTGAACTCGATGGCCTCCAAAGCCCTTTTGACTCCCAAATTTTTAACTTTTCTCCAAAAGCCCAACTGAAACCTAATCTCTTCTGGGAAGGCTAAACACCTCTGGGAGTAATTACCCCTTTCCTAAACTCATTTAGTACTTACTGATATTATAATTCATTTAGCACTTAGCATGTTATCTCATTTTTATTATTTTTGTTTCCTGTCTTCCTAATGCAATGAGAATAACCTTCTTAAGAGGTAGGACAATGAATTATCTCTTTGCATTCTTAATGTCTAGCACAATGGTAATGGACTAGCTATATGTTGTTACCTTACTTGAAAAGTATTCAGTGGCTTCCTATTGTCCATATGCTAATATACCAACTTTCTCATTTTAGCATTTAAACCACATAGTTTAGCTCCTTTATATTTTTCCAGACTTATTTAATATTTCCTCATGTATTCAGTTCTAGCCAAACTAGCTAATTTTCTGTTCTTCAAACCAATCATTCATCATGTTTGGAATAACCTCCTTTCCAACCTTTATAGTTTAAAATCCTAAGCATCTTTCAAGGTTCAAGTTAAGTGCCACTTTTATACAGAAACCTTCTCTGATCACCCAGGTTTTTAGTATTCTTTACTCCATCAAATCATCTTGTGCTTATTTGGCTAAATAAATGATGCATCCCTGGGACAATTTAAGCTACTTCAACATATTACATTTTAAAATAACCTTCCTTAGAAGATAGGTAGTGTGCCTTTCAGCTGCTCTATTGTTGGCTGAACTCTTTCATTCTCAGTATCTGATCAAAGACAATGTTGTAAGGGGAGAGGCCTTTGGAAACTTCTGCTCATTGAGGACATATGACTCCAAGAAATAATCCTTGGATTCTGTGTTGTTCCCCCTGCCCACTCCAGGAGAAGAGAGTGTACCCTCTGATCTTGTGATTTTTTGAAAGGTCAGGAGAGTAAGCACTAAACTTCCCAATCTCTAGGTTTTGCTGCCAGCTCAGCAACAGTGCCCAAATGAGCAAGTCATAACCCTTGGGAGTAATTTCAGCCCAGGGTAGATGAGATGAGTACTCATTCAACAGTCATACTGCACCTGAACAATGAATATGGTGGTCAATGCAACGTAAGAATTGTGCTAAGAAGGTATCCCCCCCAAAATTTGGGGTGAAGAATTTTTATTTTTTTCTTGATATAACTTCAAAGTATCTCTTTGTAAGAGCAAATTGAAATGAAGTAGTTTTTAATGTTCCCATCCTGGAGATGCCGTAAGACTTTTTCATGTTTTTCATTTTATTTATCTTTCTCTAAGATTTGTTCGACTCTAAAAGAGTAACATTTAAAATATCCCACTCTTATTGTTACTATTGATATCTTTTCATTATTAATTAACTTTTCCTTTATGAAATTAGATACTATGTCATTCAATACATATGTATACAATTTATAATTTATTTTGATTCATTTTCTATTGTGTCTTCAAGCATAATGTAATTTCATTGTTCATAGCTTAAAAAAATGAAGAAAGTCACTGACAATATGGCATAGTGGATTGAGGGACTAGATTTTGAGTCAGAGAATCTGGGTTTGAATCCCAGATCAGCTACTTAAAACATGCATATTGGGCAAGCCACTTCTGGTCCCTGGGATTTCATTTCTGCACTTGTAAAATGAGGGACTCGATTAAATGGTTTATAAATTTCATTTTCCTAATCCATTATAATCAAAAATCACCATAATGTTGCAAAACCCTACTCTTGTGCTATTTAACCAATTGCTTGAGATGCCAATTAGAGAGTGAATGGTGATCTCAGGTAGTGCTTGGTATCAGGGTGTCATTTTCTTCCTGTCACCAAATTTCTTGCTATATGTGAATATGGCTATTAAGGACTTCTCTGTTATTTCATTTCTTAGGGAAATGTGTAAACATTCAGGTTATTGTTCATTTTCTCAGTGCATTTGACAAGACAATGTATCTTACACAGTCCTTGTTGACAAGATGGAGATATATTGATTAAATATCAGAATACTTTGGTGAATATGGAAGTGGCTGATTGACCAGAAGCAAGGTGTGTTGATGAATGGATGACATCGACTGACAGAGAAGTCTATAGAATAGAGCTATAGGGCTCTGGCCTTGATCATGTTCTGTTCAACATTTCTATCAATGATCTGAATTAAGATATCAATGGTATAGTTGTCAGATTTTAAAATTAACCTAGGAGGAACAACTGATTTAATGAAGGAGAAAATCAGGACAAAAGAATTTCAGTATATTAGTAAGAGGAACCTAATCTGAGGAGTTTAAGTTGTGCAGACATACAAAGCAAAGTCTTTCATTTATGTTTAAAATGTCTGTAAAAGTATAGGATAAGAAATATGATACTATACAACAATTCATGTGAAAAGACCTGGGGATTTAGTGAAATACCTGCTTAATGAGAATAGTATGGCACAGGAGATCACAAAACTGATCTTGGCTGCATCAACAACTTCATTTTTTATGAACTGTAAGCTTTAACAAAGCCATAGTATCCAGATGGTGAAAGGTGATAGCCTCACTCTATACTGCCCTGTTCAGACTGCCTCTGGAAGACTTCAGTTTTATATACCCCATTTTATGAACAATATTGATGAGTTAACCACATCCAGAGGAGGTCTTCATATGGAGAATAGATGGCCACTTGTCAGGGATGTTAAGTAGGGGTTCCTGCTGATATATAGATTAGAAATGATGACCTTTGAAGCCCTTCCCAACCAAGATTCCAGAATTCTCTGAGTTATATAGAAAGCACATCCTGCTTGTTATATAGTATAATTTAGAGAGAAATTGGACCAAAATCACATTGTGAACCTGATTTCATTTTATTCTGCACTCTTGCTGAAGTCTTCCATACATTCCAGTCAGTCAACATTAAGTGCCTAATGTACTGAACATTACTAAGAATTTTGCTACAAGAAAGAACTTATCAGTTTTTATGTTTCACTCTTAAAATAGCTCATGGCTGTCCTCCAAAGAATTGTGTCTATGTGAATTTTATCCTAGACAGAGAAGGTACATTTCTCTCTTGTTGTTAGCAATTGCTGATATAAAACTATTTGGCTTCAACCCCTCTATCCTCTTTGTCAGTGTCACTATTTTCTTAATAGCAGTCACCTCATAGATGTGACAACTGAGATAAGGAAATCAGAAAATTTTTCCTTTTCCTCCACAAGGAAAACCCTCTATTAAAGAAAATAATACTAACTGTTTTGCCTTTATAAAAATATGTTATGAGCAGTATTTCAAATAAATAAGTACATAGAAACAACCTGATAGCTTTCTTACTAATGCTGAACTGCTATTCTTAGACTTTGTAATTTTTCCCCTTTCTATCTAAAGAGAAGAAAATTCTCATTCTTTGCTTTTACCTACTTAATTGCATGCTCAAATCCCGGAATTTTATGCATATCTACCTTATACCAGTGTCAAAAGCCCTTCACTCTTATTCACAACTGCAGAATATAGCTTTTATATTATTCCTCCTCAGCTATCTGAGGAACTTCTACAGGGACAGGGAGAATAACAATGCTTGCTTTCCAGCATCACCCTCAGTTTTTTTCCTTTCTTGCACTGTTCATAGGCTCTTTGACTCAGAGATCTAGACTTGGAAATGACCTTGGAGGTCATCTAATCCTGCATCTTCATTTTATAGAGGAGAAAACTGAGTGACTTGTCAAAGATCCCCTAGACATCAGGTTCACAGGTAGAATTTGAACCTAGATCCTCTGACTCTAGAGAAAAAGTACATTTTCCACTCTACCAGAGATAAAGTACATTTATAATCAGACAAGGAATCTCTAAGAGGGTAACTCTAAGTTGCTGAATGGTTGTGGAAATGTAGTTCAAGAGTTTTCTCACATGAAATCCATACACTGATGAAATCATACGCCATTATGAGGAATAAAAAAACCCAAGAATTATTTCTACGAGATTGTTATTTTTTCATCAGAGGAGAGGCACTTTTGAGTTTTCCATTTACAGACATAGAGTGTCATATTTTCAAATGGAACTTTAACTCCTAGTTAAACTCTGTCCCTAAAATTTCAATGAAACCACAAGGTTTAAAGCTTAAGCACTCCTCACCTTCCTTAGCAGGATCTCTATACAGAATGAGATACCAATTGCTCTAGCTAAAGAGTTTTGGAGTAGCATTCTAAAACAGCTAATATTATTATCAGAACCTTTTTTTTAAAAAAAAAATAGCACTTACACAGAAAACAGCAAAAATTTAAAACCAATTCTAAAGTACATTCTTTATAGCCTATGTGAATATTCACAGGTGAAATCTCTTTACACCAATGCTTTTTTCCTTTGGTTGACCAATGTTCTATTCACCACAGTAAAAAAATACAGAAGCCTTGAATGCTTCTATCATGCTTCTCTGCCTCATATGTGACTGAAGGAGCCATTATTCTGCTTCCCATCACTAAAGAGAAAACATTTTTATTCCCCTGGAAGAGAAGGAATAAATTCATTACTAATTTGTAGGAATTTTTATCTGTCATTTGGTTACCATTGTAAACATTCTACCAGCAGGTATATTTTCCCAAATGTTATGTTTAAGAAAAGAAATGATTTCACTGAAAGCCAAGAAAATGCCATTAAACTTCTGACCTAGCCAAGCCACAGGATATATATTTGGAACTCTGCTAAAGTACTTATGTGTTAGACTACTTAATTTTGAGCTATGATTTCTACCCAGGGTGAAAAATGTTCAAAAATGTAGCTACTCTTAAAATTATAATTTTCCAAAGGGCAAGTAAAGAACAGTCATTTAGAAAATATGTTTCATGGTTGATTATCTCACAATTGTAGCCATGCTTGGCAAGTTCTGATCCACAACCCATATCATTAATATAAACAACAATAACATCAAAGGAAAAATCATGCTCAACTTTTTGTGTCTGTATGCAAAAGATGTAAGGAGTGTGGTTCCATGGCTCTGATGAATTACAGTATTGATTAGCCTGGATTTATATGGTTCTTAAAATGCCACATCAAGTCTAGAAGAGCAAATTATGCTGCTAACAGTACTTTTTAAACCAAATGCTTACTCAGAACTTGTAAGTAGAATGTAGTCCCTGGGGTTACAAAGATGAAACTGTGTTTTTAAGAGTACAGTGAATCTATTTTGTTCTCTCAGGAACTTTGCTATCAATGCTGGTCTACTGATATGTAGGATCTCATTAAAAGAGGTCCTTCCATGTAAATTATCTAAACTGTAGTGTACTGGAATTCATTTCACCTTCATTCCTGGCACATCAATATATTAAAAAAATCTTAATGATGTCGATATCTGCCTATGTAATGATTATATTTTTAAAGGAAGAAGAGAAAAGAATGAGAAGAAAAATACATCTCCAACTTCATTGTTAACATGGGAATGACATTATAGAAGATGAGCCATTTGTGTTAAAAATCAGTGTTCTGGCAGAAAATAGGAAGACATACTACACTGATTTTGATAGGTTAAAACATAGAAGCTGGTGTAATGTCGGTGGTTTGAAAGCAAAAGGCAAACTTTACTTCTTATTCTTAAAATGAGATTTGGTCTGCAAAGTCTACTTTAAGATCATTAATTTTCCAGAACTAGGCCACTTCCAAACTGATCCCTATGTATTCTAGCCATTTTCCTTATTACTCTCCAACCTGAACTGGACTTTTCCCTTGTGATTTTGTTTTGAGATATGTGAATTGTTACCTTATCTTATCTAGAATTAAACCACTATACCAATTGCTTCCCATTTCTAAATTATGCCACCTAGACTCTGGCCATTCTTCTCACTCCACTCCCCTTTATGCATTATCTTCTCTTACACATTGTCACAAGTTCCTTGAGGACAGGGGCTGTCTTATTTTGTAGTATTTTTGTCTCCAGCACTTATCATCATGTCTGGAACAGAGTAGGCATTTAATAAATGCTTATACATTCATTTATTCAGTAAAATGCAATTGCATTGCAGTTATACCTTACAATAAATGTCTTATGTAGGCACCACAGTATGGTGGGGAATATGCTGGGCTAGATATCAGAAGACTTGTTTTAGACCCAATTGTGGAAATAACTAGTTCTATGATCTTGGAAAAGTTATTTCTTCCCTCAATGTCTCCTCAACTATAAAATGAGAAAGTTGGACTAAATCATCCCCATGTTTCCTTCTGGAATTCTTTGAATCAAATGAGCAGGATGTTGACAAAAGAGAACTAGAGACTCCTCTTAATGTTCTTAAGGGGAAAATGTCCAATGACAGCATCTCTGAATTAGAACTTACCTCACAAACCCTCTAGTCTACTGCATAAATGAACAAAATGTCTTCTAGGATATACCTGGAAAATAGTCATTGAGCATTTGCTTGACATTTGCTAGTCAGATTTCAGTCTTCTAATTGGTCTTCATTATACTTTTGGATAGCTCTGATTATTAAGATTTTTATTTACATTCTTCCTAAATTTTCCTGTTCATAGTTCTGTACCTTGGGACCAAGTATGATGAGCCTAATCCCTCTTCTATGAAATTCACAAGCTGACAGTCAGCTGATCTCAATACACTTTCCCACCCTCTCCTTCTTCTATGTGCTCTTTAGCTTATCAGTATTCTTTCTAAAATATGTTACCCAGAATGAAACACAACATTATAGATGTATTTGACAGGTTAGAACCAGATTGTGGAGGGCTTCAATGCCAGGATAGCCACTTCTTTTTAAGTTATGAGGAGTCATGGAGGACTTTTGAAGAAGAAAGTAAAGAGCTCACTTAAAGTACAGAGACCCATGTGTTAAGAAGATTAACTCCTGTGAGTCTGAAGAAGAAATTGGAGAAGAATGAGAATAGGGGCAGGGAGACCAGGTAGGAAACCATTTCAGTATATCAGGCTGCTGAGGTACTGACATAGGGTGATAGGAGGTAAGTATAAAAGGATGCCACAGTTGGGAGATTGCAGAGGTAGCACTTTAGATCAGCTATTTTGTGGGAAGATCACATTTACTTTTAGAGTATTTGATGAGTCTCAAAGAATGGTCAGGCTTTAGAGAAGAAAAGGAAATGTCACAAGGCAGACAGGTTTAATCTGGGGAAGAAGTGATGACTTAAAATTGGATCTGAGGATTTCAGCATCTTTCAAGGAACACACACTTTCAATTCAGTATTTTGCTCTTTGGATTTGAAAAGCAAGCATTTAAAATAAAATTTGGAAAATTTTCTCTCTCATAGTCACCTTCATTCCTCTGTCCCCCTAAAAGTAACCCCACAATGCCAGGAACGAAAAGATTTGAATCTGTCTGTTTCATATTTTTTGTACTCTGAATGCTACTCTTGCTGGAAATCATGGTGTCTATGTGCACAACCACCCTCAAAGATCAAGACCTGGACAATGGTGCTTCCTCCAGTATACTCACCATAGCCTTCCTGTGATCTGTAGATTTCGATGGTGTTTGGATTCATCCTTCATATCTGGCTCATTAAACATTCTATAATAGGTTAGTCTCTTATAGTTTGCTATGCGTAGCTTTATAGCACCTCTCCATTAAATTTAGTGGTCAAGTCAACAAACATTCATAAAGCACTTACTATGTATGGGGCACTGAGCTAAGTAGAATACAAATACATGCAGAGAAACTGCTTAGGCCAGTCCTGGAATTAATGCATTAGAATTGCTCTCCTTTGCATAGATAACAAAAACAAGACAAGAATTTAGCAGTTCTACTTTCTCTTCGTTATTGGTTATCATGGTCCAGTTCATACCAAATAAAACTCCTCTCCCTTCAATGATCCTTTCCTTTTATCATGAGCATCAGTTCATTCAGAGCTTTAGCATTCCTGAATTTGCTTTAACAAGATTGTACCACAATCATTTTCATACAGTATTAATGTGATCAAAGATCTTCCCCACCCATTCAATAAGTCTCAGGTGGACCTAGGTGGGAAAGCTTGATTATATCTTTGTTTGCAAGCAGGGCTAAAGCCCCTACTTACTAGGTGCTAAGCTGATGTGGGCATGAAACCCTCAGGACCCTAAGGGGAGTTGCTAAGACCAGAGCTAATGGTATGTGTACTGAGTTCTAGTCAATCATGAATTCAGCCAGAGACATGAGTTCTAGCCAATCAGATACCAGCTAGGACTGTATAAAAGGAGAATACAGAATTGAAGAGAAATAGAATTGAAAAGGAGAAGAGAACTGACAGCAGCAGAACTGAGAGGAAGATATTAAGGCAGCAGACATCAAGAGGGTGCTGAAGAACAGAAATTGAGAGAACCAGCATCAGCAGAGCTGCAGAAGAGAGTGCTGAGTGGAGAGTTAGAATTTGTGAGTGATTGTTTACAGGAAGGCCCTAGCAGGGTGAAGGTTACAGGATTACTTGGTTCCTAGCAATAATACTGTGTTATAATTTCTCTGTTACCACAGTGAAGTGGGCTTACTGGTTTTGGAATATAATTGCTACTATATCAAATTGGGGATATTGGTTCTCAGATTTGATCCTCTGGAGTCTAAATAAATGTTATACTTCCTCTGCCTTCTACATAGAGAGTTTTTCATACTTTGCAATTCTGAACCATTCAGACATGCTCGTGGTCATATCTGAGGTCATGAATCTTGCCTTACTGATGTAATTCATCTTCTGTTAATTAGGCACTTTAGCATTTTCTATATATTGCTTTTAAAAATGTAAATTGGTTTGAGAGTTCCCTGGGCATCCACATCAGTTTCTCTAGACAAAGTCCACTTTTTTCCTCCTCACTGGAATTATTTCTCCTCACAAGTTAATTTTTGAGATCTGTCATGTCTTCTGGCCTGAATTTTCTTGAAGGATATGGGATCCTACCTGTTTTTCCTCTGAACCCATTGAATTTTGCATTCTAAAAATTCAGAGTCTGTTATACTTTGCCAAGATTTCTACTCTTCCTTTATCACAAACTCTAGGAGGGAATGGTCACTTCTTCAAAAGGTTTCCCTCATTTCCACACCAAGAGCAGTTTCTCCCTATTAGTAAGAATAAGTTAAAAATAGAATTTCTCTTTGTGGATTCCTTGACCTTTTGAAGGATAAAATTATCATTAAGGTAAATCAAGAAGTTATTAGTTGCTCTACTTTTGGCAGAGAGCATTTCTATTGCTGAACTGGATAATTTAAGTACGCCATCACTATTATATTATGTATTTGTGCTAGGTCTTTGATGTATTTCCCAACCATTCAGCAATTTCTTCTTTCAGTCAAAGTGGTCTATATCATAACAGTATTGGAGCAAATAAATTCTAGAGCTTATGTTTATATATATATATAATGTATTATATATATAATATATAAATATGATATGCATATATTTATAATTTGTATATAAATATAATTTACATATATTTCATAAAGAAAACCATGCTATATATAATATTTTATCACAAAGTTGTCAGAATATTTATCAGAATCCAGTTAAAAAAATTGGGGAGAACTTTGACCATCTTTCAGATCCAGAAATAGTTTTATTCTTTTTTTCATTTAATTTTCATTTTTTTTGTCAATTACATGTAAGCAAAATTTTTTAGCATTCTTTTTGAAAATTTTGAATTCCAAATTTTCTCCTCCCTCTCTTTAGAATGCAAGCAATTTTACATAGATTTTACATGCACAGTCATACAAAACATTTTTTGTTAGCCATTTTGCAAAAAAAAAAAACCAAAACCAGAAACTAAAAAGAAAGAAATAATAAAGTTTAAAAAGTATGTTTCAATATGTATTCAGATACCACCATTCTTTCCCTGGAAGTAGATAACATTTTTCCATCATAAGTCCTTAAGAATTATATTGCTGAGAATAGCTATCATTCATAGTTGATCATCATACAATATTGCTATTACTGAATAAAATATTCTCCTGGTTTTGCTCATTTCATTTTGTATATTTTCATGTAAATCTTCCAGGTTTTTCTGAAAGTATCCTGCTTGTCATTTCTTATAGCATAATAGTATTCCATCAGAATCATATGCCACAACATGTTCAGCTATCCTCCAATTAATGGGCATCCCCTCAATTTCCAATCCTTTGCTACCACAAAAAAAGAGCTGCTATAAACATTTTTGTACATGTGGATGCTTTTCCTTTTTCTTTGATGTTTTGGGGTATAGACCTAGAAGTGACATTGGTAGGTTAAGAGATATACACAGTTTTGTAGCCCTTTGAATATAGTTCCAAATTGCTCTCCAGAATGATTGAATCAGTTCACAACTCCATCAACAATGCGTTATTGTCCCTATTTTTCCATATTCCCTTCAACATTTGTCAATTTTTTCTGTCATATCAGCCAATCTGATATATGTGAGGTGGTATGTAAGAGGTGTTTACATTTGCATTTCTTTAGTCAAAAAATTAGAGCTTTTTTTCATATAAATATGAATAGGGTTTTTTCAATCTGAAGACTACCTGTACATATAATTTGACTTTATCAGTTGGGGCATGACTCATATTCTTGTAACTCTAACTCAGTTCTTTATATATTTGATGAAAGAAGCCTTTATCAGAGAAACTAGCTACAAATGTCCACCCTAGTTTCTTGCTTTTCTTCTAATCTTGTCTGCATTGGTTTTGTTTGTGCAAAACCTTTTTAATTTAATGTAATCAAAATTATACATTTTATATGCTGTAATGCTCTCTAACTCTTCTTTGGTCACAAATTCTTCCCTTATCCATAAATCTGTGAAATTTTTTATGCTCTACTAATTTGCTTATGTTATCGCCCTTTATTTCTAAATCATGTACCCATTTTGGCCTTTAATAGTTTAATTTTTGTGATGTTTTTGAAAGAGATAGTTGCATATCATGTTAAGCTTCAAGTTCATTTCTTCTTTTTTTTGAAATAGTACTGAGAATCCTGATTTACAGTGATAAGTTTTTATAAATAGAAGTGAGCTTGCTAGGAAGAATGTGATATGCTTCTCCAAGGATATGCACAAAATATTGTAACTTCATTGATTGAGAATCAATTCAGAATGCCTGGTTATTGCAGAAATCAATTGTAGAAATTCATTGCTACATTTTAAATGGATTTTCTAGCTAACATGAAAAAAATGTTTTTATCCAAGTATATCATTCATTTGGATTTTATCAGTATGAATTAGTCCTTCAATTGTCTCTTAACTTTTCAGCTGCATTTTGATTCTTGCTTTTTTGTACCTCATCCCTTTCTCTTCACTATTCCCTGTTCAATCCACACATTTTTCCATGAACACTGCTACTTTTAAAAAGTTTAAATACAATAATATAATTACTTCTCAAAAACTCCCCCTGTCTGCTTGACAAGTTTTTTGTACCTCCTGGAGTACAGATACTCAGAGTTATCAATCCCTGGTCTAGCTAAACTGGTCTTGCTGTTCCTCACACATGACACTCCATCTCATGCCTGGAATGTGCTTTCTCATTGTTTCTAACTCAGAATCCTTATCTTCTTTCAAGACTAAGTCCAAACACTACCTTTTCCATGAAGCTTTTTCTTGAGCCCCCTATTAGTGCCCTCTCTCCTAAAACTACTTTATAGTTATTTTTTGCTTATTCTTTGTATACATGTATGTATGTTGTAGATGTATAGAGACACATATATGTAAACACATGTAAATACTTGTGTCCCCCAAAATATTGCAAGCTCTTTGAGAAAAGGAACTGTTTCATTGTTATCTTTGAATCTCCAGTACCTAACATAAAGTGAGCACTGGATATATACTTTTGGATGCATTGATTGACTGGCATTGCTAGAAATTGTTACATATGGTTTTAGGCACTATTACCAGGCCCTAATTTTTTCTGTTGCCTGGATGCTCTATTATCTATCTTACAAAAGAAAAAAAATCTTACTCTAGAAAATTACCTTGGAGACAAGGAAGATCAAAACATACAATCAGAAGAAAACAACAAAGTCAAGGCTCTGACATCCAAAGCCTCCAAGAAAAATATGAATTGGTTTCAGACTATGGAAGAGCTCAAAAAGGATTTTGAAAATCAAGTAAGAGAAGTAGAGGAAAAATTGGGAAGAGAAATGAGAGTGATACAAGAAAATCATGAAAAATGAGTCAACAAATTGCTAAAGGAGACTCCTCAAAATAGTGAAGAAAATATCACCTTAGAAAATAGCCTAGACCAAATGGCAAAAGAGGTCCAAAAAGCCAGTGAGGAGAAGAATGCCTTAAAATTGTCCAAATGGAAAAGGAGATCCAAAAGCTCATTGAAGAAAATAATTCCTTAAAAATTAGAATGGAGCAAATGGAAGCTAATGACTCTACGAGAAATCAAGAAATTATAAAACAGAACCAAAAGAATTAAAAAATAGAAGACAATGTAAAATATCTCATTGGAAAAACAGCTGACCTAGAAAATAGATCCAGGAGAGATAATTTAAAAATTATTGGACTACCCAAGGGCCATGATCAAAAAAAGGGCCTATACATCATCTTTCAAGATATTGTAGAACCAGAAGATAAAAGAGAAATTGAAAGAATCTACCAATCACCTCCTGAAAGAGATCCCCAAATGAAAACTCCCAGGAATATTGCAGCCAAATTCTAGAGATCCCAGGTCAAGGAGAAGATATTGCAAGCAGCCAGAAAGAAACAATTCAGGTGTTATGGAACCAGATTTTACATTAAGGGTTCATAGGGTTTGGAATATGGTATTCTGGAGGTGAAAGGACCTAGGATTAAAACCAAGAATCACCTACCCAGCAAAACTGAGTGTAATCCATGAGGGAAAAAATTGATATTCAGTGATGTAGGGGAATCTAATGCATTCTTGAGAAAAAAACCAGTGCTAAATAGAAAATCTGACTTTCAAATACAAGACTCAAGAGAAGCATGAAAAGGCAAACAGGAAAGAGAAATCATAAGAGACTTATTAAAGTTGAACTTTTTATATTCCTACATGTAAAGATCATATTTGTAACTCAAGAAACCTTTCCAATGAGTATTCTATTAGGGTAGTTGGAAGCACACACACACACAGGGCACAGGGTGAGTTGAATATGAAGGGATGATATCTAAAAAAATTAAGCGGTGAGAGAGGACTATACTGAGAGAAGGAGAAAGGGAAAGGTAGAACTGGGTAAATTATCTCACATAAAAGAGGCAAGATAAAGCTTTTGCAGTGGAGAGGAAGTGGGGGAATGTGAGAGGGAATGAGTGAACCTTAGTCTCATTGGAATTGGCTTAAGGAGGGAATGATGCACACATTTAATTGGTATGGAAATCTATCTTACCTTATAGGAAAGTAGGGGATAAGGTGCTAAAGGGGGGAGGGGTGATAGAAGGGAGGGCGGATTCAGGGAGGGGATAATCAGAAGCAAACACTTTTGAGTAAGGACAGGGTGAAAGGAAACAACATGATTATTATGGAAGTGTTTTGCATGACTACACCTGTATAACCTATATTGAATTGCTTGCCTTCTCAATGAGGGTTGTAGGGAGGGTGGAAGGGTGAGAATTTGGAACTCAAAGATATAAAAACAAATGTTAAAAATTGTTTATACATATAACTGGGAAATAAGAATCACAGGCAATGGGGTATAAGAATTTATCTTACCCAACAGGAAAATAGAAGGGAAGGAGATAAGAGAAAGGGGGTAAATGATAGAAGGGGGGGGCAGAATGGGGGAAGGGGTAATCAGAAGCAAAACACTTTTGAGGAGGGGCAGGGTTAAAGAAGAGAGAGAATATAATAAATGGGGTAGGGGAAATAGGATGGAAGGAAATACAGTTGGCAATAGTAACTTTGGAAAAAAAATTAGGCAAGCATCTCTGATAAAGGCCTTATTCCTCTAACATATAGAGAACTCTGTCAAATTTATAAAAATAAGAGCCATTCCCCAATTGATAAATGATCAAAAGATATAATCAGTTTTCAGATGAAGTGATTAAAGCTATCTATTGCCATATGAAAACATAATCTAACTCACTGTTGATTGGAGAAATGCAAGTTAAAACAATTGTGAGGTACAACCTCATACGTATTAGATTAGATAGGAGAATGGAAAATGTAAATGACAAATATTGGAGGGGATGTGGGAAAAATGAGACAGTAATGTACTGTCATCAGAATTGTGAATAGATTAAACCATCCTATAGAGCAATTTGGAACTATGCCCAAAGGGCTATAAAATCATGCATACCCTTTGACTTAGCAATACCACTACTAGCTCTGTATCCCAAAAGACATAAAATACAAAAAGGAAAAGAACCTATATGTACAAAAAAATTCAAAGCAGCTCTTCTCTGGGAGGAAAGAATTGGAAATTGAAGCTGAAGTGAAAGCAAGTACTCACCTGAGTTCTCCCACAAACTCTTTTAAATGCCTTTAAATGGTCTCTGGGTGAGGTCTATACCACACGGAGCTGGGAGTGGAGTGGAGCAGAGAGAGAAACAATTTCAGTATTGTGGAAACACAATCAGAGTAATCCAAGATCTGACAGCTTCTATATTAAGAGATCGAAGGGCTTGGAATATGATATTCCAGAGGTCAATGGAGCTAGGATTAAAACCAAGAATCACCCACCCAGCAAAACTGAGTATCATGTTCCAAGGCAAAATATGGATTTTCAATAAAATAGAGGACTTTCAAGCTTTCTCAGTGAAAAGACCAGAGCTGAATAGAAAATTTGACTTTCAAACACAAGAATCAAGAGAAGCATGAAAAGGTAATCAAGAAAAAGAAATTGCAAGGGACTTACTAAAGTTGAACTGTTTTGTTTGCATTCCTACATGGAAAGATGATGTTTATGATTCATGAGACCTCAGTATTAGGGTAGCTGAAGGGAATATGCATATATATATATATATATACATATATATATGTTTATGTGTATATATATATGTATAAGTGAATGTGCATGTATGTATATATGTATGTATATATATATATAAATAAATAAATATATGTATATATATATATATATATATATATATATATATATATATATATATATATATATACAGAGAGAGAGAGAGAGAGAGAAAGAGAGAGAGAGAGAGAGAGAGCAGGCACAGGGTGATTGAAGATGAAGGGAAGACATCTAAAAGAAATAAAATCAAATTAAGGGATAAGAGAGGAATATATTGAGAGAGGGAGATAGGGAGAGATAGAATGGGGTGGATTATCTCGCATAAAGGTGGCAAGAGGAAGCAGTTCTGTGGGAGGAGGGGAGAGGGCAGGTGAGGGGGGAATGAGTGAATCTTGCTCTCATCAGATTTGGGCTGAGGAGGGAATACCATACATACTCAATTGGGTATCTTACCCCACAGGAAGGAAGAGGGAAGAAGATAAATAAAGGGGGGGATGATGGAGGGGAGGGCGGATGGGGGTGGAGGTAATCAAAAACAAACACTTTGGAAAGGGGACAGGGTCAAGGGAGAAAATTCAATAAAGGGGGATGGGTTGGGAAGGAGCAAAATATAGTTAGTCTTTCACAACACGAGTATTGTGGAAGGGTTATACATAATGATACACATGTGGCCTATGTTGAATTGCTTGACTTCTTAGGGAGGGTGGGTGGGAAGGGAAGAGGGGAGAGAATTTGGAACTCAAAGTTTTAAAAACAGATGTTCAAAAACAACAAAAAAAAGTTTTTGCATGCAACTAGAAAATAAGATACACAGGCAATGGGGTGTAGAAATTTATCTTGTCCTACAAGAAAGGAAGGGAAATGGGGATGGGAGGGGAGTGGGGTGACAGAAGGGAGGGCTGACTGGGGAACAGGGCAACCAGAATATACACCATCTTGGATGGGGGGGGAGGGTAGAAATGGGGAGAAAATTTGTAATTCAAACTCTTGTGAAAATCAATGCTGAAAACTAAATATATTAAATAAAAAAATGAGCCGGTATTATGCAGGACCTTGCAGCTTTGACATTAAAAGTTTTGAGTGCTTGGAATATGATATTCCATTAGGCAAAGGAGCTTGGTTTATAACCAAGGATCAACTACCCAGCAAAACTGAATCTTTCAGGGGAGGAGATGGACATGCAATGAAACAGGGGACTTCCAGACTTTCCTGATGAAAGGACCAGAGCTCAACAGAAAATTTTATCTTCAAATATAAGACTCAAGAGGCATAAAAAGGTAAACAGGAAAGGGGGAAAACCACATGTTATTCAATAAGGACAAACTGTTTATAACACCTTCTTGGGAAGATGATACAACTCTTGAGAACTCTATCTTTATTACTTCATATAGGGTTTCCCTAAAGTCTGCACACATAGGAAATCTCATTAACATCTTATTAACCATTTCACCGGACACTCTGTGTTGTTCAGTGGATTGTTTTTCTGGGGTGTGCTAAAGGAGAAGATGTACTCAATGAAAATCATAGATGCAACACACTTGATTGAATGCATAAATGCATAAAGAATGAATGTGCTAAATTGGATGGCAATGTGGAGTAATTGTATAGAGTTCATGTGAATCTTGCAAAGTGCATCAACCTTTGCATCACAAATGATGGAAATCATATTGAAGATGTTATTTGTTAATATTCCCACTAAATCAAATGTTGTTGAAAATTTCATTTATTTCATTTCTTGAAAATATGCATTTTTGCCTATGTGTCCAGACTTGAGGAACACCTTGTATAAAAGGGAAATACATAGACAGATGGTGGGTGGGTTTAAGTTGTTTTGATGTGATGATAAAAAAGAAAACCTAATTCAGTCCTGAAAAAAGATTGCAATTGGGGAAGATAAAAGGAGAAGGCAGAAAAGGGTAAATTATATCACATGAAGAGGCAGAAAGACATATTAAAATAGAGAGAAAGAAGGGAGGGTAATAAGGATTGTTTGAACTTTACTTGCATTGGATTTTGCTCAAGGAGAGAATAACATATTCAGTTAGGAATAGAAATCTAACTTATCCTTTAGGCAGTTGGAGGGGAAAGGGGAAAGAAAAGGGAGGGAGGGATAGAAGGGAGAGAAGAAGTAGTAAGGGAAAAGGGAAAGAAGAGGAGGGGAGTTGATACAAGGGAGGGTAGATTGAGGGAGATGGTGGTCAAAAGCAAAACTCTAGAGAGGTGGGAAAGAGAGAAAGGAGAAAGAAAAGCATAAATAGGCAGGGGGGATAGGATGGAGAGAAAGACACATATAGTAATCATAACTGTGAATGTGAATGGGATGTACTCTCCCATAAAACAGAAGTGGATAGCAGAATGGATTAAAAATCATAATCTTACAATATGTTGTCTACAAGAAAGATATTTGAAACAGTGGGATACACCCATGGTGAAGGTAAAAGGCTGGAGTAGAATATATTATGCTTCAACTTAAGCAAAAAAAAAAGGAGAGGTAGCAATCCTGATCTCTGACAAAGCAAAAGCAAAATTAGATTCAATTAAAAGAGATAAGGAAGGAAACTATATCCTACTAAAAGGCACCATAGATAATGAAGTACTATCATTACTAAACATATATGCACCAAGTGGTATAGCATCCACATTCTTAGAGGAGACGTTAAGGGAGTTATAGGAAGAAATTGACAGCAAAACTGCACTAGTGGGGGACCTCAACCTCCCCCCTCTCTGAACTAGATAAATCTAACCACAAAATAAGGAAGTTAAGGTGAATAGAATTCTAGAAAAGTTAGATATGGTAGACCTCTGGAGAAAATTGAATGGGGATAGGAAGGAATATACCTTTTTCTCAGTGGTACATGGCACCTACACAAAAATTGACCATGTACTAGGGCATAAAACCTCATAATCCAATGCAGAAAAGCAGAAATATTAAATGTATCCTTTTCAGATCATGATGCAATAAAAATTATATGTAATAAAGGGCCATGGAAAGATAGACTAATAATTTAATAACTAAATAATTTAATCCCAAATAATGAATGCATCAAATAGCAAATCATAGAAACAATCAATAATGTCATCCAAGAGAATGACAATAATAAAACAACATACCCAAACTTGTGGGATGCAGCAAAAGCAGTTCTTAGGGGAAGTTTTATATCTCTGAACAGTTACATGAATAAAATAGAGAAAAAGGAGATCAATGAATTGGGCATGCAACTAAAAAAGCTAGGAAAAGAACAAATTAAAAATCCCAAATTAAATACCAAATTAGAAACACCGAAAACCAAAGGAAAGATTAATAAAATTGAAATTAAGAAAACTATTGAACTAATAAATAAAACTAAGCTGGTTTTATGAAAAAAATGCAATAAAATAGATAAACCTCTGGTTAATTTGATTAAAAAAGAAGAAAAGCAAAATACCAGCATCAAAAATGAAAAAGGTGAACTCACCACCAATGAAGAGAAAATTAAAACAATAACTAGTAACTATTTTGCCCAACTGCATACCTATAAATTTGACAATCTCAGTGAAATGGATAAACATTTACAAAAATATAAATTGCCCAGATTAACAGAAGAGGAAGTAAAATTCTTAAAGAATTGAAGTCACTTGGGGAATGGCTGCATAGTTTGTGATATGTAATTATGATGGAATGTTATTGAACTATGAGAAATAATGAGCAGGATGCTCTCAGAAAAACCTACAAAGACTTACATGGGTTGATCCAAAGTGAAATGTAATGGGTACAAAGTAACAGCAATATAGTAGGATGATCAGCTGTGAATGACTTAGCTATTCTCAACAATATAGCAATCCATGACAACTCTGAAGGATTTAGGATGAAAAATGCTATCCATCCCCAGAGAAAGAACTGATGGTGTCTGAATACATATTGAAGCAACTTTTTTTTCAATTTCTTTATTTTTATTGAGCTTTTAAAAATCTCTGTTTTCTTTTACAACATGACATGTTTTGCATGACTACACATATATAACCTATACAGAATTGCTTGCCTTCTAAGTGGAGGCGGGGGAGCTGGGGAGAGAAGAAAGGATAGAGTTTGAGACTCAAAGTTTTAAAAACAAATATTAAACATTGTTGTTTACATGTAAATGGGGAAAAATTAAATACTAAATAAATACAAAACAAATTGTTCATTAAGGATCTATTATATACCAAGCAGTATGAGAAGTGTCAATCAGGTGGGAGGCTCAGTGGAGAGAATGCTGGACTTGGGAGTTAGAAAGAAATGTTTTCATATCCTGCTTCAGACACTTACTAGCTGTGCACCACTGAGAAAACCACTTTCTGTCTCAGTTTCCTCATTTAGAAAATGGGGACGATTCCTCACAGGGTTGTTGTGAGTATAAAATGATGTAATTTGTGAAGTACTCTGCAAAACTTAAAGTACTATGTGAATGACAGCCATTATCATACCATGCAAAAATGTAAAACAGTATTCGCCCTCAAGGAACTTATTTTCTATTGAAGGGAAGCAGCATGCAAATAGTAAAAACAAACACAAAATATATATGATAGCAATACCCTGGGGAGGGAATTACCAACTGGAGTTGGCATATCAAGGTCGCCTTCTTATATGAGATTGCATTTGAGCTGAGCTTTGATGAAATAGAAGGATTCTATAAGGAAGAAGTGAAGAGGGAATTCATTCTTGGCTTGAGGGACAGCTTGTGAAAAGCCATGAAAGATGAGAGATGGAATGGATGTATGGGGGTGTGAGTAAAATAGTTTGGCTTTAATATAGCTCAACTCCCATTTTTGCTGTAAAGTCTTGCCTGGCCACTCTAATGTCAGTTGACCACTGCCTTCTCTGAGCTACTACAACACTTATTATCCTGTAAGGTGGAAAGTGTGTTGTCTTTAAAGAGCTCATCAGATGTTTTGTGACATTTCCTTTGTTGCTTTACACTATTGTTTTAATCTTGCATAGTTATTTAACATAATGTATGTATGTCTTCATAGCCATGTCCTTAAGGGAAAGCTCTGTGCCTTACTTACGTATCCCTATAAGTACTGTGCTGTGACCTGTAACAGCAGTGGCTACCTTGATTTTGGTCTTGGTGCAGGGTGCTGCATGAGCTCCATCTTTTTCTGTCTCTCTGATTGGCCATAGTGTTGCTCTGGCTCAGAAATAAAAAGTGATTTAGAATGATCTGCATGCTCTTCTGTGTGTGTGAGCCTTCATCAGCACTTAGATGCTAGGTAACACTCTTCAGACGTTGATGCCAGCAGATTAAAAGATGTGACTATGGGTTATTAGAGTCAATATGTCATGTAGGCAAATGTGATCAGGGAGTTGTGAGAATTTGTTAGTATTTGTACCCTCAAGTCAGTAAATCAGAGTTTTACTTCTTGGTGCTTAATTACCAGGAAAAGGTAGACAGATTTAGTTAGGACACAGTATGACTCTTTTGACTTTGGGCAACTTATGTAATGAGTCTGTGTTCCCATTTTTCTCTTCCTGATTTAAAAGTGGGGAAATGTTTTTCTCCCTAAGTATCATGAAGAGTTCTTACAGGTTGATATGTAGTAGGAAAGAAAAGAAGCTTTTCTCTAAAATGCCACTGTGGAGCTGAGCAGTTCTCTGAGATCAAGTCTCAGGCTGAAAGGATGAAAGAAAATTACTCTCATGTGATGACAAATTAACTGTGACTTCAGGGAAGCTTGGAGATAGGAGGTTTGTTTCAGTGGTTGCCAAGGTACCTACATTATAAAATATTTATAAATTACCATTCTTAATTTACCTTTTCTATGACAACTGTGCGTGCTCCTAAACTTGCCATGACTTTCCTTTATCTGATTTTCTGCAAATCCTTTAGGCAAAGAAGTATTGTAGAAATGGAATAAACATTCTACTGTAAGTCAGGAGAATCATATTCAGGCCCCACTTCCATCACTAAATAGCAATATAGCAATGGAAAAGTTCATTAACATCTCTGAGCCTCAGTTTTCTCATATGTTGAATGGCAAAATAAGTCTTACCTCATTTACCTTAAAGGGATGCCATGAATAAAAACTAATGGATGTGAACATGCAAAGGTGCTTTGTAAAGCTTGAAGCAGTATACGTGTATAAAGATACACACACATATATATGTTGAATATATATTGTATTATGCGATATTTTCTCAGAAAATATCAGATTTAGTCTACTCCCTTGTATTATAATTGAAATTTTTCCTTGATATTCATTCATTCATTCATTAATGGATAATCTGTGATTGTGTAAACCAGCTAACCATTCTCCTTTATTTTGGAAAATGGTGGAATCTGGCTAATGCCTTCCATTTGGAATTCACCTGATGTTAGAGACACATTTAAATACTTCTTTTGGAGGATATTTTGTTATTGTGGTCTTAAGTAGATAAACATAATGAAAAGTTGATCTTGAGGGCTAAACTGACTTTTTTTTCTAAAATTTCCCTGTTGAAATTTTTTGGTAATCTTTAAATTGACCATATTTAGACCAGCCAGCTTAGCCACATGCCCATCTGGTCTGTACCTAAAACAAGCCTTGCTTGAATCTTTTTCAAATATTTCAATTTTGAGGGCCCTACCAAGGAAGGAATCAATAGAGGGTTAATAGAGCCCATTGGAAAATAAGAAATCCTCCAATGAATTAAATGAAAGTTTCCAAGTTCTTCACAAATTTAGAATCTTCAGTTGAAACTCAGTCCTGGAACTTTGGTAACAGCAAAACACTGGTGGGCTGGAACGGAACATGTTCCTCAGTGTTCTCAGAGAGGAATCTGGCATCTGTATGTCTCAGCCAAGGAGGGTATAAGGGCCTCCTCAGAAAGATCAGCTTTGAATCTTGTTTGGACTTTTGCATGAAGGAACTAGGACCCTGCTCTATGATTAATGGAGAGCTCTTGCCATAAGGTTGTTTTACAAAAGTGGGAACCCTGATGCAAAGATTATGTTTAGCTAGAAAATAGTCTGCTTATGTTTGGGACCTAGAGAGGCAGCCTGGCACTGTGGATAGAAGGCAGGGAGAATTGAGCTCAAGCCCTGCTTCTGCTATTGACAGTGGGCTAGTAATTTTAAACCTCAGTTTCCCTGAGAACTTTTTAAGAGTATAAGTTGCAGAGAAGGAGGTATTCATCTTCATCTTTAGAGTGCGTTCCACACCAGTGCTCCCTCTATCAATGGAATTCTTCCTCCCACCCCATTTTGATATACTTTCCTATAAATACACAAATACATATTTAGATAAAATTCCCACATAGGGGTACATTTAACACAATATATTTCCATACATAACACATTTCCATGTATGTATTATGTGCATATATACACATCCATATTATAATAATGATGTTGATAATAATAGTTACCATATTATAGCACTTACTATGTGCCATGTACTGTGATAAGCACTTTACAATTATCTCAGTTGATCTTCACAACAGCTCTGAAAGGTAGGGGCTATTATTATCCCTATTTTACAGTAGGGGAAATTGAGGAAAACAAAAATTAAGTAATTTGCTCAGGATCACACAGCTAATAAGTGTTTGCGGCTGGATTTACACTCAGGCCTTCCTGAGTCTAAGCCCAGGAGTCACTGTGTCATATGTGTGTATGTGTGTATGTAGTTGCAACCTCATTAAATTGACCCCTCCGGAATAATATTGGTGACAAAAAAAAGTTATGACTAGTAAAATGTGTTGGTGTCATCTATTCACTTCAGTCTAGATTTGGTCAAAGTGGTGTGTGGGCTGTGTGTGTATGTGCATGTGTGTGTAACAGGTTGTCTGTTATAGAGGAGGAGATAGAAGTTGAAAAGAACTGAAGGACTGATTTAGTTGGGTTGCCTGTATTTTTCAGCATCCCAAACTCACCAGGTGGCTTGCACCTGTTCACTTCCCTATATGAGTGTGTTGGCCTAGAATGAGAAGATGCAAGAGGATTTTCCCCCCAGTCCTATGGAGAATAGGTATAAAGCAAATTTCACTGTTAGCACATTAACTGACAGAATCTCTTAGGTCAGCAAAAGGCTGCAACTTTGAAGTAACATCGATCTCTGGGACCAGGAGATGAAACACATTGAATCCTCAGCTGATCCGCAATCCAGCAGTAACCTCTACAGCTGTTGATTCAACTTGGGATGCTGTTAAAATAGTAAAGGAGTAGGGCTCAGAATAGGAAATGGACGTCTCGAAGGTGATTTATATTCAATATTTTACAAATATTTTTTTCACATTCTGTTCAGTGAACAAAGAAAAGGCTGAACTGAGATAAAGAGTATCGCAGAATGGGAGAATGAGGGGGCAATGTAACATCCAATTGTGTTTGAAATGTTTAATGTGATACAGCAAAATGAAACATCTGTCCCAAGACAGCAGGAAATTCTAGGCTGTGCTTTTGTTACTTTCACCTTAGAAGAGTTGCTGAGGCTGTGGTCTGAAAGACCTTAGGCAGGAAATACTCCTTCCAACCACAGAAAAACCTTGCCTTTGTGTATTTTTCATCTTCCTTCCCTTCTCTTGAAATTCCAAATAGCTCTCTAGAGCCAAGATACCTGGAGCATACAGAGGGAGCGTTTGCAGATATATGGGGTCGATTTCTTCCCCACCAGCTCCTATAAGAATTTTGAAATAAAGCTTTCCCTGAAGAATTTTTACAGCCTTCTTTTCTTTGAGACCATGCTTCCTCACAGCCATAGACAATGACAATGGCTGCAGATTGGAAAAGAATGCAAAGTGGAGCAAGGCAGCCATTTATCAGAAGGCCCCTCAGTTGTCTCATCTCTTTTGTTGCCAGGGCAGATGAATTGGTTTTGTCCCTCATTTTGGTAGAAGCAAACCAAATCCCCTTAGGTATCCATCCTTCCTTCCAGTGGACAATGTATGAGTCTGAATCTTTTCCCCACACATTTGTCTAATTTCTCTAGTCGACGAAATAACACAGGTATTACTTCAGTTATTACAGACTGGAAACTTGGGCGGGGGAAGTGATAGAGAATCTAGTGGGATTAAAACTACTGGAAAAGAAAATATTATGCATTTGTTTGTTTTGTTCCTTAATTTGAAGAGAACAATATCACTATTTTCTGAAAGAGATTCTACACTAAACATATGGGAAGCAAATATACCTTACAAAAAGATGATTTATATTGGTGATTAATTTCAGACAGATATCTGGCCAATGAAGAAAGTATTGGCACGGTAGTTTTAAAATATACTAAATAGCAGAGACACACAAGTGAATAGCAATGAAAAACCTAGTATTGTTATTCCTGGATTTTTATGGGACAAAACAACTGGCTGATGTGGTCTGATTAGAGATCCTCCTTGCTTTCTCCTGACATCACAGGGTATCCGTGGAGCATTCCGCCTACCCACTTCTCATCTCCTCTTTCCTTTCTATCACAAAATTCCTTGATCCTATCCTTAGTCCTGTTATTCTTTGGAATTCATCACTAATTATACAGTGAAACCTACTCATAACCCATCATGCACACTTTTCCATTGCCTTCTGTATGATGTTTACCTTGAATTCTTTGGATGCAGTGGTGTTTCAAATCTCACTGCCACAGAACAATATGAGTAAAATGTTTGTATTGAAAACATGGGACCTTTGCTGTTATGGGAATTTAGGGTCAGGAAAAGTGCTTTGCAATTTTCCCAGATCGATCCAGACAGCTCTCATCCTTTTAAGCCATGGGCTTAACTCATTCTCCATCTGTATTGCCTGTATCTGATACACATACTATTGGACACACTACACAGAGCATCAGTTCAAATGAACATTGAAATCTGGGCAATAAATATTCTTCATATATTGGGCTTTCCTGTATGGATAGACTAGTTGAATTCCTTTGAGTTATTATACTCTCTTCTAAGAGGTTTGTCATCATCTTGGGACTTGATGTAATCAATCAGATGCTATCTACAAAAGGAGCATCTGAAAGACCTCATCACCCTACAGGCAGCCAGGTGACACAATGGACAGATTGTTGAACTTAAGAGTCAAGAAAGACCTGAGTTCTTGATCATTATGTAATGATCCCGGGTAAGACACTTAGCTTCTTTTAGCCTCAGTTTCCCCATCTATAAAATGAGTGCAATAATAGTACATAACTCACAAGATTGTTGTGTGGAATAAGTGAGGAAACAATATAAAACGCTTTATAAATATTGAAGTGCTATATAAAAATCTGTTCTTTTTCTCCTCTTTCGCCTTCTCCTCCTTTTCACCTTTCTCTTCACCCCCTCCCTTTCTTCTTTCTCTTCTTAGGGAATCTTTCCTTAACCTGAACTCAGAACTGTATCTCTTCCATCTCATTGGCAAATACTTTTGGTGAGCACATAGCTCTGCCTTATGCCTTGCCTGATGTTTATTATCAGAAGGTTATTAAATGGTGTTGTTTCTATTGTTCTATCTCTCAAAGAATCCTGAATGATCTTGATTTATAGATGGAAACACCCTGTTGTAATGCAGCCTATAAATTGGTATTTTGTTCTAATCCTGTGTTTTTTCATCACTGGCAAACAAAAAGCACCATGGGATCATGTGTCCTGTATATCATTTGATTCTTTTTAAGATGGCAAAGATGTGATTTGTTATTGAATATCAATTGTGAAAGAAAGCCTTCTAGTTCCCTAAGAATATTTTATTGAGGAAGCCCTCAATTATTCCCCCCCTCCCTATATATATATGTGTATATATATATATACACATATACATATATATGTGTATGTATGTATGTATGTATATATGTATGTATATATGTATAGTCATAAAGATTTTACAGAGAGGAGAGAGTAGACATATAGGTCAGTAGTTACTTATGTTCTCTCACTTGCTTCTTAAAAAATATTAACAAGGCTTGAGCTTTTCCCAAGCCTTTTACAGCTTCTCCTCCTTTGGGATACATCGTATATCAATCACTTGATGTCTTCTTCACAGTTGTATTGTCATTTCTTCCATATATTCCTGGTCCATTTTGGTGGCTTTTCCTATCTTTGATCTCTTTAGAACATTAAATATCAATAGATAATGCCAGTATAACACCTAGTCCCAAGATTTCCTACACAAATCCTATCAAAAAGATGAAATTAATGAGATAACAAGGATCATAGTATAATAGTTACATATGCAGATATCGATATCATTATCAGTAATGTAGTATATCTTCAATACACCCAGAAAGAGATGACCTGTTACAGAGACAATGCTGATTGCAGCAAATAATTGCAGTTTAATAGCTGCTCATGAAAATCAATTATGAGAAAGGGTCAGTCTAAGGAAATAATATAGTTTTCTAAACAACTAACCAAAGAATATTCTGATAAAGGATTATTTTGAGCAAATGAAAAGGCTAGTTCATTGTACAGACAGTGTAATGAAGGCAAGTGAGGATAATAGATTGTGGGTTCAAAGGAAGAAATATAGGCTTCAAAAAAGGAGATTGCTATATGGTATTCCCACTAACAAAGATTTGCTTGCTATTGTAGGGGGAAAAGAAAAAAAATCTATAAAGGCCTTTCAGACAACTCTGCTGTTGCAGGGATAGAGACCGACAAGTTACTGAGTTTTATTGTAAGAGGACTAGAATATAATCAATGGTTTCTCTACAAAGTTCAGGTTACATCTCATCTTGAATGCAATGTGGAACTAGTCATACGTTACCTTATAAAGTATACCCATGGCTTAAAGAACAATAGCAGGTCTCAAGGGTTTGTGCTGAGGAAAAATTGGACAAGTTCTGAGAGAGAGAAAAGTCACCTTGACTTCAGCATATCTTGAAAACTGTGGAAATAAGTGGCAGAGATCACTCAAAGGTGGCATTGAAAAAGAACACATAAATATGAAGCAAAATCAAGTAATCTGAGGGAAAAAGATGCCAAATTCACAAAATCAGTAAGAATAAATGGAATCTGCCAAAAGAATGAAGAGTTAGGAAGAAAGTTTGAGATAAAATGTTTTTTTTTTTTTAGCCAGGGGAATAAAAAGTGATACAAGTTGGTACTGACACTCACAAAGATAATTGTGTGTCTATTAATGTGTACTGGGGATCTGTGCCAGGACCAAAATGGGTCTGGCAGAAGACTTAGCAGGGATGGGGAAACTGCGGCCTCAAGGCCACATGTGGCCCTCTAGGTCCTCAAGTGCAACACTTTGATGGAATCCAAACTTCATAGAACAAATCTCCTTAATAAAAGGATTTGTTCTGTAAAACTTGGACTTAGAAGGCCACACCCAAGGACCTAGAAGGTGACATGTGGCCTTGAGGCCACAGGTTCCCCATCCCTGAAGATGAATAAGTCAGTGTTGAAAGAAATAGGCCCTTTTGATGGATATCTTTAGAAGAAGGTAATGTAACTTAACTGAAGATACTGAAAGGATCCCAAATGAGCAGTCAGGGGCAGCAAGTGAAGCATTCTAGGGTAACCTAATGACCCTAATGATTAATCCCCTCAAAGTAGGACAAGGATACAGCTAGGGTTATCAGCAGGAGAAGCCCCAGGCACTGTGGCTGGAGGCAGAAGCCCATGCTGGTCTTGTGACAGGCTGCTTCCAGGATCTGGTGGTGCATCATCATATATAGTTCTCCCTGGAGGTCTTGGGTCCATCTTCACTCCGTGTCTAAGGGTAGCTCTAATGATCAGGGCAGCTATCACATCAAGAGAACAGGGCAACTCAGGCATTTTATAAGGTGGTGTATCTGATTGTTTCCCCAGCTCTGAAGTTCTAGATAAGGAGGTGCCAAATCATCTAGGAAAGTTTTCCAATATTAAAGATCTATGAATTTCAGTGGAATCACAATTATTTTTGTGGGTTAGCTGATTTTTGCCCAGTGGTAGTCTTTCTCCTCTCTCAGTTCAGCTGAGAGCGTCAGAGAAACCAAAGGCAGATAATAGAAGTAATCAATATAAGTATGTTAAAGAAGTAATAAAAAATAAAAAATGATCTTTTTATGAAGTTGGAACAATTCCTTTCTTTGACTCTAAAGTGGAACTGGGGATTGGGTGGTGAAAAATTTGCAGCAATCCCGGAGGCCTTCAAATAGCTAAGCCTGCCAGCCTGGGAGTCAGTGAACGTAGCTCGAGAGAGTGACTAAAGTTTGATCTGAGACCAGTTTTGTCGTGGAAACCCCTTTGCTTATAACAATGGGTTGGAATTGGTAAGCAGAAAAAGCAATTGTTCTTGCTCCTTCCCATGGCATCTATCAGCAGAATTACTCAGCTAATAAGACATACACGCTCATTCATCTTTCTTCCATAAGCAATTATTAAGTGCTTACTATGTGGGGTCGGCTAGATGGTGCAGTAGATATAATGCCGGGCCTAGAGTCAGGAAGGACAACCCATCTTCCTGAGTTCAAGTCTGGCCTTAACCACTAACTAGCCATGTGACTCTGGACAAGTCACTTAACCCTGTTGGCCTCAGTTTCCTCAACTGTACAATGAGCTGGAGAAGGAAATGGCAAACCACTCCTGTATCTTTGCCAAGAAAACCCCAAATAGGGTCATGAAGAATTGAATATGACTGAAAAATGACTGATGTGCCAGGCACCACGATAAGTACTAGAATACAAAGAAACTAAAACCAAAAACAAACAAAAAAAATCCACAGTCCCTTCCCTCAAGGAGCTTACATTTTAATAGAGGAGACAACATAAGGAAGTGGAACAAGATATATACTTAGTAAATGGTTGATAATCTCAGAGAGAAAGGACTAGCAATTTGAGTAAGGGTAGGAATAAGGAAAGCCCTCTTGCAGAAGATGGTTTGACCTGAGTCTTGAAGGAAGTCAGAAGGTGGAAGGGAGAAGGCATGTGGGGACAGTCATGGGGGACAGCTAGAGAAATGATATGGAGTAGGGAGATGAAGTATCACGTTAAAGGAACATCAAGGAGGCCAATGTTACCAGACTGTAGAGTATGTGGAAGGCAGCAAGTTGTAAGAAGACCAGAATAGTAGGGAGGGGGCAGATTATTTAGGGCTTTAAAAATCAACCGATGGTATTATAGTTGTATGTAGGAAGTAACAGAGGGTCAGTGGAGTTTATTGAGCAAAAGAACAACACAATCATCCCTAAAGAAGATAACTTTGAATTTGAGTGAAGAATGGACTACATGGAGACAATCAGAAGGCTGTTGCAATAGTTTAGGCATGAGGTGATGAGGGCCTGCACCAAGGCAGCGATTGTATATCCACTAACCATTCATCACCTTATTTGAAAATGGAACTCTGAGACACAAACAAAACTTAAAGCACATATCGATACCCTGTGTAGGAGAAGCAGCTGTAGCTGAGCCCGAATCAGTGGTACTGGGAGTCTTTCAGGTAGCTGGTACACTTGAAAAGCCAGCCCTTGAAGATGTCAGTCTTGGTCACAATGCTTGCCTATACCTCAAACTGAGGCAGGATTCAAATGCAGGTCTTTTTGACTCTAAGTCCACCATTATCCAATACTCCAACTAGCTGCCTCAACATAATTTAAAGGTTCAATCCATTCACTGATCAGCAATCACAGTAAAAGCAACACATAACTTCAGCTGATCACCTGAAATCTCACTATTACAGCAGACCGGATCTGCTTTTGATCCTCAGCACCTTCACAGATCTCTCACTTGCCTCTTCTATCTGATTGGAGGGCTAGATGGTCAAACATTAAACTCCTCCCAAAGCCTTCATTCATAAAGGACTCAGAACATTCCAGATAGCACTCCTTTTCTATCAGTGAGTCTGCTTGTTTTTGACTCCACTGAACACTAGGCCTCTTTACCAGGTACCCCCTTGTATTACAAGCTCCTTATGGTCAGGGACTCTATTTCTTTCCCTTATTTGCATCCTCAGAGTTTAGCACAATGTCTGGTAGTTGCTTAATAAATGTTTATTGAATTGAACTGAATTAAGTTGGAGTCAAACGTATTGGGTTCGAGTCCTAGCTGTGACCTTAGGTAAGTCATTTAATTTCTTACTCTCCATTTTCTCATGTGTAAATATTTGCACTTTATGAACTTTACTTACACATTTTCTGTAACGATGAAAAGAGCTAAGGTATGTAGTTTCTTTGTAAATGTAAAATGCTTTATAAGTGTGAATTTCTTTATTTGTCTTCTTATCTACCTCTTCCTCCCCTATTACATGTTAAGTAGAAATAAGACCCCCAGGGGCACTCACCTGATTATGCTTGTCAGTGGATTCACAAAAATGCCACATGGCTTGAAAAGCCTTGACTCTCTCTTGAAAACAATGTTCCATGTTCCTAAACTTGATCTTAATGAGTAGGATAACAGGAAAAAGTAGAACACAAGTTAGGTGTGTTCACCTTTGCTAACTCCCCATTCTCCCAAATGCCCCATGACAAGTACTGACATTAACCACCGATATTTCTACAATTTTTAGTGGTTTATAAACAGTAATAACTCATCTTGACACATAACCTTAAGGCTTACAAAGCAGTTTCCTCACAACAATCCTGTGAGTCAGGTAATGAAATCATTATTATCCCCATTTGACAAAGTAGGAAATTGAGCAACATACAACTTAAGTAACTTGCCTGGAATAATGCAGCAGGTAGGGGGTCAACTAACCAATCAATGAATAAGCATTTTCAAGTGCCTATTACGTGCCAAGCATTGTGCTAAATGCTGGGGATACAAATACAAAGGGTAAAACAACCCCTTCTCTCAAAGACCTTATAACCAGGGGTGGGAAGGGAGGAAAAGTACGCTTATAAGCATGTACAGAATAAACAAAAATGAATAAATACAAATAAATATAAACCAGTAAGGGAAGGAGGGCATTAGCTGCTGGGGAGATCAGGAAGGGCTTCAGGTATAGAATGATGCTTGGAACTATGACTTGAAGGAATAAGGAAGTCTATGGGGCAGAGGTAAGGTGGGAGTGTGTTCCGGGTATGGGGAATAGCCAGTGCAGATGTACAGAAGGGGGGCAATGGAGTGTTATATATCTAAGGAACAGGGAGAAGACCCATTTGCTTGAATAGTAGAGTCAAGAAGGGTTATAATATGCTTTCATTCTAGAAATATGAGTTTGCTGTTAGAATTAAGATGAGAAATCCCATCTTCTGAAGCCATGACCAGTGGTCTTCCTACCACTGTTGTATAATATATTAATATCTGTATTAATATTATATATTGATATCTATATTCAAGCATTTTTGAATCACTGAATTTTAGAACTGACAAACATCTTGGAAAGCATCTAGTCAAATGCCTTAATTTTACAGATCAGGAAACTTAAGCCCTAGGGGACTTAAGGTCTCACATACCTAGATCATAGCTATAACAAGTCTTCTGAGTCCTTATTCAGGGCTCTACTATATTAGGGCTTCAGTATCCATATATGCTTACTACCTGTGTGATCTTGGAAAAGGCAACACAAACTGCCTTTCCCTATAAAATGAGTGGGGTGAGGAATGAAAAGATGGCCTCTGAGTTCCCTTTGAGCTCAAGATCTCACATTTTATGGCAAGGACTCATCAAAATTCTCATCATCCTGTGTTTCAATCATTAAAATAAAATTTCCTTGTTCTTTTTCACATTTTTAAATAAATCAAATACTTCTTTAAACATATATGTATATGTATACTTGTATATGGCCATATGAATACATATATTATTTGTCATATATTATTTATTTTCTATACATACTTGCATATGTATTTTCCCTCCTTACCCAGATTGAACATAAGCTCTTTGAGGGAAGGGATGGTTTTATCTTGTGTGTATGTGTGTGTGTAAGCTAAACCCCATTATGATGTCACTTAACCTTGCTTTAATATTATTCAATCAATAACCTGATACATAAATTAGAATTTTTAAAGTCTCATGTTTGCTGAAAAGCAGATGTTCTTCAGATCATATATTTGGAGCTAGAAGTGATGTCAGAAGCTGTCTAGTCCTGTCCCTTTTTTGGACAGATGAGGAAACATAGCCCAGGCAGGCTAGGTCATCTGCTCCAGGTCATACAGATAGTAAGTCATGGATGTAGAACGTCAAACTAAGTCCTAAGACCATGATAGAGTAGGTATAGCTATGATATTATATGCACTTACTTCCCCGATAGGGAGTCCTGTAAGCCATGAGTATGTGATAGGAAGAGGAATTTGGCCAAGTGGCCTAGCAGTAGAAATTTCAGTGTAGCAGAAGGGAGAGGCAATATGATTCCTCAGAGAGAGCACGTAGTTTAAGATCCTGAGGAAATGGCTCAGTTAGAGGCTCTTTACCTCAGTTTCCTCATTTGTATAAAAGTTAATATTTGCACTTACAGAAGATCAGATGAAATAACACTTTTAAAGTGCGCTAAGAATTGTAAGGTATGTATAAATAAGAGTGATCTTGTTTTATTGTTTAATGATTTATCACTGTCTTCAGAACAAATCTATGAGATAAACAGTAGGAATATTATTATTATCATTTTATAGATGAGAGAATAGAAGCTCAGAGATAGTAAGTGACATGCTCATGGGCAGACAGGTTTAGGATTCGAACCCAAGTTTTCTGACTTTAAGTTCACTGCTCAGTCTACAACACTATGCACCCCTGTGAATATTTTATTATTCTCTTTTAACATCCAGTGAGGCTCAGATAAAAAAGATCCTGAGAAAAATTGCTATCCTGCTAGATTTTTATGATTTATGTTTGGTGAAATATGGTACAAATGAATAAAATGAGTAAGTTTTGTAATTGAACATAAGTATTGGGATGTAGGCTTATGTTCTGTAGTGCATTTGGAAGTATCATTGGGAAAGTTCCAGTAGCAGATAGGTAAACAGGGATAGTGTGTGTTACCTGTTTTTCCCATAAGGTTTCGATTGCTCTCACTAGGTTTCTGTTTTTCAAGGCTTTTGTCATGTGGTTTGAAGGTTATATTTGGGAAGGAAAATCCATTACCCATGTTGTTCTTAAATTATTGTGCATTAATTTTTTTTTCTGAATGACCATAGGCAATTGTTTCATCCATGATAATGCTGTGTTTTCAGTAGACTTTATCCACTGATCTTTCAAGGCTATTTAGAAGTTTTGTTTAGGTAATATGGGAATTTATTACCTGCTAATCTATGAAGGAGATAAAACTTCTGGTACATAATCTTGGCCTCCAGAATCTTCAGGATGACTCCAATAGCAGAAAGGATGACAAGAATAATATGTACTTCATCTTTTACCTACTTTTTTGTTTCTTCAGCTAGATTTCTATATGTCAAGAGGTTTTCATTGTATGTAACTGGCAGGTTATGAGTATTCCATAAGGAATATCAATGAAAACATTGTTCTTATGATGTGCTCTGAGAATATTTATTTTTGCTCTCTTTTCAGGAGAAAGCGGCAATATTTCCACAACTTCCTTAGGGTAGTGGGCCCTATGTTTTAGTAACATTGTTTGGATTTTTTTTTCAAATCTGTTACGAATCACTGTACAATTCAAAAATTGTAGGTTAAAATGGGCATCACATAGGCGTCAATCATATTAAACATCTTCTTGCCATTGGGCTCTGCCTTCATGATGCCAGTTGGCCTCTTAATATACTTAGCCATGACTGTCTCCTTGAATAGGATTTTGTTTAATGTGTCTTGGCTGGAATAAACCAAGTTATTTTTAAGTATTGTTCTACTAGTTCAATTTAACTCCCAAATTCAAGCCTGAAGTCTTCATCCTCTAT
The DNA here is from genome assembly GCF_011100635.1 of Trichosurus vulpecula. Taxonomy (NCBI): domain Eukaryota; kingdom Metazoa; phylum Chordata; class Mammalia; order Diprotodontia; family Phalangeridae; genus Trichosurus; species Trichosurus vulpecula. The sequence goes on along the minus strand of NC_050578.1, from coordinate 181,973,878 downwards.
CTTTCCTTAGCATCCATTAAGACCCTTAGACTTTTTTCATTCAAATGCTATTTTGGTAGCATTTAAAAATATACTTGATAGCATTAGGGGTAGCAGGTGGCATGGTAGATGGAGTGCTGAGCCTAGTCAGGAATATTTGAGTTCAAATCTAGCCTCAGACACTTACTATCTGTGGAACTCTGGGCAGGTCAATTAACTTCTGTTTTCCTAAATAATATATTAGAGATTTAATGGGGAATATAATGGGGAAAATAATAGCAGTTACCTCACAGGCTTGTTTTACAGATCAAAGGAGAAAATATTTATTAAAAAAAGCAGCACTTTGTATGGCACCTGACACATAGTAATTGCTATGTAAATGCTTATTCCCTTTCCTTTCTTTCATTTGATATTGTTGGAGATGGTTTCTATTAAATGAATAACCTGTTTAATTTAATTAATAATGTGTATTTAGTGGAGCTATATAACTTTGTCTTCAGTGTGTATGACGTGATTTATCAAGTATTTTGGTCTGACTACTTCTTTATCTTGGAAATCTTACTCAGTCCTATTCAGGACAGTTGCAAAATCATTACATTTTATAGGGAAAGGCAGTTTGTATGGCCTTGCCCAAGATCACACAGGTAGTAAGCATACATGGATATTGAAGCTCTAATATAATAGAGCCCTGAATAAGGACTCAGAAGACTTTTTATAGCTATGTCATAATCTAGGTATGTGAGATCTTGAGTCCCTTGGGACTTAAGTTTCCTGATCTGTAATTAGGAGAGATATAATTATTAGTTTAAAGGTAGGTAGAATCATAATGAGCATAAACTGTGTCCTTGATAGATACCATGTTTTACCACAATTGTTTTTGATGTGATGGTGGCAACTTTTCAAATTTTTTTCTCTTCTTCCTCTGTATTCATGTAGAAATTATATTGGTCCAAATTACCGTACTGCTATTATTCCTTTATATTCAGTATTCTGTTGCACATGTAGATAAAATAACTACAGTTTGTAGTTGAATATAAGGATCAGGATATAAGATTATCTTGGATGTGATCAATGAAAACATTTTTGTTATAGTCCCAGTAGCAGATAGGAGAACAGGGATGATGTGTACCTCATCCTATTCTCACATATTTTATCTCCTTTGTCAGGTCTTTATACTTTGTTTTTGTTCCATGTAAACCAGAAAGTATGGTACTATTTTTTTAAAATCTTTTTTTTCTTAAGTTTTATTTTAATCTGTATGATTGTGGTCAAATAGTCTGTGATAATGATCCAGTTTCAGCATAGTTTGTTACAAGAGTTCTCCAAGATATTTTGAGATGTGTTTATAGCATGGAGTTTTGTCATATATCAGCCCATGAAAGGCATATAATTGTAGCCATAAGGTCATATCTAACTAAGTATTTGTTAGGTATTAAATTTTTACAATTTACAATGATTTGTTGCATACTCTGTCATTTCCTTGAAGAGTTTACATTGATGATTAAGCACAGGCTTTTTAAAGATACTCTTTCCGTAGTGGTTGGTGACAGTGAACTTGTCCTGATATGCCGTCATAAAACCTTTTGTTTTCCTAAACAAAACTCCATGAATCATTCAATTCTTGGATTTTTCTTGTTTTTTTTTTGATATGTAGTTGTAATGGTAATCATGGCAGGATTTTTTGCAGTTCTCTTAAGTGCCTTTAATGAGTCTGTCCTTTGTTTGAATGGGGCAGGTAAAGTGGGATCTTTTTTGCCTTGGAGTGTTTCTCAGCACTAAGACAATTTGGAGTCATTGATTGGAAACAAAGTATAAGATGTTGTACTAGTACTAACTAACTTTCCAGAGACTGGAGCCCTCAGAGTCCTGAGCAGGGTATACGTACTGGACTTTTGGGAGTACACTCATTGAAAGAGTGATGAAACTCTGGGCAAGCCATTGAAACAACCCCCCTCCTCCAGCTTTGATCGATAACCCAGATGATGGTGCTTCTCTCGTAACTATGTATTGCCAAGGATAGACTGGTTTGTGTTATTTGCTCTGTTTATAACATATGCTTGTAATTTCTGTTCGTGTTTGCCCTGAAGTTCAGGGGGCTAATCTTTTCCCTCTGAACTAAGTGAATGATATATGTATGTTTAATTCAACTGAGATTGTTAACCCCTTAAAGTTGCTTTCCTTAGAAAAGCAGATCGAAGTATCTGTGTTGGCAGTCCTTCTGTGTGCTCTTATTGTTGGTCTTACACAGGTACAGTAGCTGCTAGCAACATTGTTGTTATAATAGTTTGCCGAATTTGTGTGGATGTCATCCATGAATGACCTTTTGATTCCACTCTTGGATCTTAGTTTCTTCATAGGCTCCATCTAAAGGTATACACACATTTTACATTCCACAAATGAGGTAGCCATGTGCATATTATTAGCTTTCAACAATGTTCAAGAAAGTGATATTTGCTGATCCCTAAAACATTTCTGATGATTTTAATATGTTTAGAATGTGCATTAAGAATGTCTATTAATCCTTTTCATATTTTAGTGTCAAAGTGTTAGTATGTCTTTAGCTATCATAGTTCAGGTATTGTCTATGTTTTGTAAATATTCTATGGTGTTTTTTTGGATGTTTCCTTAAGTCTGTCATGGTTCATTTTATTGTTCAGGAGGTAAAAATAAAAACTTATATTATGTAGGTGATAATTACTTTAAAAATACCCACCTCTCTCTCAGCTTCATTTTAAGATATCAGTTAAGTTCCTTCATGTATTCAGGCACAACTTTCTCTTTGATATCATTAAGCCCAGTGAACTTTGCCTAGTAAAGACCAAGGTATTTGTAGATATTACTTTAATCTACTGGTTTAATATGATGTCTGATTTCAAGATTGAAATCTTTGATCTCTATCTCTCCTTGTTATAACTCAGAATTTTACACTTATCCAGTCCAAATGACATTTTTTGACCACACTGGAGAAAAAAAAATGTGTTAAAGAAGGAGTTGTTTAATGGGTTTTTCAGTGGAGGCATATAACTTGGTATTTAATCAAATAATTAACATGGTATTTTGTCCTTATTCCTTCTTTATTTAGAAACCACATTTTGTTCTGTTTAAGAGAGCTGTTAACATTTCAAGGCTAGGTAAAACCATAATTGGGGTAAACTATCTCCCTGATAAATGTAATTTTTAATATGAACCTTCTTGACATTGTTGTGTTAATATCTTGTTTTAAATTCAGAACAGTTTTCTGTGTGGTTCCAAGTACTCTAGCATTATCACTATATTTGGATTAATTTTATATATTTGCAATACATTAATAGATGATGAATTTAGAACTGAAATAAAATATTTGCAATCAAAAAAAGGATTTTATTTATTATGGAACTTTAGGGACAGCTTGTTGATTATTTAACCATCAAATGAAATACAGCTGGGACTTTTTCACACCTTATTTGTTTCTTCGCCAATAAAGTTTGCATTTGTAGGTTTTTATAGTGATAAATATTGTGAAGGCTTTGTATTAAGTAAGGAAACACATAACTCCATAACCCCTCACATAAGTCCATAGCACACAACCCTTTATCATCTCATAGCTTGATTATTGCCATAGTTTGCTGGTGAGTCTGCTTGCCTCAAGTCTCTCCCCACTCCAATCCATCCTCAATTCAGCATCAAAGTGCTTTTTTTCCTAAAACGTAGGTCTGATCATGAAGTGGTTTTCCTAAAATGTAGGTCTGATCATGTCTTCCCCCCATTAAACTCCATTAGCTTTCTATTGCCTACAGGAGCAATTACAAAATGCTCTGCTTGGCATTTGAAGTTCTTCTAAACCTGTCCTCTTCCTATCTTTTCAGTCTTTTTATATCTCATTCCCTGAAAGGAACTCTTCAATGTGCTGAGACTAGTCTCCTTACATTTCCCTGAATAAGATGCTCAGTCTCTCAACTCTGGGCATTCTCTCTGGCTGTCCACAATGCCTGGAGTGCTCTCTCTCCTTCACTCTGATGACTTCCCTGGCTTCCTCTCAACTAAAATCCCATCTTCTATAGGAACCCTCTCTCAACTCTTCTTAATTCCATTCCCTTCCCTCTGTTAATTATTTTCCATATATCCTTTACATAGCTTGCTTTGTATATATTTGTTTGCATTTTGCCTCCCCATTTGATCATAAGCTCTTTGAGAACTGGGATGTCTGTTGTCTCTTTTTTTTTAAAGTCCAGTACTTAGCACTATTCCTGGCACACAGCATGCGATTTATAAATGTTCATTGATTGATTCACACACACACACACACACACACACACACACACACACACACACACCCAACACTTAGATTAGTTATCTATCTCAATATGTATATAGATAGATATACCTAAGGGTATATCTATACATAAATATATACATATATATGCATATATATACATGTGTGTGTGAGTGTCTGTGTGTGTCTATACATACCTAGATTACATATGTATATATGCAAATAATTATAATATCTTACGTTTGCATAGCAATTTGTCATAATGAACATTTTCACATGCATGATTTCATTTTATTCTCAAATCAGGTTTTGAGGAAGGTAGAGCAGGTGTCATTACTAACATATCACAAATAAGGAAATTGAAGCTCAGAGAGTTTGTTATAGGCCCAGAGTCACAAACTTACAAAGGGAAAAACTAAGTCTTGAACCAAGGTATTTTATGAACCCAATTCTAGTTCTCTGTGCTCAGCATTATGTTGCTTACAGAAATTCAGATGAAATAAAGAAGAAAAGAAAGAATAAAGGAAGGAAGGAAGGAAGAAAAGTGTAAAAGTAATGTATTATCTGACAGATATACAACTCTTGTGTTAAGAGGAAAATTGTCAGACTTAATGACATCTAAGGCCCTTGGCTGCTCTAGGTATCAGTGCTCCTTTGATCATTGCTAATGAATACTGGTGTAAGGGTATATGGTGTATTCACGGAAGACTAGTACCTCTGATGTGAGGGCTGCCAAAATATTTTCAGAGCTGTTCACCCACCTTTGGTGTCCACTTGCCACTCAACTCTCACCTGTGACTCCAAGAAGCCATAGCACTTGCAGCAGTTACACCCCAGTATAACCATCTCAGCAGACAGGCTAAACTGGCTGAGTGTAACTGATGAGCCTCAAATTTGTTGGTGAATTAAGAGTTGGATGTGAATAATTTGTTCCAGTGGGCCACGACCAGGGTCAGACATCAAAGATGCTAAAATCATCTTTTGCATCCTAGCCATCACCAGTCATCTTGACTTTTGTCTTGCCACTGGACTCTGATAACTAAAAGAGCGAGCTGCCTCACAAATCCATTTTATGTGCAAGTCAAAAGACATCACCCATAACATTTTATTATTTCATTATTTTACTATCAGATGTTCAAATTTAGACACATTTTTGTCCCAAATATTCAAATGGACTATTTGTGTCTGACCTGTGGTACAGCCTTTCAAGCTCACATCAGTCAGATCAGCCACAGTCAGCCACAGTGTACTTTGACTATGGTATCGTGGTGCCATTTTGGTGCTCTTTGGGTATAAAGGACAGCAATGAATGAATGAATGATGAAATGATAGAAAATAGGTTATCTACTTTCACATGGTTGTCTCAGGATACTATAGAAAATCTGTGATAGGGTAGAACTCATAACTTTCTCCTTCTATTTTATCCCAAACTAGCCTCATGCCTCTTTAAAGTACTGCTACTGAGCCAGGCACTTGAAAATACAGTCAATAAAATGTATCTAATAATACACTTGATCAGTAAATAGAAAATAAAGAGTTAATATTCCATTAAGGCAATGACTAAATCAATAAAAGGAAGTATATGCACCAGGGCATCTTTAATATGGCTTTTACAGTTTTAGTTATTGCAACTTGAATTAGATTTTGATCAATATATTTATTGTAGAATAGCCATTCTGGGGTTCCCCAGACATTTTTATAAGAGTATCTCCTTTACAAATCCATAAAATGTTTAAAAAAATCCAAATGGTAAGATTTATGGCTGAGAGTGTTAGAAGGGAGAGAGAGGAGTTGGTGGGTATACTATAAAAAATTACCTAACCAAAGAACTGGAGAGGAAAGGACTCAGCATCGACCAATTTTCCCTAACCCACCAACCCCACTGATTTGATTTGGGTCTTGTCATTGTCTTCTGCATATATGCAACACTTCATTTCCAAGAGTGCCAAAGCATCATGTGAAAGACATTATGATTACTGTTGGAGTCAGAAAAACTCATTGAGATGTGTCTTCACTATTCTTAAATACTTCTGCTGATTTATTCAGTGTGGGTATTCTATAGCAGGTTGACAGCCTTATTGTTACACTACTACCCGAATAACATTAAAAGAGCTATTTAAATGACTCCAGCATGTTAGGATCCTTTAGGTGTATTTATGGGAGGTTGTGGACAAGAGTGCTACCAGATGATTTCACTTAATGTCAACATCTACAGAATCAAGGATCCAGCGATGTTTTGAAGCACTGAAGCATTGGCAAGTTTTTCCATCGATACAGATCAAAACCTCAATATTTAATAGATGATCTTCAAGGGTTACTGTGGATGAAAAAAAAACCATATACCCCTATAGATAAATTAACATTGATCCATTCCAAACTTTGGCTGGTTCTAAGTTGAATCAAATAATATTACTCACACTGAGCTTGTGGTTTATTAAAAACCTTATGTCTTTTTAAGACAAATGCTAGTATAAACCACAATCCCTTATCATGTATTTGTGAGGTTGATTGCTTGAACCTAAGTATAAAACTTTATATTTAATCATAATGATTTTCATCTAATTAGATTAATCTCAACGCTGTAACCTAGTGACATCTTTTTGGATCCTTGCTGTTTCTGTCACTCAGGATGCTAGTTAAGCCTTCTAACTCTGTATCATCTGAAAATGTGATAAACATGTCATCCATGCTTTTATCCCAGTCATTGATGATACTATTAAATAGCCCATAACAAGCATAGATCTCTGGGACACTGCAATGAAGTCCCTTCGCCAATTTGCCAATGAAACATTCATGAGTACTCTTTGATGTTAGCCATTCAATGAGTTCCAAAGACATTCAACTGTTCTATTTTCTAATCTCTATCTCTATTTCTCACAAGAAAACTACAAGCCTTTGCTCAGACTATACTCTACTTCTTTCTAACATACTAGGATTAGTCAGAGCTTGTGGTCCAATGACCTAGCCTTCAAAATACAGGGTCACTTCCATACCATGGTGAGGCATCAAACTTGCACTTTATTATTTGCACAATAGTTACTGCCTTTATTTGTGTGTGTGTATGTGAGTGTGTGTTTAACCGTTTCAGTCATGTCTGACTCTTCTTGACCCTATTTGAGGTTTTTCTTGGCAGAGATACTAGAGTGGTTTGCCATTTCCTTCTCCAGCTCATTTTATATATGGGAAACTGAGGCAAATGGAGTCAAGTGACTTGCTGAGGGTCACACAACTACTAAGTGTCTGAGGCCAGAATTGAACTCGGGAAGAAGAGTCTTCTTAACTGTGAGCTCTGAGCTCTATCCACTGTGCCACCTATCTTCCCCCTTTATTACTTTACTGTGACATATTTATCTTCCTTTCCATTTTTATAATGGGGAAAGGAAAGCAGTAAACACCTAATCATCATCATTATTATTCTCTTAATTTATAAACATGTGAAGTATTGAATGTGTGGATAAAAGAAATGAAACAGCTCACAGGCATTTACCATTTCTAGCTGCTTGTCTACAGATAATTTTCAAGAAATAATTGAAACTCTAAGGATACTTTCTATGGAGACAGTACACATGAATGCTCTTTAATTGTCCCGATATTTCTGTAAGTGTATATGAAACAAGTCGAACATGGCCCAAGAAAATTCAATAAGAGTAAAGAAAAGCTGAGGAAAGCTTGCTATTCTTGCATTATGTGACAGATTTTGTTATATGGAAGATGAATGAATTTTAGTGCTGGAAGTGACATTAGAGGTCATCTAATTCAGTTTAAATTAGGGTTAGACTTCACTATAACACAAATTAGCATCTGTAGATGCATTGAAGAGGTAGAAACAAGGAGCTATGATTATTCTGGGGAGGGAGCTATTGCTTTTGGTTACTTAAAGGGCAGAGATAGCATTAGCTCATATGCCATGTACTGTGAGATACCTTCACTGATTGCCTAGCTGCTAGAATCTCCCTTCATCACCCCTCCAACAATGTTACCTGTTATGTGAGTTTGACTTTTAGTGATTGGTGGGAGTTGAGTAAATGAAAAGGGAAGACATTCAGGTATATGGAGTGGCTTGTGTTAAGTCTTGGAGAGAAGAATCCACAGAGTATTTTCTTAAGGGAAAAGAGTAGTCCATTTTGCCTGGACCTTAGATTACATAGAAACTTTAAAGCTAAATAATTCAAGGGCCTGAATAGTATCCTAAAATGAGATAAGACTCATAAGTTTGTCATTAACGATTGATGCCAGACAAATTAGGTTAAACTTTAATTGAAAGCCTATAGGGATTTATTGAAGATTAAAAAAGTGATATACAATTATAAGAAAAAATATAAGAAGATTTTAAGAGAGTGTGAGAGTGAAATTTAATAAGCGCAAATATATATATATATATATGTATGTATATACACACACACACATATATGGTACCTACTGTGTATAGAGTGCTTTGCTGGGCAAAATGGTAGATTTAATGTAAATAATGTTTCTATCCTCTTTTTTTTCTTTGCATATCAAAATGTTTGGTTTTTCTCATGATTAAATTAATAAAAATTAGAATAGGGATCAGATCTGTGATTTCATTATTAGAGGAAAGTCTTGAACAGGGAAGTTACCTGTGCCAATGCATGTTGGCATCTTTTATGCAACATATTATTTTATAGAGTTGCTTAGAGCACTAAAAGGCTTTAAGGTAATTTTCCAAGGTCACACAGCCAATATATACTACAAATGGGACTTGAAATCTTCCTGGATCTAAGGCCAGTTCTATATTTATTTTATCCCTCTGAATTTTTTGGCAAAGCTACAACAACAACAACAAAAAAAACAGTAACAACACATTAATAGATGAATGAGTAATAGATAGTTCTTTATGTCTGGTATATTATAGTAAGGGTATAGAGGAAGAAGCAATTGGATCCCAGTAATAACAAAATATATAAATGCATGAGGTGTAAAATAAAATTCTAGTTGAAATCTGATGGGGAAGGTCACTATTAATGGAGGGATAAAGAGAAGCTCCATATGATGTATCATTTCAATTAGTTTATAAAAGATGGACATTCAGTATATGATGGAGGGAGGGAGGGAAGATGGGAAGAAGAGAGAGGGAGAGAAGAAGGATGTTCCATGCACAGAAAACTGCCCAGGCAAAAACATAAAAGTAGGAAGGTACAAGTTATACTTAGATGGCAAAGTAATAATATTTGGCTAGAGTGTTATAACTGGAGATAAGGATAAAAAGTTAGGGTGTGAGATTAACTTTATTTAGCCTTTTATTGAGATTAACTTTATTAACTCTTCAAAGTGAAGAAATGTCTTCACTTTGCAAGCTTTATTTATGCTCCATCATTACTTGTTTTTGTAGTGGATTAAATTTGTTTCCAGAATGGCCTTCAGTTTTTTATGGATGAAGATCATAACAGATATTTCTGATATAACTAGCTACATTTCTTCTTAGCCTTAGATTACCTTACACCAGAAATAATACATATAGTCATTGAGATTTAAAATTCAGTACAGATGCTCTAGTCTACTTACTTGGTTCAACAAATTATGCTACTGAATTTTCTGAAGGAAAATACTTTCCATATTAGCTGAAAAAATCCACTTAACATTTAAAGTTTAAGAAATCTGCAGTATATTTATAACACATGTTTGTTTTCCCCAAATATTAGCAAACAATTAAAATGTGCAAAGTTCTCTATGTTAAAATGAATGGTCCTTGGGGACTTCATAAAGCCATTTATTTATTAACAGAAACTATAGAAAGTTCACCTATCCAACCATAGATTTTCATATTAAAAAGAATGCAGTTGTTATACTGAAGCATATGCAAGACTAGCAAATAAACAAGGTGAATCAGGCAGTAATAGTTAATTTATTTCAGGGATTCAGTGTCTAAATTGAAAGGTTTTACTGTTTGAAACTTATAGTTACAAAGTTAGGCATCACTGCCAGGAGGTGGAATAGTGTGGTGAATAAAAGTCTAAATTAGAAATGTGAAAATTAAGATTTGTAATCCTAGATCTGTACATGACTTTTTGGAAAGTTTGGGATATTACTGAGTTTGAAGTGGGGAGGAGAAAGGAATACCACCCACACACACATGTCCTCTCCTCTGTTTCTTCCCTACTTTCCTTTTTTCCTTCATTCCTTTGTTACTTCCCTCTACTCTGATGTGCCCTACCTGAAATTCCATGTCTTGGAGCCAAGCCTTAAAACAATTTTGAAGAGATGGATATAAAATAGAGGTGAAAATTAGATGTAGAGAAATGAAGAATAGGAGGAAATGTGGTTTAGGTAAAATAGAATGACTAAAGGGTCTTCTAAAAAGAACTGGAGCAAAACACCTTATGGTATAACCCAACTCAATCCCCAAAATTATATGACTTTGATTATCTGCCTTTCTTTTATTACTTAAAAAGGAAGGCCCTTAGGAAGCCATATGAATACACACACATACATGCATGTGTGTACACACATACATACATACACACACACACACACACACACACACACACACACACACACACACGATTCTTCCAATCCCCTAAGAAGGACTCTCACCAGCCTAAGAAATGGTAGCCATTACTCCCCTCATTCCTGTGATAATAAGGAAGGCTATATAAATGGGCCACAGGCCAGATATCTAAATGCTTGCTAGGATTGTTGACTGATATCTACATTATGATGCCTGCTCTAGAGAGATGATGGATTTTATAAAGTCTGTACCTAAGCAAAAGTGTATTCTGTGGATCACTTATTGAGTTGACATGGAGCTATAGTCAGGAATTCTGAGTATATTTCCATGAAAAGTGTTCTTGAGATGAAAAATATACTAAATCAACCTCTACTTTGTAGTTCTGTCTTTATGGTAGTATTGGAATTGAAGGTGGGTGGAAGACATTTTCCATTTCTCCCTGTTCAGAGCTACCTATTTACTCTGTTTTCTTGGCTTTCATGTGGAGTTTTTGGGCTATATGAACCATCTGAACCATTATGAAATACTGATCCCTCAATGGGGACCACATCCTATAAAGTCAGTGATAAAGAGCTTGCATTGTTTTCTCAGCCTATCTTCATCAGCACTCTTTGGCTTCCTTTCTTTTTGCTGGGCAGTCACCATCATGATGACATGGGAGTAGAAATAAGAGAATGCCAGATGGCTGCACCTGTCACTCTTTCCTCAGCTGTTGCTTCCTGCTCTGTTTCCTTTGGATCCTAGCTCTGCTTGATGTTTCTCTGGAGGGAGTTCTGAGGTGGCTATCTGAGTAACCTATTTTTTTACTTGTGAATGATGATTCTGTTATTCAGTTTTAATTTAATCATACTAGAAACCTGGGTTTCTTCATATTGGAGTAATAGACAGAAAACCATAATAGGGGTATATCCTAGTATTCTATTTTAAGAGATTTTAAGTCTTTTGGGTTGTTTTTGTTTATTTTAAGGAGAGGCAGTAACTTTTATCTTTTATGTCTATATGTGCAAAGTAAATGGGATAACTGAGACAACTGTACAAATACTTTAGTTCAAAGCCCTGTCATTTTTATTTCAGCTCTTTAAGGTTTTAGATTCATGGCCTTGTATTTATGTGGGTGATCCCTCTACCAGTACAGGTGGAATTTTATCCTGTGGAAATCTTGTCTATGTCCTGTAATAAATTCTCCATAGAGGAGCTATCCAAGGTGCTGATCACTTTTTTTTAAGCATTCTGTTCTATAGGTACAAGATCAACCCTCACTCATTATCCTTTATTCTTACCATGTGAACTATGGGCTTTTTTATGAATATATATTTCCTGGATGATGTATTTTATGCTACTTGTTATAGAATAATTATTGTAACCTCAGAAAATTGAATAAAATATTGGTGAGCCTAATTTGAGTTTGGAGAGTAGGAAGGTCAGTAGGAGATGTGACAGAGCACTGGACTTGAAGGTGGGAGAGACTCACATTTGAATCACAGCTCTGACACTTACTGTGTGTTCTTAAGCAAGTCATATAACTTCTCTTAGCCTCAGTTTTCCCATATGTACATATAAGGCTAATAACATTTTGAAGTCCTATTTTCATAGGGTTGTTGTATTGAAAATATATTGTTAACCATAAAGTGTAATACAAAGAGTATCTCTAGAAATTATAGCTTCAATTTTTTTCAAACTTCCATCATCTTTCCCAGACAAAATGCTGCACAATTTAGACAATGTATGTCACAAAAACCGTTACACTTCCTTAAAATCTTTAATATTGGCAAAGGAATGTATCATCATGGGTTCTAAAAAACATACACTTTATACTTTCTCTTTATGATTCTACTAATTTAAGTTCCATTGTTGGTGAGAAATTTCAGAGTAAAATCTTTGGGTTTCTCTTCCTCTAATGATAGAAGTGACATGATTATTACTGAAAGTGTGTTAGGAAGAGCATATGTTTTATATCATGGGAGGAGAGTCTTAACATATTTGCAATAAAATAATATACATATTGTGCAATATTTCAAGATGTGATATTTTAGTCCAATTGCAAGTTAACCTAACCAAAATACAGGTTTAAAGAAACTTTTGATTTATCAGACTCTGAGGCCACTGTGTCCATACTGCACTTGAATAAAAATTCTCAGGAAAATCTCAAATTTGTTAAGAACTGACTAATCACTTGAACTAGTCTGACCTTGGAGAAATACAGCTAGATATGGGATATCCCAAATGAGGTCAACAAGGCCTGTACCTACAACAGAATCCAATCTCAGCTAGATCTCCAGAAGTGGTTAGCTAACTTTTGGAGACAAAGGCTAAGTAGAAGAAATTTGGGTTTTTGCTCTTTTGTATCTTTGGGTGGTAGAAAGGGGGGAGAAGAAATGAGAGATTGTAGTTGATGGTAGAAAAGGGAAAGCCAAAATGTCAAATCCAAGGAAAAAATAATCTAACCTTTGTCAAAAATAATTCTTGGTCTTTGAAGAGTCTTCTTAGATCCATTACATTACTTTGTTCCCTAGACTGACAAAACAGAAGAAAGAATATTAGGACATCTTAAACCCTTCAGTTACAATCCTTTATTGCTCTTAGCTACTAGAAGCATGTCCCAGGAGATCCTATCTTTTCCAAGGTACTTCATTTCTGTAAAATTATATCTTAGCAATGGTTCAGGAAATCTTGTGCTACTAACTATATCCTTGGTCTCAGGCTTATCCTCAGAGCCAGGACGGCTTCCTGAAGAGTAAAGGGAGATTTGGATTGGGTGAACAGAAGTAGTCTTGTGGATAATGTAGACAGCCATGCTAGGAGATTTTGAAAGGGTAACCCTCACTCCATCCTACAACATCTTTCCTTTATTTAATTCCTTGATGTGTATAATGTCTCTATCTAAGAGATGAGGGGTGGTAAGGGAGAGAGAGAGAGACAGACACAGACACACAAGAGAGAATGTTTAGGCTTAAAATGTTAACAACCATTTAAATGAGGATCATTTGGTTAAATCACCAGTGAGGTGCCATTGACATAGAAGATTATTTTATTTGTCCAGATTTTGTTTGGATGTGGGGGAGGGAAACAAAAGAGGGAGCATTACATACTTTGTAGGAAGAATGGTCCATGGACTGGAATTGTTGTTTTTGTGTTTGTCCTTCACTTTTGAAGAGGACCATGACATCAGGGAAATAATGACATGACTTGCAATTGACTTTGATTTGACTGAGGGAGGGCTGTGCAAGGTCACCAGCCTCACTTTCTCCTCCAGAGCCATCTGGGTCCAGTGACCAGATATAGAGCAGGATGACTGCAGATGACCTAGGGTGCAATGGGAAACCCTCGCCCTTTTGGGCTAAGGCCTTTTTATGTACTCACTTAGAGTGAGGTAATGCCCATTCAGTGAATAGACCTCTTTAAGAAGTGAGTCAAGGGATGGCCCTTTAATTAGAAAAAAAGGAAAAAAATCAAGCTGGGAGGGGAAGACCCTCAGGGTTGCTCTTCCAAAGAGAAACAGTTGCCATTGACATTCAGTCTAAGCCAGGAGGGTCCAAAATACAGCCATTTAGTGGAACTTGAGCAGGGACCTATTGTGGTCCAGTCTATGAGCTTCACAGTGAACTGGGTTTAAGGAAGGAAGGAAGGAAGAAGGAAAGAAAGGAAGAAGAAGAAGATGATGATGATGAACAAGAAGAAGAAGAAGAAGAAGAAGAAGAAGAAAAAGAGAGATAGATGGAGAGAGAAAGAGAAAGAGAGAGAGGGGAGAGACAGTGAGAGGAGAAAGAGAGAGAGAAGAGAGTGTGAGAGAGAGAAGAGAGAGAGGGAGAGGGAGAGGGAGAGAGAGAGAGAGAGAGAGAGAGAGAGAGAGAGAGAGAGAGAGAGAGAGAGAGGGAGAGAGAGAGAAATATCTAGCCAGTAAACCCCAAGTTATGTGGGCAGCTCTTCTGGCCATCAAAATTTGCCTTCCTTTGGAGAGGATAAGGAGAGGGAGGGGGAAGAGGGAAGGGGAGCTGAATTACCCAGCTAGCTGGGTCCCCTTTTAGGCAGCTCAGTCTACTCACAGGTTCTGTTTCTCCTTCATTTTTGAAGATGACCATGACATCATGGAAATGGTGACATGACTTGCAGTGGACTTTGATTTGAGTGAGAAAGAGCTGTCTAAGGTCATGAGCCCCACTTTCTACTCCAGAGGCATCTGGATCCAGAGACCAGATATTCATCAGGGTGACTGGAGATGACTCAGGATACAATGGGAGACCCCAGCCCTTTTAGGCTAAAACTATACAAGGGAAGGTTGTAGACACCAAAGACAAACTTTATCTCAAAATTTTGTTTAAGACAAATCCTTTTGGTGAAGGTTGTAACAATAAAGAATGAAGCACATTGAAGAGGGGATTCTGTTATGTGAGAATATTCTCTTGGTATGAAAGGAGGCACTGGAAGAGGCAATGAAGCCCAGATGAGAAGTCCCAACTTTTTTCTTCTCCAAGGTTCTTTCAAGATTTTTTTTTGACTTTTTGTTACTTTTGTGAGATTATGTACTCTATACCCTAGAGCATTTTGTCACTGTAATGGAACTATGTATTAGGAAAAAGATAGCATCCCTCATAAAGCTCTGGACCTCTAGGAAAATAGTGTTGTTTTTCAGTCATTTTTCAGTTGTGTTCAACTCTTTGTGACCCCATTTGGGGTTTTCTTGGCAAAGATACTGGAATGGTTTGCCATTTCCTTCTTCAGTTCACTTGACAGATGAAGAAACTAAGGCCAATAGAGTTAAGTGACTTGTCCAGGGACACACAGCTAGTAAGTCTCTGAGGCCAAATTTGAACTGAGGAAGGTGAGTCTTCATGATTGTAGGCTTGGCAATCTACCCACTGTGCCACCTAGCTGTTCTAGGACAATACTTAACAAAAATCCTAAGACATCCGTTTTTGTGCAATTGTATAACTAAAGCATTGAATGTGGTGACAAGAGTGTCACAGAAACTTTTTGTGAAGATATAGATCATATTTGAGATGATTATAATGACAGTATCTAGGGTGGGAAGGAGGATAGCAGTGGTAGAGGAACTGAGCTGAGGAAGGAGAAAGTGATTGAAACTTGCAATGAGATCCAGGTGCTCTGTGAGTGGATCTTTCACAATTTTCATTCAGTTCAGTTATATATTGACTTTGCCATGAAACTCAGAGGTGATAATATACCTCAGTATTAGTTTGGAGTTGAGACCCTTAGTCTTGGAATTCATATGTTTTAAGACTGTTTACCCAGTGCCTTAATTATTTGGTCCCAATATATGTTTTATTGTTAGCATGGTTCAAACTAAATTAAGCCTTCCAATTTCTAAGCTGAGCTGGAATGGAGGCTTGAGCCATATAAAGTGCCATCATCATCCCAGTTCTTCAGATAGACCCCACTAAACTGGGTGAATGCAAAGTTGAGTAACATTCAGATTACCCCTACTTAACCCCCCTTCATTAGGTATAATTTTAAAAATTCAGCTTAGAAAACTATGGCTTTCTCTCTCTTGTGTAGATTATGGCAGCCATTGAGGGGTTAATAATATTTAGACAGGCTTAAATGTTCTTTAAAATAGTGATGTGTTTACCACACATTTGTGAAGTGTGAGATTCAAGGCCATGGCAGACAAACCCAAAGCACTTTGGGGCTTTTATGTAGAATTCTAATTTCTCTGTGAACATTTTATGCAGTCTCTTGAGACAGTATTTAACAAAAGTTTCAAATGACCTTTTGGCCCACCAAACATTTCTTGAAAAGTATATTTTAGTTTGTTTGAAGTGTGAATAGAATGAGTGATAAATTTGTTGACATTTCAACTAGGATGAATGAGAGAGAGGAATTCTTGGTATCACTGCTGTTAATCAACTGGTGACAATTTAGGCTTGAGTATTCAAAGAAATGATGTTTGGGCAAGTTCTCAATATCAAGCTGTAATTATTTTTCAGAACTTGTGCTAAAACCTTTGAAGCATATAAATGACTTATATGAGTGGAACTGATTAGATTTAGCTTGTTAGTATCATTACCAAAAAGAATGTTCAGAGACAAGTTCAAAAAGATAATATGTGGGCCTTAAGAAATGAATGGTACTGACATTTTTATGCTGTCAGGTTCTATTGGAGTTGTATCATATCGTGTATTTGTATCTTATTTCCTGCTTAAGGCTCATAGAAGATCTGACTTTACTATGACACTTATATTTTATTTTATTTTATTTTTGGAGGGGGGCAGGCAAGGCAATTGGGGTTAAGTGACTTATCCAAGGTCACACAGCTAATAAGTGTGTCAAGTGTCTGAGGCTGGATTTGAACTCATGTCCTCCTGACTCCAGGGCTGGTGCTCTATTCACTGCGCCACTAGCTGCCCCATATTTTATTTTTTTAAATCCTATTGCCATATTTTATATTAAGATGATTTATACCATAAAAATATAACTAAATCTTAATTATCTGAAGGCACATTAGCTTATTTTAGACAGATTCACTTTATCTTATGCTAGATGATCAAGCCTTTTGATTCTCTTCCATCTCCTTTATTTGCTTAGTTACAATACTACTAATAAAAACAACAACAATAATACCTAACATCTATTTAGTGCTTTAAAATTGTAACGTTCTTCCCATATGTTATATCTCCTTATAATAACCCTGTAAAGTAGCTGTATTTTCTTCATTTTAGATGAAGAAATTAAGACACTGAGAGGTTAGGTGACATGACCAT
The DNA here is from genome assembly GCF_011100635.1 of Trichosurus vulpecula. Classification (NCBI taxonomy): domain Eukaryota; kingdom Metazoa; phylum Chordata; class Mammalia; order Diprotodontia; family Phalangeridae; genus Trichosurus; species Trichosurus vulpecula. The sequence goes on along the minus strand of NC_050578.1, from coordinate 181,956,459 downwards.
GGTCTCACAGTTAGGATTGCCTGAAACAGGATTCAAACTCACAACTGACTGACTCCAAGCCCAATTGGACTAATTCAATCTAGTATATGTAAAAGATATACTGTATCTGAGAAGGAACATTTCTTATTCCTTGCCTTTTTAGATCTTCAAAGAGTCACAGAGAGGGCCACTGTCTTCTTATGGACCTTTATGGACTTAGAATCACAGTATTTTAGTACTAGAGGTAATCTCATACCACTGAACTATTCATATTTTATGAATAAGAATATTGAGCTACAGAAATGACCATGACCAAAGCACAATAATAATGCATGGGATTTTTTCAAAGCCTATTTGAAAATGTACATTCTTAGATATTTGTGAAAGGTAGAACCAAGATTGAAGAGAAAAGGCAGAGACTTGTATAAGCTCTGACAAATTCCCCTCCAAATAACTATAAAGAAGGCCTCAGAACAGGTTCTGGAATGGCAGAACCCATGAAAAGATGGGTGAAATAATTTTCTAGCCCAAGACAACTTAGGATGGCAAGAAACATCTATCACCTGGGGATATGGCATCTCAGCAAACCAGGAGCAGGAGCTGGGGGTGAATGAATCAGCAGTGGCAGCTACTGCATTTAGGCTTCATAGCGCCCAGATGCTAAGATGGTTGGACAACTGGTCAGAAGGAGATTACAGTGGTCCCTTTCCTGGCACTGGGCACAGGACTCTATTGCACTGTTCTTACATGGATTCAGGTGATCATCCCAGGGTGAAGAGGAGCACTAGCATGACAGAGCTTGTGTCTGCAGGAAAGTGGGAACCTGGTCACAGTTCCAGGGAAGAAGAGTGCATGTGGTTACTCACAGATCATAGTACAGTCCAAGAGATTAGTAAACACGTCTCTCCTTAGATCATAATACCTTGGAAGAATTGAAAGCTTACAGGCCCCAAGAACAAGCTCTTAAAATAGCTGCACAAAACACCTGATGCTTAGAACAGTGCCTCCTCCACTCCAGGAGCAGAGACCAACTTTAATATAAAGTTAAAGGTAAAGAAACAAATAACAACAAAGTAAACAACAACAAAATGATCTTGACTACAGAAAATTACTATGGTGACAGAGAAGATCAGAACATAAACTTAGAAGAAGACAACAAAGTAAAAGCTGCTGCATGCAAAGCCTCAGAGAAAAAAATGTGAATTGGGCTCAGGCTGTGGAAAATCTCAAAAAGGATTTTTAAAATCCAATAAGAGAGGCAGAGGAAAAATGAGAAAGGAAATGAGAGTGATGAAAGAAAATCATGGAAAAAAGAGTCAACAGATTTGTAAAGGAGACATAAAAAATTACTGAAAAAAAAAAACCTTAAAAACAGAATAGGCCAAATGGTGAAAGAGGTGCCACAATCCAATAAAGGCACTAATACCTTAAAAGGCAGAAATGGCCAAATGAAAAAAAATAGAAAAATTCGCTGAAGGAAAGAACTTCTTAAAAATAGAATTGGCCAAATGGAAAGGGAGCTACAAAAACCCACTGAAGAAAATAATTTCTTTTTAAATTTTTTAAAAAAATTTGTACTTAATAGTATTTTATTTTTTCGAATTACATGTAAATGTAGTTTTCAGCATTCCTTTTCATAAGATTTCGAGTTCCAAATTTTTATCTCTTCCTCTATTCCCTCCACAAGACAGGAAGCAATCTGATATATGCTATATATGTACATGTATACATGCAAAATCATGGTAAACATATTTCCACATTAGTCAAGTTGTGAAAGATGAAACAGAACAAAAGGGAAAAACCACAAAAAAGAAAAAAACACCCCCCCAATGAAAATAGTATGCTTCCATCTGCATTCAGACTCCATAGTTCTTTCTCTGGATGTGGATAGCGTTTTCATCATCAATCTTTTGGAATTGTCTTGAATCAGTCTATCCAAGTTGGTCATTGCACAATGTTGCTGTTGCTGTGAACAATGTTCTCCTGATTCTGCTCACTTTACTCAGCATCAGTTCATGTAAGTTTTCCATGTTTTTCTGAAGTTCACCTGCTCATCATTTCTTATAGCACAATAATATTCCATTACATTCATGTACCACAACTTGTTCAGCCATTCCCCAACTGATGGGCATCCCCACAATTTCCAATTTTTGGCCACAAAAAGAGCTGCTATAAAAATTTTTGTATTTGTGGTTCCTTTTCTCTTTTTATGATCTCTTTGGGATACAGACCTGGTAGTGGTATTGCTGGATCAAAGAGTATGCATAGTTTGATTGCCCTTTGGGCATAGTTCCAAATTGCTGTGCAGAATGGTTAGATCAATTCACTCCTCCACCAATAATGCCCTAGTGTCCCAATTTTCCCATGTCTCCTGCAACATTTATTATTGTCCTTTTCTATCTTAGCCAATCTGATACGTGAGAGGTGGTACTTCAGAATCCTCTTAATTTGCATTTCTCTAATCAATAGTGATTTTTTTTTTTAGTATTTTTTCACATAAGTAGACATAGCTTTGATTTCTTCATCTGAAAGGTGCCTGTTCATATCCTTTAACCATTTATCAATTAGGGAATGAATTACATTCTTATAAATTTGATTCAGCTCTTTATATGTTTTAGAAATGAGGCCTTTATCAGAAACATTGGTCATAAAAATTATTTCCCAGCTTTCTGCTTTCCTTCAAATCTTTATTGTATTGGTTTTGTTTGTGTGAAAGCTTTATCATTTAATGCAGTCTAAATTATCCATTTTGCATTTTATAATGTTCTCTATCTCTTGTTTGGTCATAAATTCTTCTCTTTTCCATAGATCTGACAGGTAAACTATTCCTTACTCTCCTAATTTGCTTATGTTATCGCCCTTTGTGTCTAAATCATGTGCTCATTTTGACCTTATCTTGGTATAGGGTGTGAGATGTTAGCCTATAACTAGTTTCTGCTATACTATTTTCTAATTTTCCTGGCAGCTTTTGTCAAATAGTGAGTTTTTATCTCAGAAGCTAGAGTCTTTGGGTTTATCAAACAGTAGGTTGTCATAGTCATTAACTACTGTGTCTTGTGTACCTAACCTATTCCACTGCTCCATCACTCTATTTCTTAGCCAGTACCAAATAGTTTTATGATTGCTGCTTTGTAACAAAGGTTTAGATCAGGTATGGCTAGGCCACCTTCACTTGCATTTTTTTTTCATAAGTTCCCTCGATGTTCTTGACTTTTTGTACTTCCAGACGAATTTTATTATTATTTTTTCAATTGGTATTGCATTGATAGTTAGATTGGTATGACACAGTATAAGTAAATTAATTTAGGTAGAATTTTCATTTTCATTATATTAGCTCACTTACCCATGAGCAATTGATATTTTCCCAATTGCTTAGATCTGACTTTATTCATGTGAAAAGTATTTTGTAATTGTGTTCATATAGTTCCTGGGTTTGTCTTGGCAGGTAGACTCCCAAATATTGTGTATCTACAATAACTTTAAATGGAATATCTCTTTCTAGCTTTTGCTGTTAGTCTTTGTTGGTAATATATAGAAATACTGATGATTTATGTGAGTTTATTTTATATACTGACATTTTGCTAAAGTTGTTTCAAGTAGCCTTTTAGTTGATTCTCTAGGATTTTCTAAATATACCATCTTATCATCTCCTAATTTTGTTTCTTCATTGCCTATCCTAATTCCTTCTATTTCTTTTTCTTCTCTTATTGCTAAAGCTAACATGTCTGATACAATATTGAATGATAGTGTTGATAATGGGCATCATTGTTTCAACCCTGATCTTACCAGGAATGCTTCTTGTTTATCCCTATTACATGTAGTGCTTGCTGATGCTCATCATTTTAAAGAAAACGTCTTTTATTACTATGCTTTCTAGTCTTTCTGATAGGAGTGGGTGCTGTAATTTGTCAAAAGCTTTTTCTGCATCTTTTGAAATAATAAAATTGTATCTGTTAGTTTTGTTATCGATGTGGTTAATTTTGCTGATAGTTTTCCCCATATTGAACCAGCCCTGCATTCCTGGTATAAATCCCACTTGGTCATAATGCGTTATCCCTGTGGTAATTTGCTATGATCTCTGCTAATATTATTTGAAATTTTTGCATCAATATTCATTAGGAAAACTGGTCTATAATTTTCTTTCTCTTTTTTGGCTCTTCTTGGTTTAGTTATCAGTGCCATACTTGTGTCATCAAAAAAAATATGTGGTAGGACTCCTTCTTCACCTATTTTTCCAAATACTTTATATAATATTGGAATTAATTGTTCTTTAAATATTTGGTGGAATTCCTTTGTAAATCCATCTGTCCCTGGAAATTTATTCTTTGGGAGTTCATTGAAGGCTTGTTCAATTTATTTATTTTTTAAATGGGGTTATTTCAATATTTTATTTCCTGTTCTGCTAATCTGGATAATTTATATTTTTGTAAATATTTATCAATTTCCCTTATATTGTCAGATTTTTTGGTATATAGTTGGGCAAAATGCTGCTAATCAGAATCTATCTCAGCCAGATTATGTGCAGCTGACTATGCTCATTTATCAAACAGTCAGAGAAGTAACCTCTTGACCCCCTGCTTATTTCATACAATAAGCCATCTTTGTTCCTTGTTGGGAGGTGGTAATTAAGTGTTGGCAACTTCGAAGTTGTTGGTTATTTGTCTGTTTGGGAAAACTCAACCTTTTGTAGGAACTGGTCCTGGTGCAGGTGAATGGCTTCACAATTTTCTGAAGACGCAGTTGTGCTAATAAAGGTCTTCTACAAAAAAATATTGCTTTAATTTCCTCTTCATTGGTGGTGAATTCACCATTTTCATTTTTGGTACTGGTAATTTGGTTTTCTTCTTCCTTTTTTTTAAATCAAATCAACCAAAGGTTTATCTATTTCATTGTTTGTTTTCCCATAAAACCAGCTCTTACTTATAATTATTAGTTCATTGATTTTCTTACTTTCAATTTTACTAATCTCTCATTTGATTTTCAGTCTTTCTATTTTGGTATTTAATAGGATTTTTAAAAAATTTATTTTTTTTCTATTTTTTGTTGCATTGTTGAATTCATTGACTTCCTCTTTCTCTATTATATTCATGTAAGCATTTCTAAATATAAAATTTCCCATAAGAAGTGCTTTGGCTACATCCCATAAGTTTTGGTGTGTTGTCTCATTGTCATTCTCTTTGATGAAATTATTTATTGTTTCTATGATTTGTTGTTTGACCTACTCATTCTTTAGGATTAGCTTATTTAGCTTCCAATTAATTTTAGTCTATCTTTCCATGACCTTTTATTACACATAATTTTATTACTTCATGATATGAAAATAATGCATTTAATATTTCTGCCTTTTCACACATGATTGTGAGGTTTTATGCCCTAATACATAGTCAATTTTTGTGTAGGTTCCACATACCACTGAGAAAAGGCATATTCCATTCTATCCACATTCAGTTTTCTCTAGAGGTCTATAATATCTAAATTTTCTAGAATTCTATTCACCTCAACTTCTTTCTTGTTTATTTTGTGGTTAGATTTATCTACTTCTGAGAAGGGGAGTTTGAGGTCCCCACTAGTATAGTTTTGTAGTCTATTTTTTCCTGTAACTCACTTAACTTCTCCAAGAATATTGATGTTATACCACTTGGTGCAAATTTGTTTAATATTGTTATTATTTCATTGTCTATGGTACCTTTTAGCAAGACGTAGTTTCCTTATCTCTTTTACTTAGACTTATTTTTGCTTTTGCTCTCTCTGAGATGAGGATTGTTTTTTAATTGATTTTTTAGTTTTCAACATTCATTTCCACAAGATTTTAAGTTACAAATTTTCTCCCCATCTCTAGTCTCCCTGCTACCCAAAGGTGGCATATATTCTGATTGCCCCTTTCCCCAGTATGCCCTTTCTTCTATCACCACACTCCTCCCCACCTTATGCCCTTTCCCCTTACTTTCTAGTAGGTCAAGATAGTTTTCTATACTGCATTGCCTGTGTGTGTTATTTCCCAGTTGCATGTAAAAATATTTTTTTAACATTTCTTTTTAAAACTTTGAGTACAAAATTCTCTCCCTTCTTCCATCCCCACCCACCCTCCTTGAGAAGACAAGCAATTCAATATAGGTTATACATGTATCGTTACACAAAACACTTCCTTAACAGTCATGTTGTAAAAGACTTACTATATTTCCTTCCATCCTATCCTGTCCCCCTTTATTCAATATTCTCCTTTGACCTTGTCCACTTACAAAAGTGTTTGCTTCTGACTACTCCCTCCCCCAATCTGCCCTCCCTTCTATCATCCTCCCTTCTTATCCCCTCAGCTCCTACTTTCCTTTAGGGCAAGATATCCAATTGAGTGTGTATGTTATTCCCTCCTTAAGCCAAATCTGATGAGAGCAAGATTCACTCATTCCCTTTCACCTACCCCCTCTTCCCTTCCATTATAACAGCTTTTTCTTACCATTTTTATACGAGATAATTTATCCCATTCTATCTCTCCATATTTTGCCCTGATGTAATACACTCAGTTTTGCTGGATAGGTGATTCTTGGTTTTAACCCTAGCTCCTTTGACCTCCGGAATATCATATTCTAAGCCCTTTGATCCCTTAATGTAAAAGCTGCTAGTTCTTGAATTATTGTGATTGTGTTTCCACAATACTAAAATTGTTTCTTTCTGGATGCTTGCAGTATTTTCTCCTTGGCCTGGGAACTCTGGAACTTGGCCCAATATTCCTAGGAGTTTTCTTTTTAGGATCTTTTTCAAGAAGCGATTGGTGGAGACCCAAAAAATTACTGAAAAATATACTGAGGAAAACAACACCTTAAAAATAAACTAACTGAAATGGCAAAAGAGCTCCAAAAGCCAATGAGGAGAAGAATGCCTTGAAAGGCAGAATTAGCCAAATGGAAAAGGAGGTCCAAAAGACCACTGAAGATAATACTACTTTAAAAATTAGATTGGAGCAGGTGGAAGCTAGTGACTTGATGAGAAATCAAGATATTATAAAGCAGAACCAAAGGAATGAAAAAAATGGAAGACAATGTGAAATATCTCATTGGAAAAACCACTGACCTAGGAAATAGATCCAGGAGAGATAATTTAAAAATTATTGGACTACCTGAAAGCCATGATCAAAAAAAGAGCCTAGATATCATCTTTCAAGAAATTATCAGGGAGAACTGCCCTGATATCCTAGAGCCACAGGGCAAAATAGAAATTGAAAGAATCCATTGATCGCCTAATCAAATAGATCCCCAAAAGAAATCTCCTAGGAATATTGTTGCCAAATTCCAGAGCTCCCAGATCAAGGAGAAAATACTACAAGCAGCCAGAAAGAAACAATTTGTGTATTGTGGAAACACAATCAGAATAATCCAAGATCTGGCAGCTTCTACATTAAGAGATCAAAGGGCTCGGAATATGATATTCCGGAGGTCAATGGAGCTAGGATTAAAACCAAGCCAAAAACCTACCCAGCAAAATTGAGTATCATGCTTCAAGGCAAAATATGGATTTTTAATAAAATAGAGGACTTTCAAGCTTTCTCAGTGAAAAGACCAGAGCTGAATAGAAAAGTTGACTTACAAACACAGGAATGAAGGGAAGCATGAAAAGGTAATCAAGAAAAAGAACAAGAAAAAGAAATTGCAAGGGACTTACTAAAGTTGAACTGTTTTGTTTACATTCCTACATGGAAAGATGATGTGTATGATTCATGAGACCTCAGTATTAGGGGAGCTGAAGGGAATATGCATATATATATATATATATATGTGTATATATATATATACACACATATATATGTTTATGTATGTATATGTATAAGTGAATGTATATGTATGTATACGTATGTGTGTGTGTGTATATATATGTGTATATATATATATATGTGTGTATATATATATATATATACGTATATATATATATATATATATATATATATATATATATATATATATATAGAGAGAGAGAGAGAGAGAGAGAGAGAGAGAGAGGGCACAGGGTGAGTTGAAGATGAAGGGAAGATATCTAAAAGAAATAAAATAAAATTAAGGGATGAGAGAGGAATATATTGAGAGAGGGGGATAGGGAGAGATAGAATGGGATAAATTATCTAACATAAAAATGGCAAGAGAAAGCAATTCTGTAGGAAGAGAAGAGAAGGCAGGTGAGGGGGGAGTGAGTGAATTTTGCTCTCATCAGATTTGACCTGAGGAGGGAATACCATACATACTCAATCGGGTATCTTACCCCACAGGAAAGAAGAAGGAAGAAGATAAAAAAGGGGGGAATGATAGAAGGGAGGGCAGATGGGGGTGGAGGTAATCAAAAACAAACACTTTCAAAAGGGGACAGGGTCAAGGGAGAAAATTCAATAAACAGGGATAGGTTAGAAAGGAGCAAAATATAGTTAGTCTTTCACAACATGAGTATTGTGGAAGGGTTATACATAATGATACACATGTGGCCTATGTTGAATTGCTTGACTTCTTAGGGAGGGTGGGTGGGAAGGGAAGAGGGAAGAGAATTTGGAACTCAAAGTTTTGAAAACAGATGTTCAAAAACAACAAAAAAAGTTTTTGCATGCAACTAGAAAATAAGATACACAGACAATGGGGAGTAGAAATTTATCTTGCCCTACAAGAAAGGAAGGGAAAAGGGGATGGGAGGGGAGTGGGGTGACAGAAGGGAGGGCTTACTGGGGAACAGGGCAACCAGAATATACGCCATCTTGGAGTGGGGGGAGGGTAGAAATGGGGAGAAAATTTGTAATTCAAACTCTTGTGAAAATCAATGCTGAAAATTAAATATATTAAATTTAAAAATAAAAATAAAATCCCTGTTAAATTCCAAAAAAAGAGGCAATTTGTGGATTCTTTCAATTTTTATTTTAGTGTCTGCTTCTAGAATATCAGAACAGTTTTCCTTGATAATTTCTTGAAAGATAATATTTAGGCTCTTTTTTTGATCATAGCTTTCAGGTAGTCCAATAATTTTAAAATTATCTTTCCTGTATCTATTTTCCAGGTCAACGGTTTTTCCAAAGGGATATTTCACATTGTCTTCCATTTTTTCATTCTTTTGGTTCTGTTTTACAATTTCTTTATTTCTCATAAGGTCACTAGCTTCTACTTGCTCCACTTTAATTTTTAAGGCAGTATTTTCTTCAGTGGTCTTTTGGACCTCCTTTTCCATTTGTTTAATTCTTCCTTTCAAGGAATTCTTCTCCTCGTTGGCTTTTTGGAGCTCTTTTACCATTTGATTTAGTCTATTTTAAGGTATTATTTTCTTCAGTGTTTTTTGGATCTCCTTTAGCAAGTTGTTGACTGGTTTTTTGTGATTTTCTTGCATCATTCTCATATCTCTTCCCAATTTTTCCTGTACTTCTCTTACATGATTTTCTAAATCCTTTTTGAGCTCTTCCATTGCCTGAGACCAATTCATATTTTTCTCGGAGGCTTTTGATATAGGCTCTTTGACTTTGTTGACTTCTTCTGGCTCTATGTTTTGATCTTCTTTGTCACCAAAGGAAGATTCTATAGTTTGAGTCCTTTTAGACTTCCAGCTCATTTTCCCAGCCAATTACTTGACTTTTGAGCTCTTTGTCAGGATCTGACTGCTTTCAGAATGGAGTGTGCTCTGTTCTAAGCTTCAGGCATTTTGTGCTGCTGTTTTCAGAGCTACTTCTGTTCTGAGGTGGTATGATACTCCTTTCCTGGCCTGTGCTGTGGTCTGTGAGTGCAAGCACTCCTTTCTGCTGTGTGACTACCAGGAGGACTCCCTTTCCACAGCCACCACAAGCTCTGCTACCCCAGGGCTCCTCCTCCCCCACGGACCACCAACCAGTACTGTGACCCAGATCCAAGCAGGGCAAAGCAAGAAAACCCTACCTCAGCACCAGCAAAGAGATCCCTGTACTCCCACCCTGATCAGCCATGTGATTCCTCCACTGTCTACAGGCGTGAAGCTCTAGAAGCAGCTATTGCTAACACAGCCACCTCTGCCACCCTGGGGCTGGGGCTGGACCATACACTTCTCTCCCCTAGGTCCAACAGTTTTCCCACTGACCTGCTCTGTTGTCTTCAGAGTTTGTGGGTTGAAAAGTCTGGAATACACCAAAGCTCAGTGATTCGTGGCCTTGAGGCCTGCTCTGCCCAGTCTGTTCTGGCCTGGTCTGTCCTGGCACAGCTTCCACTGGGCTGTACTCCAATCCCAGCACAGTGCGATAGACACTTCCCAGCAACCATCCAAGCTGTCTTGGGCTGGAGACTTCATTCACTCTCTCATTTCATGGGTTCTATAGCTCTAGAATTTGTTTAGAGTCATTTTTACAAGTATTTGGAGGGACTTGGGGGAGATCTCAAGAGAGTCCCTGTTTTCACTTTGCCTTCTTGGCTCTGCCCCCTGAGATCAGTATTGTTATCCCTGCTTTTTTTTTTACTTCTGCTGAAGCATAATATATTCTGCTCTAGGCTTTTACCTTCACTCTGTGTGTATCTCTCTGCATCCAATGTATTTTTTGTAAAAAAAAAATATTGTAGCATTCTGGTTTTTAATCCACTCTATTATTGGCTTCCATTTCATCCTATTCACTTTCACAGTTATGATTACTAAGTGTAATTTTCCTCCATCCTATTCCCCCCATTTATATTTTTCTATCCCCTTTCACCCTGTCCTTCCTCACCAGTATTTTGCTTCTGATCACCACCTCCCTCAGTCTGCTCTCCCTGCTATCAGCCCCTACCTTTTCTTTTCCATTTCTCCTCCTACTTCTGCCCTCTCTTCTATCAGCTCTCCCCTCTCTTTTCTTTCCCCTTTCCCCTGCTACTTCCTTATAAGGTAAAATAAATTTCTCTTCCCAACTGAGTGTGTATATTATTCCTTCTTTGAGCAAAATCCAATGAGAGTAAGGTTCAAACAATGGTCACCCTGTCTCTTCTTTCCCTCTACTCTAATAGGTCTTTTGTGCCTCTTCATGTGACACAGTTTACCGTATTCTGCCTCTCCCTTCCCTCTTCTCCCAGTACAATCCCTTTTTGTTTACTGCTTAATTTTTTTTCTATCATCACATCAAGTCAACCTATAAACACACCCTCTGTCTATGTATATGCCTTCTAACTGCCCTAATAGAGATATAGTTCTCAAGAGTAACAAGTATTTTCTTCACATATAGGAATATAAACAGTTTAATCATATTGAATAACATATTTTCTTTCTTTCCTGTTTACCTTTTTATGCTTCTCTTGAGTCTTGTATTTGAGGATTGATTTTTCTTTTCAGCTCTAGTCTTTTCATCAGGTAAGTTTGAAAGTCCCTTTTTTCATTGAATATCCATTTTCCCCCTCAACAATTATGTTCAATTTTTCTAGCCAATTGATTCTTGGTTGTAGTCCAAGCTCCTTTATCTTCTGAAATATCATTTTCCAGGCCCTCTGATGCTTTAATGTAGAAGCTGCTAAGTCCTGTGTAACCCTGACTATGGCTCCTTGATATTTGAATTGTTTCTTTCTGGATGCTTGCTATATTTTTTCCTTGACCTGATAATCCTGGAATTTGGCTACAGTGTTTCTTAGAGTTTTCATTTTAGGATCTCTTTCAGGAAGTGATTGGTGGATTCAGACTAGGACTATTTTATCCTCTGTTTTAGGATATCAGGGCAGTTTTCTTTGATAATTTCTTGAAAGATATCATCTATGCTCTTTTTTTTCATCTTCGCTTCAGGTAGTCCAATAATTCTTAAATCATCTCTCCTGTATCTATTTTTCAGTTCTGTTGCTTTTTGAATGTGGATTTTTACATTTTCTTTTCTTTTTTCATTCTTTTGATACTGCTTGACTGATTCTTCATGCCTCATAGAATCATTAGTTTCCCCTTGCTCACTTCTAATTTTTAAGGAATTATTTTTTTTTCAGTTAGCTTTTGTACCTCCTTTTCCATTTGGCCAATTCTACTTTTAAAGGAGTTGTTTTCTTCAGTGGAATTTCCCCTCAATTCGGCCAATTCTATTTTTTAAGAAGTTGTTTTCTTCAGTCAATTATTCTACTTCTTTTCAAGCCTGTTAACTCTTTTTTCATAATTCTCTTGCATAATTCTCATTTCTCTTTCCAATTTTCCTTCTAGCTCTTTTACTTGATTTTGGCATTCTTGTCCTCTTCTGAGTTTGTGTTTGGATCTTCTCTGTGGTCAGCATTCTTTTCGATTTTTTAATCATTTTTAAAAGTTGAGCTCTCCTGCTGGAGCACAGGGGATACTGTCTCAAGCCTCTTGTTCTAGGGGCCATAGACCTGGTCCTTGGATCTCAGGTGCATACAGCTTGCCCATTGCACCAAGATGGTCAGCCTTGTTGCACCGGCTGTGCCAGCATTCCAGCAATTTGCCTTCTGCACTGGTTCTGGTGGCTTCTGCTGGACTCTAGCCTGCTGAGACAGGATTGAGGAGCCTGTGTTCCCGATTTATGCTGTAGCTAAGAGCCTTGTCCTGGCTTACCCAGAAACTATCTGCACTGATCTGTACTCTCCTTTTATTCAAGTGAAACAGACCTTTCCTAAAGTCCTTCTAAGTTATCTTAAGCTGGAAAAATTGCTTCACTTCATCGTTTTGTGGGTTCTGTCACTCCAGAATCCATTTAGAGACTTGATTTGACATTGTTTCCAAAGGAAACTGGAGAGAGCTCAGGCGACTTCCTAGCTTCTCTCTGCCATCTTGGCTTTACCCCCTGAAAGTAATTTCTTAAAAATTAGAATTTAACAAATGGAAGCTAATGACTCCATGAAATATCATGAAGAAATAAAATAAAATCAAAGGAATGAAAAAATACAAGAAAATTGTGAAATATCTTGTTGGCAAAACAAGTGACTTGGAAAATAGAGCCAGGAGAGATAGTTTAGGAATCGTTGAACAACCTGAAATTCATGATTAAAAAGAGCCTATATATACATCATTGTATCACTAAGCCCATAATAACAATGTAGATGATAATTGTCAAAATGCCTATGTGGTTTTGTATTGCAAAGCATATGAGTATCTCCACATAGAAGGTAGAAAAAGTAAGCCATTTACTCAGACACCAGAGAGCCATACCCCACAAGCCATTTATCCAATCCATGAGAGCAGTAAAACATTCAATACATGATATCACAACATGGAGCCTTGCCATCCCAAAACCTCTCTGACCCCCTGCTGGAGTCTTCCCAAAAGCAAACTCACAGTACAGCTAAGTCACAGTCTGATCAGCTCTAACTATCATGATGGTGGCCATTAGCAGCCATAACTGCTCTCTCTCTCTTTCCATTTCCTGTGACATAACTTTCTTTTCCTGTTAGGAAGTTCCTCCCACCACATGTGACTTAGGTTTCCTGTGATGTGAGCAGGTCAAATGGCCTATTAGTGGGTGGGAGATATCTTCAAATCTAAACTGCTACTACAGTCATCTTTCAAGAAATTATAAAGGAAAACTCTTCTGGTATTATAGAATCAGGGGGTAAAATATAAATTGAAAAAGTCTACCAATCATCTCTTGAAAGAGATCCAAAAATGAAAACTCTCAAGAATATTATAGCCAAATTCCAAGCGACCAAGCTCAAGAAGAAATTATTTTAAGCAGCCAGAAAAACATAATTCAAATATTATGGAGCTATAGTCAAGATAACACAAGAATTAGTACCTATTACATAAAAGGATTGAAGAGCTTGGAATATGATGTTCTGGAGGGCAAATGGGCTAGGAGTACAGCCAAGTACTCTCTGCCCAGCAAGACTGAGCACAATCCTTTAGGGGGAAAATGGATATTTAATGAAACATAAGATTTTTAAGGATTCCTCATGAACAGGACAGGGCTGAACAGAAAATTTGACTTTCAAATGCAAGACTCAAAATAAGCATAAAAAGTTAAACAGGAAAGAGAAATCAAAAGGGACTCAATAAGATTAAGCTATTTATATTCCTACATGGGAAGATGATACTTGTAACTCATAAGACCCTTTTTCATTGTTAGGGCAGTTTAGAAGGAGTACATATAGACAGAGAGCACAGGTGTGAGTTGAATATGCAGGGATGATAATAAAAAATAAAATAAAATTAAGGGGTAAGAGAAGAATGTAAGAAAATTCATAATTCAAACTCTTGTGAAAATCAATGCTGAAAACTAAATATATTAAATTAAATAAAAAATAAAAAAAGAAAGAAGAATGTACTGGGAGAAGAAGAAAGGGAGAGGTAGAGTGGGATAAATCATCTGACATAAGAGAGGTGTGAACGAGATTTTACAGTGGAAGGGAAGATGGAGAATGCGAGGGGCAAACACATGAATCTTACTCTCATCTGAATTTGTTCAAAGAGGGAATAACATACAAATTCAGTTGGATATAGAAATCTATTTTACCCTACAAGAAAGTAGGAATAGGGAGCATATAAGAGAATGGGAGGCTTATAGGAGGGAAGGCAGATTGAGGAGGTAATGGTAAGAAGCAAAATACTTTTGAGGATGTACAGGGTAAAAAGAAAAAGAGAATGGAATAAATGGGGAAAATAAGATGAAGAGAATACAGTTAGTAATCAAAATTGAATTTTTTCACAGCACTTGTCTCTAATAAGGACCTCATTTCTCAAATATATAGAGACTGAGTCAAATTTATTAAAATAAGAAACATTCTCCAATTGATAGTCAAAGGATATGAAGATAGTTTTCAGACCAAGTAACTAAAGCTATGTATAGCCATATGGAACAAAAGGCTCTAAATCCCTATTGGTCAGAGAAATGTAAATTAAAACAATTCTTAAGTACCACCTCACACCTCTCAGATTGGTTAATATAACAGAAAAGGAAAATGACAAATGTTGGATGTGATATAGTAAAATTGAGACACTAATGCATTGTTGGTGGAGTTGTGAACTCATTCAACCATTCTGGAGAACAATTTGGAACTATGCTTAAGAGTTATAAAGCCATGCATATGCTCTTTGGGCCAGTAACACCACTACTAGGTATGTATCCCAAAGAGATTAAAAACAAAAAGTAAAAGGACTTATATATACAAAAAATATTTATAGCAGCTCTTTTCTAGTGGCAAAGAATTGGAAATTAAAGGGATGCCCATCAGTTGTGGAATGGATAAACAAGCTGTGGCATATGATTCTGATGGGATACTATTGTACTATAATAAATGAGAAGCAAGATGCTCTTAAAAATCCGTAAAAACTTACATGAACTGAGGCAAAATGAAATGAGCAGAACCAGGAGAACATTCTTTACAGTAACAGTAAGATGATCAAGTGTGAACAACTTTGCTATTCTCAGCAATGCAATGATCCAAGAAAATTCTGAAGGACTTAATGATGAAAAATGCTGTCCATCCCCAGAGAAAGAAATGATGGGGTCTGAATGCAAAACAAAGCATATGTTTGAAAATCTTTATTTTTCTTGGTTTTTCTGTGTTTTTTTACAATATGACTGATATGGAAATATGTTTCCCCTAACTGTACATGTATAACTATATCAAATTAATTGCCTTCTCAATTATGGGAGAAAAAATGGAGAGAGAGAATATAGAACTCAAAAATTTTAAAAATGAATGTTAAAAATTGTTTTTACATGCAATCAGGAAGAAATAAAGTACTCAATAGAAAAAATATACATTTTTAGTTTTGTTTCCATTCATCCTCTGTTTTAAGCCAACAACCAACACTATGAGGTAACTGTTTTAGGGATTATTATTTCCACTTTATTTAATATGAAAATTGAGTCTGGGGAAGTTTCAGTGACTTGCCCAAAATTACACAGCTGGGAAGTTTAAGAGCCAGGATTAGAAACCAAGTCTTTCTGACTCTTAAGTGTTGCTAAATTTTGCATTTTGCTGTATTGCAATGTTTTCTGAGACAAGATATTTCTGCTTCAAGAGGAAGGAATAAGGAAGACTTTCTAGTTGTTGAACTTGATTTTCACTGTGTGACTTTTTATAGGACCAGAATGTAAAAATACATAACTGATCAGAGATAATTTTAGGGGGGTTGGTTCTCATGTTTGCATTTATTACCTATGCCTCAAATTGCTTCTTTCTGTGTGGATAATCAAGAGTTGACTCTGTATGAGGTCAAAGAAATAAAAAAAAATTATTCATCTGCCACCCTTTTTGTTCATTTTTTTATATAATCTAGAATTTGAAGTTAAGGTATTAAAAAACCAGCTTCTAAAACCACTGGAGGGCATTAACTAAAATGGTTGATAAGCTATAGAGATGGAGGCAGTGGAGAGGCCAATATGATGCTATCATTAGACTCCATGTCTGGTTGACCTAAGTCGTTCATTCTGATTTTCCTAATAGAGCAATGAACTCATGTTTCTTCCCTCCCTCCTGAACTTCTGCTCAACCTGGAGATTACATGAAAAAAATTGCCCTGCTTTTCTACACATTAGGACCTGACAAACTTCACATCTCAAATGCTCCATTCCAGATGTGGAGGTCTCTGCTCAAGCCCAGCTGACCAAGAACTTGCCCTCATAAAGAACTTAATGCTGTTATCATCAAATCTGCAAGTTGCCTTCAAAGCTGGCAATACTACTTCATCATTTCATTTCCCCATGGTAAATTCCAACTCTGCCCTTGCATTGCTGTGACCACCTGTTCTCCCACACCTGTTTCAATTTATAAACCATATGCTTCAGTCACAGTTGAGAACCATGGTAGACATGATGCGATTTCTCATAAATATTTCATAAATTTGCTGCTCTCTGCACTTCAAAATAATTCGAAGGCATTGATTTTACTGAAAATCTCAACAGAGACTGGGTATTCATTCTTTATTACCATCATTCCTTAGGCAAAGAGATATAAAGCTCATTGAATCATAAAATAAACCATATCGGGACCAGTATTTGTGCTATCATTCCAAAGTGAACCCTACTGTGATATATGGTAAAGAATTACAAAAGAAATAATTTGGTCTATAATGTAAAGGAGTTTATAAAAAAACAGTAAAAAAGATAATTTATGTGACCATAGTGGAATAAAAGACTACTGTCTGACAGGACAATCAAATGTTCACCAAAGGAAATGATGTTTTTGATGTTAGGTTGAAATTTAGATTTATTAAATATTTTCCCCTTAGGAGGTATTTGAACAAAGCAAGGTTTTAACAGCATAGCATAGTTAAGGCAGTGTGGTCTATTGGATATACTTCTGGCCTTAGATTCAGCAGACATTTTTAGAATAGTAAATTGATTGGATATTACTGTAAAAAAATTGCTTGATTTTACAGGGTTCTTATTGTGTAATTTATTGTGTAACAGTAATTTGTTTTTCATTGTTATCATATAATTTATCCTCCAGATTCTGCTTATTTCATTCTTCATTAGTTTATAAAAATCTTCAAAATAGTTCATTTTATAATGGTGTTATGGTTGAAATTGTTCTTCTGATGCTTTCACTTCTTCTTGTGTCAGTTCACAAGAGTCCACATATCTTTGAAATCATCTTCCTCCCCACCCCCTTATTTCCTATAGTAAATAGTATTACATCATATGCATACTCTACATTCATGTCCAAATTCTGGCTATATCCTTACTTTTCCAGTTTCTACCACCCCAAAAAGAGTTGCTATAACTATTTTTGTACATATAGGACTTTCTATTCTTTCATTGTTCTCTTTGGGTTATAGGTCTAATAGTGGTAAGAGTTGAATTAAAGTTATTTAGTAACTTTTTGTATATAATTCTAAATTCCTTGTATAGCAATTTGTTCATGAGGCTCATCAATTTAATTTAAGATCACATGTAATCTGCCTATATATTGTAAAGTTTAATTTGCTTAGTGTAAAGCTTTGGATTTCTTATAGTTCAAAACAATTTCTCAAAATATTTAAAATCTACTCTAAAGTTACTATTAGACACTTGGTGGATCTGAATCAGTAAGCTAAATTAAATCTTAAACTTTAATTAATGGTAGTAATTTCCCCCATAGAGCTGAAACTAATTTGGTCTATCCAGGATCATGTATCTCTCTGAAGTTCATTTCTTCTTTTTTGTGTGTGGTCATTTCTGTCTTTGCTCCTACAATGACATATTACAGCTATAACATCACAATTCTTTTTGAATTATGCTGCAGTAATGTACTACTTTGAATATTACTCTTTTAAAGAAGGCTTCTCTGATTCATAGACATATTGCTTGAAGGACCTAGGAACCAAGGATGGTTACATTGGAAATCAGATGACCTGGTTGGGGGGAAAAGTAGGGAGCAATGTAGGAGGCCTGCCATGGTGAGAGAGTTGCTTTGTGGAGGACAGAAGTAAGTGCAGTAAATAGAAAGTTGTAGACTAGAACTTTCCAAGTATAGAATGGGCTGCCTTGGGAGGAAATGGGAAGACTTCTCACTGAAGATCTCGTAGCATTAGTGCACTATCACTTTGTGGGGATACTGTAGAGAGGACTCCTGTATGGGTATGGGTTGGACTAGATGGAGACTGAGACATTTTCTAAGTCTTGAATACTGTGATTCTGTTGATGAAACTTCTGTCTTCAATAGAGAACTAATTGACTTAAAGTCCAGCATTTTTTAAAACTTTCTGTGTTACTGTGAGAAGTTTTTTCTAAACATGTAACACATCTTCGTATGGTAACATCAGTCTTAGAAGGGGTTAATGAAAAAGATAGTCCAAGTCTTTCCAGATTTCATTTGATACATCTTACAAGAAGAAAAGCTATGACAACAAGGCTTTGTCGCAAAACCATTCTTGGGATAATTTTCAAATGATAGACTTATAGTCATTCCCCAAATGCCATATATCAGTGTGCAGTAATTCCTTTAAATGCTGCAAAGCAGATCTGAGCCAGGCAGTTCAAATACAATTCAAGAACACTGATAAAATTGTGGATTAACTATTAAGTTGTGTGAAGTCTTCAGATAATAATAAAAAGAAAGAAAACAATTCTCAAAGAGCTATAAAATAGAAGTTAGGTTTAAATGGCTTTTATTTTCCTGCATTTCAATTCATTCTCCTTTTTTATTTTTCTCCTAATTAAAGTTTGTAGAGTATTTTAGGAAAACTGTTTAAAAGTGTAAAACTGTTTTCATGTAATGCTCATTGGAATTGACAGCTTTTTCACACCCAAGTGGACAGTAATTTTCCAGAAAGTGAATTATCTATATTTTTTATAAATCCTTGTATTTATTTTTTGTTTCTTTGCTTTGGTGCAGGAGACTTGTTTAATTTTTATTCAGCAGCTATGCTTTTCGTACCATGAACCAAATGCTTCTTAAGTGATACTGAAATAATTTGTCCATCTCCTGAAATAAGCAAACTCAATCCTAATTTTGGTTCACTTTAAACCTAACTCATTCTCTTTTATCTTTTGATTGTATTTCTGTATTTATTCATTCAACAAATATTAACTGAGTATTTACTGTGATTACCTCCCATGACCAGGCAGTGTGCTACATTGGAATGAACACTGGATTTAGAGACAGAAGACCTAGGTGCACATTCCTATTTTGACATTTACCTGTATAGTTCTAGGTTAGTCACCTTTAAAATGAGAGGCTTGTATTAATGACCTCCAAAATTCCTTTGATTTCTAAATTTGTAATACCATCATTTTGCTCTACTGCAGCCATGTGCCAAGATGGTCTTACTTTTACCTTCCCCATCAACCCAAACTAATCTGTCTCCAAGATACTGACATCTCAAATTCTTTCAAGAGACCACTATGAGTCAAACCTTTCTTATAACAACTCTTTTTTGGTTCCCCTTTCCTCTCAACCAAAATTGATCGTAGGATCATAAGGTCAAGAGTATGCTAGAAAGATAAATATAGAGTACTTATTAAATATGATATGTGTGTGTCAGATACTGTGCTAAGAACTAGGGATATAAATCAAAGTATGCTAGAAAGTCCTTACCTTCAGTAACCTCACATTCTAATGGGATAAGTGGGAAATTGAGTCTGGAATGGGGAAGATATATGTATGGTGGCTTTGCTAAAGATGTTAGAGGTATTCTGTGATGGCCTGGAAATGTGCAAAATAAGACAAATCTGACTTATTAAAGCTCAGAGAAGGTATATGATTACTGAGATAGTAGTAGAAGCACAACATAGTTTTGACTAGTTCCATTTTGTTTGATAAAACCTTTAATGAGGTCATTAGCCATCAACTAAACTATTACACTTCTATTGAAAATGTTAATATAATCCAAGGTCTCAAAATTTTCTTTCTATTTTTAGTATCTCTATATGTAGGTGGGAATTTATCTATAAATATATACACATCTGTGTAAAATTTCATCCACAATTTATTTTACAAGCTCTTATACGTAAATAAAACATTTAGAATAGGTGTATGCATTCCCTATTTGCAGTGTACTTATAGATACCATTAAACTCTGTCCCTTCTAAAAATAGTATTGTTTCCATGGTAACTAATGTATTTCAAAGTGAACAGGAGCATTTGAGTAACTCAAGTGGTGCTCAGAATAACCCTCTTGAGCTACACTTTAAGAGCAATATAGACTGCTTTAAAAAATAACAAAAAGTCTCTTTTTCTTTTCAGTGGATGTCCATCTATGCATGTGTTGCTGTGCCTTTGGTTAAAAGACGTTAGGGAGGAGAGGGTCACTCTGTATTGTTAAATAGTTTTATGAGAAGGTAAAGGTGATTTCAACTTCATGGGATCAGCACATTCACAGGGACAGTTTGCATTGTTGAAGGCTCATTGTATTGGATATTAAGTTGGCATCTAGGTTTGGCCACCTTGCTCCTCTTACTCCAAATAGGGAAGAGCTGCCTTTATGTAAAGTAGTCCTGAGAGTGTTTTCCCTCCTGCTGGAAACCACTCAACTGGAACGTGCCTCCCAGGAGCCATTGACTTAGTCTCTTCTTTGGCTAGATGCAATCCTAGTAAAAATCCTCTGACAGTTTCCTGTACTAAAAGCTATTAAAAGTTCAGTTATCATGGACTTGGGAGCAATGTTTTCAGGGTTATGGAAGTCATTTGGAGACAGGAAAAATGGCAATTATAAGCAGTGACTTCTTTGGACAGAGACTCATTTCCATTAGTATTTTCCAGGATTGGTTAGTATTTTCCAGAAAGAACTGGTTCAGTCTTATTTGATATTAATAAATGATCTGGACAAGAAAGGGTTTAAGGAAATCTTCAAGTTTAAGGTAATAAAGACAGAGGGCCATAGATCTAGAGCTGTAATGACTTAAGAGGATATCTAGTTCACTGGTTCATTTTGGGGGTGTTATGGACCCCATTGGCAGTCTAGTGAAAAGTATAGGTCTGTTCTCAAAATGGTGTTTGGATACCTGTATTAATAATTGAAGGAAATGCTAAAGGGAATGAAAATGAAGACAGCCCAGTGCTCATTCTAATACATCACATTGCCAAGGTTGAGGTTAAGTAATTTGCCCAGGGTTACACAGCTAGTAAGTTTCTGCAGTACTAATATTTTTGAGGAATTAAAGAATAGATCTTCATATAATAACCCAAACTTGGGGCACATAGATACTCTACGAAGAAAAAAGTTTACCTTTTTCTTAGATGCATTAAATTCCATTTGCTTCCAATCTATAATCTTCCTCTAAAAATTTTGGAGGGGGAAGCAATACTTAAATATTCTTGCATCACTGCACTCACAGAACTACAGATTCTCAGAGTTCATGGGTATCTCACCTAGTCTAATACATATCTTAATAGAAAGTATTTCGTCATTTCTGGCAAGTAGAAAACAAATCTCCAGTAATAAGGCCCTTGCGATCTCTTAGGCAGCTTATTTTCACTTTTGAACAACTCTAATTGTTAGGAAAATTTTCCTTGTATTAAGTGACAGTCTGCCTCTCTATAACTTTAACCTCTCGCTCCTGAGTCTGTCCTATGCTAGCAGAAAACAAGTTCACTGTCAAAGGCGATCCATTCAGGAGCAATCTTGACTCTCCTCTTTCACTCCTTCCATGTTATAGCGGCAAGAAATGGATTAGTTTGTAGAGAAAAAAGAAAATATGCCACTTTGCTTGTAATGTAGAATGTATTAGGGGGAACAATGTGAAATAAGTCTGGAACAACAGGTTGAAACAAGATTGTAAAGAATTTTAATGTCAAGAGTTTTGCATTTTCTCTTAGAGTCAGAAGGGAGTTACTGAAACTTATTGAGAAGGGGAGTGACATGGTCAGATCTGTTTTAGGAATATCAATGTAGTATCTGTCTGAAGATCATACAGGAGAAGGGAGAGAGTGGAAACAGGGAGAGGTTATTGTAATCATTTAGGTGAAAAGTCATGAGGGTCTGAACTAGTGCAGAGCCTAGAGTGGGATTCTGGAGATCTAGGTTTCAGCATTGTTTTTGCTGTTATAAACCATGTAAAGCTGGAACAGCTGATCTTTAGTGGTTTCTTTGATTTATGACCCATTTCCATGAATAAAAACTGTCCCCAAGCCAAGTTATAGCAAAACCATCCCACATAGGCAACTAGTGGTATCAAAAGCTGTTTTCTTCAGTGATTCTTACCATGAAGAACACATATTTCATGCTAGTTCATGGTGGGCAGAAGAGAGGGGGGACCTTATTTGGTATTACCAGGTTATCCTTAATTTTGTATTGTTATTGTATGTTTGCCTTGGACCAGCTTTCATGGTTGCTCTTGGATGGTTGCTTGTGAGCAATATAGTCATTCCAACTCATCATATACATATGAATAAGAGCACATAGTGAATACAACATAGTCAGAAAATGTTTTAATTTCATCATTTATGTATACATTTAAATGCCATAGCTGGGTATTTTCTTCAAGAACATTTTTGGAATATATAAAATTAGGTTAAAATGAGTACCCAGTGAAACCCTAATGGTATGCAGTCCCAAAAATGAAACACATAGCCTTTGGGGGTATGTGAGTACATGAAGAGACTTTTAACCTTTACAACTATAGTACCATAGGTTAGAGGAAACCTCAGAGGCTATCTAGTCTGACATTCTCATTTTATAGATTAGAAAACTGAGGCCTAAAGAGCTTAAGTGATTTACTTAAAGTCTCACAGGCACAGAGTGAGGATTGGACCCACACCACCAGACTAAAAATCCAGTACTCTTTCCATGCACCACACTACCTCCTATAATGGTGAGGGACACTGTGGACTGACTACCTTTATTTGTAGTCATATGTAGGTTGTGCACATATACATAAGTCTTGGGGCTAATGGCAGAGGGTTTGAAGTTTGGAAGCATTTTCAGTGACCTTTTGATGGGCCCCCAGCCATCAACATGCCACAGAATGAATACATAGAGTTACACCAAAAATGGTGTGGCTACTGCTTGGATTACCATAAGAAAAAGAGAAAGAAGGAAAGCTGAGAGTCTCACAAACGTTCAAAGAAAGTGAAAAAAAAATGATTGGTCTAAAGGCCAAACTCTACCATAAACAGCATCATGATGAGAAGATTCAGATGAAAAAGACTATCAAGATGCATGAAAAGAGAAATACCAAGCAAAAGAATGATGAAAAGCCTTACCAAGGAGCAGTGCCTACATATCTGCTGGACAGAGAGGAACAATCCCGAGCCAAAGTCCTTTCCAACATGATTGATGAATCATGATTAGAAATGAAAAGAGAAAGGTGGTAAATGGGAAGTGCCCTTGCCAAAAATTCATGCCCACAGGGAAACAGAAGTGTTAAAGGTTATTTGTATAGGAAAGAGAAAGAAGAAGACTTGGAAGAGAATGGTTACTAAAGTCGGCTTTGTTGGGGATGACTTTACTTGAAAACCCCTTAAGTATTAAAGATTGATTAGGCCAATAGGTTTATGTTTTAAGAAGGCTTATGTAACTCTTCCTGAACTTAAAGCCACTTTTTGCCTATCCATACTTGGTGCAAAGAAGAATTCCTCCTCCCCGTATATATACCTTTGGGTGTTATTACCAAAGGAACTGTCTTTGAAGTGAATGTGAGTGAGCTGGGCCTTGTGACACAAGGAGGCGACATTTTCTGGGGAAAATATGAACAGGTTGCCAACAATCTGGAAAATGATGGATGCATAAATGTTGTCTTGCTTATTTGATTGGCTGATTGAATGAAGTTCTACATCTTTGACAATTATTAAAGATTCTAAAATATATTAAGAAAATCACAACAGTTACTACATTGAATAGTGACAAAACAAAACCAAAGACCCAGTTCTACACATTGGTTGTTTTGATTTGAGATTAACTTGGAAAAGAGATGGGACACTAGTTTCTACTCTTTTATGAGACTTTTTTCCCATTTTTGAGTGGCAATAAAAAAAGCTTGCAGCTAAAAAAAGTCTTGGTACTTTTTTTACATAAGCCGACACATCACCTCCTTATCCACATCCCCAGTTGTTCATGAGTCCTCCAAATATAATGGTCCATGGTGAAGGATAATTATGCTGATTCTGTTAACAAATTCTCAATCATATGTGTAAATATTCTTCAAGTAGGCTCTGCCATGAAGGGGGTTCACAAAAGGAGACTTAAGTCTGATTCTGGTCTAATTCTTGTACATTTTAAAAAAGGATAAAGGAATATTCTCAAAATTTTGCCAAGGGCAAGGGGAAGAATTTAAATGTACACTGCCATTTTTTTATTATGACCCACATTATGAATTTAAGAGTATTTGTTATTTATATGAATAAAATTATCACATATTATATGAATGATCTATAGTTTTCCCCTATTAAAATAACTTCTACCTCTTGACATTTGCCTTATTAAGCAAACCCAGCACTGTGAAATAATTCCTCCCTTCCTCCACTTCAAGTACATTCTATCAATTTTATGCTTATAATTATGGACGCTCCTTCCAAATTATCCAGAATTTGTCAATTTTGACCACTGAGCCTGCAACTGAAGTATTATAAACACGATTCTGACTCCTTGGCATTGCCATGTGGTGTCAAGTGCTTGTATATTTAGAATGAAAGTGGATTCCTCTTAGAAATCAGGCTTCTTAACTTTTCACTTCTCCTCGTACCTTTGTGCATCTGCACTGGCTGGTTCCTATGCCTGGAATTCACTACCTTCTTACCTCTGTTTCTTAGAATCCCCAGTTTCCTTCAAGGCTTAGCTCATATACCAGTTTCTATATAAGCTACTTTTCCTGAACCCTCCAGTGTTGGTTCCTCCTTCCTCCTATCAGCCTGTATCTATTTTGCATATACCTATACAAGATGGTCCAAAAATCTTAGCACACTTTGCTTAATAACTAAAGATTTAATAGCTTAAAATGCCCTATGACTTTTGGGCAACTCTATTTATGAACGTTTCCCCTATTAATTCCTTGAGGCCAAGGAGTGTTATCACTTTTATTTTGGTATCCTCAGTGTCAAACACATTATCTTGTACTTGGAAGGTCTTTAATAAATGCTTCTTAATTAATAATAGTTTAAAAAACATTAGTCTTCCCTTGGAAAAGATTCTAGTGCAAAAGCACTGATTAAGCAGATATAACAGACCACTAATGCTGGAGCACATAAAAAGCCCCCATCAATATCCAAGCCCCTTATTTCCACTGGCATGTAGCTTTTCCAGGAAGACTAGGCACAGAGAACAGAAATTAGTGCAGTGTAAGTCTAGTCCTGAAATCTCCTGATAAGCCTCTGCCATACCAAATGATAATTCAGGACCAGTTTCCCCAGGATTTGGGCTTATATTGCTGTTAGTTCTATAGAAACATGAGCTTCTGCTGGAATGGGAAAGCAGAATTATAAAGGAAGGATTCTGCAGCGAAGAGTGCCTTGGCTGCAGTAGATGACCTGAATTTCACATCGAGACAGGAAAGATAAGCATCAATTTTTGTTTTTTCTCTAAACTTAGTTAATGATAAAGCATATGAACAATGTTATCTAACACCAGATTCAGTCATAACTCTATAACCTACTCTGTACTCTTGTAGATGGAATTTCAGTAGGATTAAGCATATAATATTAGAGGTAAAGGGGGCATTTCAGGTCATAGGATCATGGCTATAGAGCCAGAAGAGACCTCAAAGGTTGTCTAGCCTTACTTCATCTTTTCCCCCTCATTTTCAAATGAGGACTTGGTTCTGAATGTACTTATATACAGAGTTAGTCCAGAGATATACTGAAATGGGTAGAAAAAAATTTCAAATGGATAGTACTTCAATATTTACAAAGGATTTTCCTTATAGTGACTCTATGAGCTAGCCAGTAGCCTAGTTCAGGCCCTCATCAGTCAGTCAATAATCAATAAATATTTACTAATCACCTGTAAGATACCAGACACTGTGCTAAGCACTGGGGAATACAAGCAAAGACAAAAAAAGTCTTTGCTTTTGAGCAGCTTACAATCTAACAAACTATCTTGTGGACTATTGCAGAATTTAAAAAAACTTATATAATAATCTTAATTATATTTTATGGTATTATATATAATATTTATTAATTTACATGTATATTAATATAATAATCTTCCCTCAGTGGAAGAGGGAAAAAGGAATGAAAATAGATTGAGTATAGCTGAAATGTATACCAAGACTAAAGAATTTGACTCAATTACAAAGATCAACTGAAAAATTGCATATTAATAAAAATCTTTAAAAAAAGTTAAAAAAGAAAATGTACTTAAACAAAATTACAAGACCTCTTCTATTAAGCTAAACACACTAAATAAATTAAACAAAAACATTTTTAAAAAAAATTCTGATGTTCTGTCCCCAGTGCTTGCAGCTGCTAGAGATGTGTAAGGCCAATAACACCAGCACACAGGAGGGCTGCTAGCAGAGATTATTTGATCAGCTTTTCTAGGGAAAACAACTTTAAGGGGTTTACAATCTCACTTTAATTAAACATACACATATCATTCACTTAGTTTAGGGGAAAAAGTTAGCACCCTGAACTTCAGAGTGAATACAAACAGAAATAACAAACAGAGAAAATGACATAAATCGACAGAAAGGCTTCTAATTATCTGGCCATAGCAATACATACATAGCTACCAGACAGAAAAGTACTAACATCTGGGTTTTCAAAGCTGGGGGCTCCTTAATGGCTACCCAGAGTCTCATCTGGCCAAATCATATGAACCCTCTTCCAATGAGTGAGACCCAAAGCAAAATGCTAACCTCAGAATGTATATACTGTTTTCAATCAAGGACTATTGATTCAAACAAAGGCAAGGCTCAATCAAATGCACTTGATTGCCTTAGTGCTGAGAAGCACTCAAAAGAAAAAAACAGCAAAAAGTCCCACTTTGCTTGCCATTACATACCTCCAGTGTCTTTCTTCTTCCTTCATCCTCCATACAGGTGTCAAAGTGGTTTTCCCAAGGTGTAAGGTTAACTATGAAGGATTCTCCCATTGATCAAATTCCAACTCTTCCTTCAAATCTAGCATGGCTGTTTAGCTTTTCCAGACCAGACCCCAACCCACCTTTTCAACCTTATTATATATTGCTTTCTTTGTGTAGAACAAACTGGATCTTTTTGCTGTCCCTGATCCATGACAATCCATCTCCTGTTTTTTCAACTTTGTACTGGTTGATGTCCCTGCCCAGAATACATTCCTGCCTCACATTTGCCTCCAGAATCCTTTGCTTCCATCAAAACTCTCCTCAAACAACATCTTTGTCATGAAACCTTTCCTGATTTCTCCTAGCTTCTAGTGCCCTTGCCATAAATTTAATATGTATTTAAATATATTTATTTATTGATGTTCTTTCAATAGAATAGTCTCTTGAAGGCAAGGACTGTTTCATTTTGGTTTCTGTATCCATGACACCTAACACTATGCCAGGGACAGGAACAAGTGGCCATTTGTTCATTGACAGGTTGAAGTATTATGATCATTCTTGTTCTATAGTTAAAGAAATCGAGACTTAGAGATGTTAAGTGAATTACATTTGGTTATACACACAGTGAGATCATAGTCAGTATTTATACTCACAGTTAAGATTCCAGTACTACTATACCACATAGCCTGGAAGTAAATTATATAGAATACATCCAGCAATTATTCCTTTACCCAAGGAAAGTGCAGCTACTGCTGTACACATTGTTTTCTCTCCACAAAGCCATTTACTAAGTCACAGCCTGGGCATTGACAGCTATCCTCCTGTATCAGGAGGGCAGAGTTTATAATCTCAAAGAGGATCATAAACATGTCTGAAAGGTTCGGAACCGCCGGATATAAGAAACTCTCAAAGTAGAAGGCAGAAGAATCAAAACATTTATTTAGGCTCAACAGTAACCAACCCATGAACCAGCAACCCCATTTTGATATGTTGATCCAAATCTTCCAGGCCCAATAAGTACGCCTTGCAAGAGTAACCAGGAGGCTACAGAGAAACATGACCGCGTAAAGCAAAATCATGCTTCCCCCTTTTATGGTAATAAGATTACCCACTGGACTGAAGTCTTTGTTCAGCTTCCTCCCGTAGATCAGCTCTGCTACTGGCAGCTCCTGCCTCAGCTGTGTCTGAGTCTATAACTGAAGCTGCAACTGAAACTGACGATGTAACGGTCGCTGTAACTGACGATGTAACTGTCGCTGGCTCCAACCGGAAAAGGAAAAGAGAGAATCTTCAAGCTGTCCTCTCCCCTCTTATAGGGTCTTTGACATCATCAAGCTCCGCCTGAATGACCAGGGCCGATTGGTTCCTGAGTTGGCCCCTCCCCCTAGCATAGACATTAACACCTCCCCTCAGCCAGCCCCATGACTCATCACACAGGAAGTCGTCTGCTGCCTGGAATGCCCCCCGGGCCTCCTGCCCTGGAAGAGCAAGCCACAGTGTCCAGAGGCTCAATGAGGTAAACTGAGTCATTCAAAGAAAACAAAGGCCATTCTGGCTACACTCCACCCCTTGTTATAGGATACATAATCTAATCAGCCATGTATCCTAGAACATACATTGTGATCCAATTACAAAGGAAACTAAAACATATCATTCATTATAAAGCAAAACATATCATTCAGTGACATTCCCAAACATTGGTTAACGATTCAAATGCGATCCACCCCTAGATCCCAGCAAAATAATCTCTTCAATCAATCATCCCCAAAATAATTATTAACAATTCAAATGTCCACCCCTAAATCCTTGTATCCATTACATAGGATCAATAATATCATAACAATAAAACAACACAGCAAGGATAACACAAAATAAGTAAACAGAACACTATCATCATTTCCACCCCCCTTGAACGATTGGGGCTCAAAATCTTGGGGTGAGGGGTGAAGGTCTCATTTTCCATAGCTTCTTCATGCTGAAATTGGATGTAGAGATGGCCCTGCCCCCAAAAAGTCCCATTCCAGAGGTCATTTCTTTAACGAGCTGGCAGGAATTCCAAGAATGCTACATGCTTAGGCAGTCACCGGAAAGTGCAGGGTGCTTAAGCCTGAAGGAAACAAAACTAGCAACAAGGTTAGCCAAAACAAAGGACAAAAAGAATAGACAAGTATGGACTATAATTCTTCAAATAAAATCATCTCAAGGTTGGTTCAGATTTCAGTTATGCAAAGATCCAACATCAGAGCCAAACTCAGGTGGGAAATGTTTCTTTTCAAAAGGAACATAATGAGGAAGCCAAGAGGATCCCACCCTAGATATAGACTAAGATTGTCCTCCCAGCCTTTCCCCAAATGTACAAGTTTTCATCCGTTGATCACACAAGGTCACCTTCACTCTGAGTGGCTTGTGGGCTTGCAGGAGCAGTTCTTATTTCCCTATTTCTCGTGTTATCAAGTCCTCTATACATTCTGTATAATTCATTGGTTGGAATTCCATCTATCATTTCAAAACCTACTCCTGCTCTCAATAAAGCAGTAAACATTTCTTTCCTTGTTACTCTCCTTTGGCGCCAAGTTTGCTGGTTATTCACTCTTCTCTCTCGAGGAGATCTATCCCCTTCCCAGTCACCTAAGTCATGTAACTGTAAAATCTTATTTATCACTGTTGTAAGACGGCTCCCTACTTCTCCAAGTAATAAATTCAAAATTAGTTGTTTATAAGCAGGGGGAGCTGTCCTAATTATTAAATTCCTATGAGGCAGTTCCATTGAATCATTGTAATATTTGTCTGCAGTTCCTGTCATAATGGCAGTCTTCATTACCTCCTCCTTTAGTCTCATGATACAATCTCTAAGTGAATACCAGGGTCTGTGCTCAGTGGGCCACATAGAATCAGTAGCATATCTCTTATTGCATCCCACAGCGGCTAATGCCAACAGAGTAGTCCCGCTATCACCATCTCCTTGCTGATGATGTTCCCTAAAAGCTTGTTGAACTAGAGGATCATGGCTGATACCTATGAATCTCATGCAGTCTGTCCCATCTACTGATATTCCACCGGCCCCTTGATCACTGAGTCTTACCATCCAAGATATCAATGGTTCTCCTATTCTTTGGCTGAATCTACTCAAAATATCTGTGACCTCTTGCGGTGAGAAATCTTCCTGAATTTCCCTTGTAACTGAATCTTCACCTCGGGTTTCTGTCTTCCTCCTTTGTATGGGTCGAGCCCTTGTCTGATCATTTAACCATCTCCTATTCTCTGTGTGAGGCACATCCTGAACCCCAATAGTGTTTTGTGCCTCAACCCCTAACATTGTCTCATTCTCTCCCCACTCACTTCCTCTGCCACCATGGCTAGGACGAAGCAGGCAGTCAGGCTCTTTCTGGGCTGGGTTGAAATGCACTCTGGGCTTTTTTGGTCTCCTGTTGCTCTTAGCCACATTAATAGAAAAGTTCTCATTTGAGTCAGTTTGGTCTCCTGCTATCTGAGATTCCTCTTCTTCCTGTGGGGTAGGAGTGCCCCCATGTCTTTCACTTAATCTCAATCTTTCGTATACTAGCCGGTAGGCTGATAACACTATCCAGCTTTGCCTAGATAGTGATGCCCCTGACTGAATCCCAACTTCTCGTAAACACTTTTCCAAATCCCTAGGATCTCCTCTCCGTAGCCTTGGTTCCCAGTTTTCACAGGGTCCAGCTTTTTTAGCCAATTCTTTTGCTAGGGAGGAATAAAATGGATCCTCCCATCCTGGGATATTCATCTCTTCCTCTGGAATTGTTCTGCTTCTAAATAGAGATCTTATACCTAGCGATCCTGTTCGTGACGCCAAATGTATCAGGAGGGCAGAGTTTATAATCTCAAAGAGGATCATAAACATGTCTGAAAGGTTCGGAACCGCCGGATATAAGAAACTCTCAAAGTAGAAGGCAGAAGAATCAAAACATTTATTTAGGCTCAACAGTAACCAACCCATGAACCAGCAACCCCATTTTGATATGTTGATCCAAATCTTCCAGGCCCAATAAGTACGCCTTGCAAGAGTAACCAGGAGGCTACAGAGAAACATGACCGCGTAAAGCAAAATCATGCTTCCCCCTTTTATGGTAATAAGATTACCCACTGGACTGAAGTCTTTGTTCAGCTTCCTCCCGTAGATCAGCTCTGCTACTGGCAGCTCCTGCCTCAGCTGTGTCTGAGTCTATAACTGAAGCTGCAACTGAAACTGACGATGTAACGGTCGCTGTAACTGACGATGTAACTGTCGCTGGCTCCAACCGGAAAAGGAAAAGAGAGAATCTTCAAGCTGTCCTCTCCCCTCTTATAGGGTCTTTGACATCATCAAGCTCCGCCTGAATGACCAGGGCCGATTGGTTCCTGAGTTGGCCCCTCCCCCTAGCATAGACATTAACACCTCCCCTCAGCCAGCCCCATGACTCATCACACAGGAAGTCGTCTGCTGCCTGGAATGCCCCCCGGGCCTCCTGCCCTGGAAGAGCAAGCCACAGTGTCCAGAGGCTCAATGAGGTAAACTGAGTCATTCAAAGAAAACAAAGGCCATTCTGGCTACACCTCCCCTTCCCAATCTAACCACCAAAAATTCTCTCAGAAATATTCATTTGTCAGGGATAACACCATTCTCTGTAGACCAAGGGTTGCCTGGTCCTCAGATTATTGGTGTAGGCTTGTTGCCAAGCCTTTATCTTTCTCTTGAGTTTCCTTTTCTCTTTGAGAAACTCCTTCTATTTAGTATTACAGAAACATTATTTGAGCTATAGATGTTCACTCAGTGATGCCTTATAAACTTTCACTCATTAAGCTCCCTACAAAAGCAATAATGAGGACTTACTGACTGGTATCTGAAACAAGACATAAGATCCAAACATAATTCACATTCCTCTTTAAAATTCTAAAACTACAATATTACTGTAACTATCATACAAAGCATGAAATGCACAAATGGATAACACAATAAGAAAAAACTATTGGGGCTAAATTAATTTCAGACTACATACAATATCAGAATTATACTCTGGTATTTATTGAGTCCCTCAGCATTTTCCACTGCAGAGCTCCTTTGCTCCCAGACATCTTTGCTAAGCATATTTCTATAAATATAAGCTTTGCTCCTCCATAATTCTGCTAACTTCCCTGGATTGATAGGTCAGGTGGATATTCATGCCAGGCATTGATTTCTTCATTTAGGTCATCTCCTAGATATCTACCCTCTCTCTTCCTTGTGAAGTCTATTTAGAACTTCCCATTTTCTTACATGTTTTCAGCTGGTTGCAGTGTGTCCCTACAGATCTGTACCTAAGCCCCCATTACCAACAAGACTCAGCATATTGTAACAAAATGCATAATACTTTTGGTATCTCATTTGTATCTCATTTTGTATCTCATTTTAATGTAGTTTCTCTGTGTGGTTTTGATATCTGTCTCCAGGACCTTTTATATTTTTCAAGATCCACTGAATGCTAAACAGAAAGGGACTTGAGGGTTTATCTAGTCACTCATTTATAGGTGAGGAAACTGGGACCAAAGTGGTATAATGACTTATGCAAGGTCACATAGCAAACAAGAAGAAAATCTGGGACTTTAGTCCAGATAATGACTCCAAGTCCAGTGATATTTTTTTTTGCTATATTACAGGCAGAACGAACCTCAAAAAATGTTTCCCTGGATTTGTAACTTTTTCCATAGTAATAAATAAAATATTAGGTGCATTATTTAATAAAATTCTTTGTTCTAGAATGTAAATATCAATATAGATGTAGGTGCTAGTCCTTTGTAGGTCTTGAGGTCCATCAGTAGAGGGGCCATGATTTTAATGTTCTTTACAACCTCCCAAGAATTTCTTATGGGGTTATACATAAAAGTGGGAACTTAGTAAGTTTTAGTTCATTGTTAAATGAATGAAATATTGCTTCTTACTTAAACCTATGTTCCAAAGATGTGAATATTAGGAGAGGATGATATTCAATCCTTTGGTCTCACAAGTCTTATTTCTATTTTAAACTGTCCAGGAACAGTGTATTGTACTTTCATGCTCTCCTCAAAATCCACAGAGTACTCAACCTTCTCAAGTGGTGAATCATTTTCTTTTATTTTTTGTAGATGCCTAAAATTATTTTCTAAATCTAGAGGCTATATTTTCTTCTTCTGTTAATATCTTCCTTGTTGATTTATCTGCTTATGCTCAAGATCATTGAGTTTTCTTCCTGACATCTTTGGTAATTTCAGTCTCTCTCCCCTCCTTCCCCACCATTGTCCTTGTTTTCCCCTATTGCTTACTTTTTGACTCCCTTCCCTCTGATAGTGGTTTTCCCTAGGAAAACATAGGTTTCTTAGGACTGGGTCTCAAATCATCTCAGCCTCCTCTAATACTGGAAAATTTAGAGTTCACTAGTCTGGGTGTCTGCCCTATGAGATTTTTTTGAGGAAACATAACTGACCTGGCTGAATGCTGGACTTTTTCTCTCCTGCTTAATGGAATGCCAATAGCCCCTACCTACACCACAGGATCCTATACTGTTCTGTATTTTTCCTCAGTTTTCCAAGGCAGTGCTGCCATACTGTTGCTATTGCAGCTTGGGCAAATTTCTACATGTTGGATCTCCAAAGTACATAGAGAAGATGAGAGTTAGGTTGTTGAGTTGACATGTACCCTGTGTCTTTTTCTTTGTTCCTCTACTTTCCTGCAGAACACAGAATGATGTTTCTGATGCTTTCTATTTGAGGCTTTAGCAAATTTCTGCAGTTTGGATTTTGGATCTCCAGACTCTGGAAAAAAGAGAACAGGATCAGGGTATGGGATTGTGTTTGGTTGTAAGCACTGGGTCAGAGGGCCTAGCACAGCCTTATTGCCCAGAGCATGGTGAGCAATAGGGGAAGGGGTGCTGAGTGAGTGCAAGTCAGGCATTATTCAAGGAGCTTTTACCTTTTTTGTATTCTTAGTGTCCTAGACCATGGAAACAGACAAAATTGTTTTATCTCTGGTGTATAATTTCCATTTTGGAGAGGTTTGAGGGGTCATGAGGATCAAAAACAGTATCTAGTCCTACATCTTATAGGTCATATGATGAAGTCCTCCCTTTGGTCTTTTATATCTTATGTCTTTATTTCAAACTATAACGGATATAATGTTCTAGAAATAGATGCATTGCACAAGTTTGTCACTGTGGCTCAAGCATACCATTTCAATTTCCAGTTTTATACATTTGTTTCCATTAATTTCCTTCATCACTTTTTGTTTTTACCAAATTTATTTGGCTTTTAGGAACCATTTCAAAGAACCATAATATTTTAAAGTTTGAAAAAATCTTAGAGTTCATCTACTCCTACTTCAGCCAGAATCCTCTCTACAATATCCTTAAGTGAGTATCCAGCTTCCACTTGAAAACTTCCATTGATGGAAAGCTCACTATCCTTTAGGGGAACATCTTTCTATAGTTCAGGTTCACCTTGTCAGCAAATGATAGAATCAGAGACTTTAAAATCAGAAGGAAACTTCTTATTCATTTAATCCAACCCATTATGAAAAAGAATTTCCTACCATCACATACCCAATAAGCAGCTATTTAGCCAATGCTCAGGTAGTTTCCATGAGGCACAACCCACTAATTCCCAAAGATGCATATTCTACTTTCAGAGAGATAGAAGTATTAGGAATTAAAAAAAAAAAACCTGACCCAGGAACTATACAAACAAAATTATTTAAAAAAATCTTTTTTATACAAATCAGATTTAAATAATTGGAAAATATTAACTGTTCATGGGTAGGCATGGCTAATATAATAAAAATGACAATTTTACCAAATTTAGTTTATATATCTAATGCCATCCCAATTAAGTTACCAAAAAATATTTTACTGAATTAGAAAAAAATAACTAAATTATTTTGGAAGAACAAAAAGTCAGAAATATCAAAGGCACTGCTGAAAAAAAATGAAAAGGGAGGTTTAACAGTACCAAATCTTAAACTGTGTTATAAGGCAGTAATTATCAAAACTACCTTCTACTGGCTAAGACATAGAAAGGTAGATCAATGGAACAGAGTAGATACACAATTTTGAGAAGCAAACACATATAACAACCTTGCATTTGACAAGTGTAAAAACTTAAGATTGTGATGTAAGAATTCATTATTTGGTAAAAATTATTGGGAAAGCTGGAAAGCAGTATGGCAGAAACTGGGCATAGAGCAATATCTTACACCATTAACCAAGATAAGGTCAAATGGACACATAACCTAGGTATAAAGAGAGATACTACAAAAAATAGAAGAATATGTAACATATTACATATCGGACTTACAGATAGGTGAACAATTTATGAATGAACAAGAGAGATAGAGAACAAAGCTAGGTATAAAATGGATAAGTTTGATTACATTAAATTATAATGTTTTCATGCAAATCAAATGAATGTATCCAAGACTGGAAGAAAAGCACATTAGGGAAAAATTTTTATAGACAGTTTCTGAGATAAAGGTCTCGTATTTCAAAGAACTTTGTCAAATCCATGAAAATACAAGTCATTCCCCAATTGATAAATAGTCAAAGGATATGAAAAGGCAGTTTTCCAATGAAGAAATCAAGACAATTTATAGACGTGAAAAAATGCTCTGTTATTATTGATTAGAGAAATGCAAATTCAAACAACTTTGAGATATCATTTTATACTTATCAGACTGGCTAAAGTGATTGAAAGGGAAAGCAACAAATCTTAGAGGGAATGTGGAAAAATTGAGATGCTACTTCATTGTTGATGAAACTGTTAACTGTTCCAACCATTTTGGACAGCAAACTGGATGTATGCCCAAAGAGTTATTAAACTGCCTTTATCCTTTGACCCAGCAATACCAATACTAGGAATATTTCCAAAAATGATTAGGTAAAATGGAAAAAGAACTTTTATGTTCTAAAATGTTTACAGCAGCTATATTTGTTGTGGCAAAAAACTGGAGATTACAGGCATGCACATCAACTGGAGAATTTCTAAACAAGTTGTTGTATATGCTTGTGATGGAAAACTACTGTGCTATAAGAAATGATGTGCTCAATGATCTTAGGAAAACATGGAAAGCCATGTACAAAATAATGAAGAGAAACAAAATGAGCAGAACCAAGAGAATATTGTACACAGTAGTAGCAATATTGTTTTAAGAATGACTTTGAGCAAATAAGTCATTTTGACTATTAGAAATATCCAAATTAACTATAAAAGGACATATAAAGGAAGATGCTATCTGCATCCAGAGAAAGAACTGATGAATAGAAGCATATATAAAATAATTTTACATATCTATATACCTATTCATGTCTTAAGGTAGCCATCCCTAGGGCAGGGGAGGAGGGGAAAAAAAGAAAAACAAATTTTACAGGGTAATTTTATTATATAAATAAAAGAAATAGCAAGTTTTACATAATAGATTTGCAGTTTCATGTGCAATCATCTTATTGTACTATGTTATGGAATTGGTTGTTTTATTCCCTAAATTCAAAATAAAATAAATTTTTAAAAAATTGAAGGACAAACTGGATAAAAACATGGACCCTTCAGTTAAACAATCTGCTTTTAAGGATAAACACCTTTTCTTCTTTTTATAGCTCATAACACCTGGTCTTGTCTTAAATACTTTTTTCTTTCTAAGGAAAAAACCCTAATATCAAGCATCAATTTGCCTCTCTCCGACTTCTTACCATAATGCCTGTTGCTTCTTCTTTGTTTAGCCAAACTGAATAAATCTAACATCTCTTCCACATGACAGCTACTCACCTTTTTAATGAAAAACTTTAGCAGTGAGACTAGTCAAAAATATATCAGCTTCTCTACTATTATTTAAAAAATTTCCAAAGGTGTGCAGAGAGTTGAAATCCTCCATTCCTGATATACCTTGAAACTTCTGCTTTTGAACTCATCATCCTTCACTCCTTCTTTTTGGCTTAGCGAACTATAGGATAGTTTCTGTTTTTCTTGTCATCAGTTTGCATTCATATGTTCCTCACTATGTATTCTCCTTCTGATTCATTCATTACCCGATTATGATGTATATTCTATTACTACCACACTGCCTCCTTTATATCATACCTTTCTTCTCATTAAGTTGTACTCCAAGCAGTCCACCTTCCAAATGTTTTTATTTTCAGATGATGATTTCTGAGTCCATCAAGTACTCTACTATTGTAAACCTCTTAAAGAGGATAACTAGTCACTCAGAGAAGCAGCATAACATAGTGGATAGAGAATCAGGCTTGAAGCCTGTAATATCTGGCTTCAGTTGACACCTATGACACATTTTGGCTTTGTGAACCTTGGCAAATCATTTAAACTCTCAATGTTCTAGGCAACTAAGATTGTAAAAGGTGCCAATGCCCTTTAGTAGAGAGTTTCATACATACTATGAATCAGACATCTAGTCTCCATAACAGGGGTGGAAAACCTACAGCTCCTCCTTGGGTACAGCCTTTTGACTGAGTGCAAATTTTACAGAACAAATCTTTTTTATTAAGGAGATTTGTTCTGTGAAGTTTGGATTCAGAGGGCCACATGTGGCCTTGAGGCTACAGGTTCCCCACCTCTGCTTTTTACATTTCCTAATCACTCAGAAGAGTTTGACCCATCTACACAACAACAAGAATATATTTGGAATTGGCAGTGTATAGAGCTAAAAAAAGTGTATGTGTGTGTATATGCACGTATGTCTATATTCACACATATAATAGTTTGTATATGTGTGTATATACCTACATATAAATATATGGACACAGATGCATAGTACATATATTCAGTATATGTGTGTATATGCATGTGTAGTATATACTTAAATATATGTATACATATATGTGTATATGCATGTGTATACACACATATAACTGTATATATACACATACTGCAAACGTATAGTGATTTTGGCTCAAAACTGAAGAGGGAGAGGGTGGAGCAGGCTAGAATGTCTGTGATGTCTTTGAGAAATTACAAAGTTCTTTTAATGATCCCAGGCTACTTGATACACACACACACACACACACACACACACACACACACACACACACAAGTCTATCTTTTAAATACTAATATTCAACTGCTGATGCTGTATGGCTGCAAGTCATGGATAACTTTAAATTAAGTACCATCTCAAAGTTTGCAATGAGTGCAAAAAGATTTCAACACATTGCAAACAAGGAATTATAAAGAAGTGTGAATCAGTGGTATCAAACTGAAATAGAAACAATGGCCATTAACCATGTATAAAGATCCCCAGGAATGCACATTGACTTAGAAAACTATATATTAACATTATATTTTATTGTGTTTTTATTTATTTTGTTAAATAGTTCCCAAATAATTTTCATTCTGGTTGGGACCCCCTGAGGAGTATTGATGGCTGCATTGCGGCCAACAGGTTGCATCTTGACACCTTTGGTATAAATGGATGCCATTGAAGAAATGCATGGTTAGATAATATAATGATCTCTGTTCATGAGTTGAGAAGGAGATATAATTGATAGACCATCTGAATACTCTATTTGCATCTTTTTTTTCTCAAGAAAAACTCAAGGAAGACCATGACGTAAAAGGTTTTATCCATTAAAGACAGTGGAACTATCACACTTGTATTCTGATATTAGTCTTGGTTGTGCTCCTAGGAGAGGCAGAAATAGTACTAAAGAGAATGAAGACAAAAATAGTTATAGCAGCTCTTTTTGTGGTGGAAAAGAATTGGAAATTGAAGAGATGCACATCATTTGGGGAATGGATGAATAAGTTGTGATATAGGAATATAATGGAATACTATTGTGCTCTAAGAAATAATAAACAGGTAGATTTTAGAAAAGCCTGGAAAGACTTACATGAACTGATGCTGAGTGAAGTGAGCAGAACCAGAAGAATATTGTACACAGCAACAGTGTGAGATGATCAACTATGATGGACTTAGCTCTCCTCAGCAATACAATGACCCATAGGTTCCCAAAGTGGGCGCTACCATCCCCTGGGGGATGCTGGAATGATCCAGGCATGGGGGCAGTAGTAGTCTTGGGTGCAATTGGAGGGGCATCAAAGAAAAATAAAGGATCAGTGGAAGCATAAGAAAAGAGAAGAGCATTTTGAAAACCCATTCGTGCATGTTTCATTTATTGTATAACAGAGTTAAAGTTGTAGTAATTACATTATTTTCCAAATAAACGTACAAAATGAAAGTTAGAATTGATCAGTGGTCAGGTCCATCAAAAGGTCATAACAAGCAATTATTGGTGGGTGAGCATGTTACCCGTTGTTGGGAAGTCCGGCATGCATTGGCAGGAATATATGTGTGTAATGACTTGTTTACAATCCAATACTATATGGTTACATGATAGAATATTGTATCATCGAAATTTCAATACAGGAAAAAACCATGAATTTACAATAAATTATTAAATTTAAGATGTGTCATTTTAAAAAGTCTATATATATTTGAAATGACAATTTTCAAAAAAACATTAAAGGGTTAAAGAAAACAGATTTCCAGTGGGGTGCTGAGTGATTTTTTTAAAAGGGGGCAGTAGGCCAAATAAGTTTGGGAACCTCTGCAATGATCCAAGACAATTCCAAAAAGCTCATGATGGAAAATGCTAACCACATCCAGAGAAAGAATTATGGAGTTGAATTTTTTCACTTTTTTTGTTTCTTCTTTCTCATGTTTTTTTTCTGTTTTGTTTTGATTCTTCTTTCACAACATGACTAATGTGGAAATATATTTAATATGATTGTACTTGTATAACCTATATTAGATTGCTTGCCATCTTGGGGAAGGGGGAGGGGGAGAGAGGAGAAAGAAAAAAAATTGGAACTCAAAATCTTATAAAAGTGAATGTTGAAAACTGTTACATGTAATTGTAAAAATAAAATACTATTAAGTGAAAAATAATAAAATCTAAAAAAACAAGGAGAATAAAGGTTGGAAAAACAGTTAATGTGGACCAAATGTACATAGAGGAGATTGCATTGGAAGTAACGCAAGTCACTTAACCCTATTTGTCTCAGTTCTTCATCTGCAAAATTATCTGGAGAAAGAAATAGCAAACTATTTGATAATCTTTGCCAAGAAAACTCCAAATGGAGTCATGGAGAGTTGGACACAACTGAAACAACTTAATAACAACAACAACAACACAATTATGAGAGCATTCTGGGATAGATATGCAAGATATCTGAAGGAGAGTATGATACCAAAAGTATTGAAACTACTACTGTTGTTTTACTGTTTTATTTTTACTGTTGGCATTGTTAATAACAATAAAGAATGACCAAAAGAATATAAGCATGTAAAAATCATCTTTACACAAATCAAGGGAATTCTTAATAAAGGTATTATGAGAGGATTAGCAGAATTCGTAAGTGATATTCAACAGTATCCCACACCTTTATCATTTCACAATTGATTGAAAGTTGTAGAGAATATAATATCCCACTGTGCTCATAATTTTTTGATTTTGAAAAGGCATTTGATTTGCTAGGCTAAAATGCTGCCTTTCAGGCTCTTTTTCAAAAAGGTATCACCCGTACATACATTAAAATCATTCAAGATGCCTTAAACCATTTAACAATAGAAATAACTCTGTTCAATGACCCTTTGATCATAAATATCTGATGAGAAATAAAGCAGGAGATATGTGATTGCTGAAGGTGTCTATCATTGTGATGGGGATCTAGCACAAAATCCAAATTTAGATCACACTGTGTATGGTGAGGATCTCCAGATATGTTTGGTTGTAGATGGAGATGGTGTTGTTTGGATCAAACTTGGGGTGGGGGGGGAGGGGTTGCAGAAAAATATCTGTAATTCCATTTAAGAGTTTGGACTGACTAGTCATGAAAGAAAATCATATTGATGCTCAGATTATGGAATGCAATTGGATAGAGAACCTGGTCAGTTTGTTTATCTACATGTATATTTGGGACTGCAATACACATTTACAGTCAATTGGGTACAGAGTTGAATAAGAAAGAGGAGAATGAATTGGATTCCTTTCTGGAAATTGCAAAGCACCTGTAATGATCTGCAATTTCCTATGAAGCAAAAACTTATCCTTTTCTTGCTAGTGTTGCTCTATAGCAATGAAACATGGAGTTTAATGCCTCACAAATTTTTAATTAGTTTTACAAAGAGAGAAACAGAAGGATAAATAGTAGGTGTGACATATAATCAATGAGGAACTTTAAAGATGTCATCAAAGGATCCAGATTGGAAGAAAAGTTTGGCTATCCACTTAGTGAGGGTAAAAGGTGACAGATGGACAGTAGAGGGCTTAGGAACACTGGTACCCTCATGATCTCAGGTGAAAGGAAGAAAAATTTCTAAAACATTGAATGGGTGTAGCCAGAATGGCCTTTGTTTTCTTTGAATGACTCAGCTTACCTCATTGAGCCTCTGGACACTGTGGCTTGCTCTTCCGGGGCAGGAAGCCCAAAGAGCATTCCAGGAAGCAGACAACTTCCTGTGTGATGAGTCATGGGGCTGGCTGAGGGGAGGTGTTAACGGCTACGCTAGGGGGAGGGGCCAAGTCAAGAACCAATCGGCCCTGGTCGTTCAGGCGGTGCTTGATGATGTCAAAAACTCTATAAGAGGGGAGAGGACAGCTTGAAGATCCTCTTTTCCTTTTCCGGTTGGAGCCAGAGACAGTTACAGCGACAGTTACAGCGACAGTTACAGCGACAGTTACAGCTACAGTTACAGCCACAGCCACAGCTGAAGCAGGAGCTGCCAGTAGCAGAGCTGACCTACGGGAGGAAGCTGAACAAAGACTTCAGGCCAGTGGGTAATCTTATTACCATAGAGGGGGAAACATGATTTTGCTTTACGCAATCATGCTTCTCTGTAGCCTCCTGGTTACTCTTTCAAGGCGTACTTATTGGGCCTGGAAGCTTTTGATCAATATATCAAAATGGGGTTGCTGGTTCATGGGTTGGTTACTGTGGAGCCTAAATAAATGTTTTGATTCTTCTGCCTTCTACTTTGAGAGTTTCTTATATCCGGCGATTCCGAACGTTTCAGACATGTTTATGATCCTCTTCGAGATTATAAACTCTGCCCTCCTAATACATTTGGCGACGAGGATGGGATCGCTAGGTATAAGATCTCTATTTAGAAGCAGAACAATTCCAGAGGAAGAGATGAATATCCCAGGATGGGAGGATCCATTTTATTCCTCCCTAGCAAAAGAATTGGCTAAAAAAGCTGGACCCTGTGAAAACTGGGAACCAAGGCTACGGAGAGGAGATCCTAGGGATTTGGAAAAGTGTTTACGAGAAGTTGGGATTCAGTCAGGGGCATCACTATCTAGGCAAAGCTGGATAGTGTTATCAGCCTACTGGCTAGTATACGAAAGATTGAGATTAAGTGAAAGACATGGGGGCACTCCTACCCCACAGGAAGAAGGGGAATCTCAGATAGCAGGAGACCAAACTGACTCAAATGAGAACTTTTCTATTAATGTGGCTAAGAGCAACAGGAGACCAAAAAAGCCCAGAGTGCATTTCAACCCAGCCCAGAAAGAGCCTGACTGCCTGCTTCGTCCTAGCCATGGTGGCAGAGGAAGTGAGTGGGGAGAGAATGAGACAATGTTAGGGGCTGAGGCACAAAACACTACTGGGGTTCAGGATGTGCCTCACACAGAGCATAGGAGATGGTTAAATGATCAGACAAGGGCTCGACCCATACAAAGGAGGAAGACAGAAACCCGAGGTGAAGATTCAGTTACAAGGGAAATTCAGGAAGATTTCTCACCGCAAGAGGTCACAGATATTTTGAGTAGATTCAGCCAAAGAATAGGAGAACCATTGATATCTTGGATGGTAAGACTCAGTGATCAAGGGGCCAGTGGAATATCAGTAGATAGGACAGACTGCATGAGATTCATAGGTATCAGCCATGATCCTCTAGTTCAACAAGCTTTTAGGGAACATCATCAGCAAGGAGATGGTGATAGCAGGACTACTCTGTTGGCATTAGCCGCTGTGGGATGCAATAAGAGATATGCTACTGATTCTATGTGGCCCACTGAGCACAGACCCTGGTATTCACTTAGAGATTGTATCATGAGACTAAAGGAGGAGGTAATGAAGACTGCCATTATGATAGGAACCTCAGACAAATATTACAACGATCCAATGGAACTGCCTCATAGGAATTTAATAATTAGGACAGCTCCCCCTGCTTATAAACAACTAATTTTGAATTTATTACTTGGAGAAGTAGGGAGCCGTCTTACAACAGTGATAAATAAGATTTTACAGTTACATGACTTAGGTGACTGGGGAAGGGATAGATCTCCTCGAGAGAGAAGGGTGAATAACCAGCAAACTTGGCGCCAAAGGAGAGTAACAAGGAAAGAAATGTTTACTGCTTTATTGAGAGCAGGGGTAGGTTTTGAAATGATAGATGGAATTCCAACCAATGAATTATATAGAATGTACAGAGATAAAGGCCTTGATGACAGGAGAGATAGGGAAATAAGAACTGCTCCTGCAAATACTACAGATGTTGAACCTTCAAACCCAAGTGAATCATATGAAAGGGAATACTAGGGAACAGGCCGAGCCCCAGTCCAAATTAAGGAAATACAGAGGCTGGATTGTAGACCTCACATTAACTTGACCATATATTGGAAAAATGGGTCAAGTACGGTAACTGAGGCATTAATAGATACTGGGGCCGAGGCCACCCTTATTTATGGAAATCCAGACAAGTTCAGCCATGGAACTCCTATTACCATTACAGGACTAGGAGGGACTGAAATATCAGCCAGGCAAGTTAAATTAATGATGAAAATTGGACAGTTGCCCAAGAAAGAATATAGTGTGGTTATTGTGCCTATTCCCGAATACATCATTGGAATAGACATTTTGAAGGGTATGACCTTAAATTTACCTGAAGGGAAATACCAATTTGCTGTGAGGAAAATAGGCATTAATGCAGTCTTAGTGGGGAAAATCAAGATGGATCCAATCACTTTGCCCGAACCTTCTAAAATAATTACTTTGAGGCAATATCGTGTGCCAGGTGGGCAAGATGAAATTGCCAACACTATAAGAGAATGTGTTGAGGCAGGAGTGTTAGTCCCTACAACTACTCAATGGAACAACCCTGTCTGGCCAGTCCGAAAATCAGATGGAACATGGAGGATGACAGTAGATTATAGACAGCTGAACAAAGTGACTCCTCCCTTGTATGCTGCTGTCCCAGACACGGTTACTTTAATAGAGAGAATACAAAAACGTGAAGGGACTTGGTATGCAGTTATTGATTTGGCCAATGCCTTCTTTACAATCCCAATAGACCCCAAGCAATGGAATCAGTTTGCTTTTACTTGGCAAGGCCGACAGTATACATTTACACGCCTGCCGCAAGGATATATTCATAGCCCAACTATTTGCCACAGGATTGTAGCTGAACATTTGGATGAATTAAAGTTACCTGGTGTACAGCTTACACATTACATAGATGACATCATGATACAGGGAAAGAATATAAAGGAGGTGGAGGAGAGTTTAGTATTATTAATTGACCATATGAAAAGCAAAGGATGGGAAATCAACCCCGCAAAGGTTCAAGGGCCAGCTCAAAC
Organism: Trichosurus vulpecula; assembly: GCF_011100635.1. Classification (NCBI taxonomy): domain Eukaryota; kingdom Metazoa; phylum Chordata; class Mammalia; order Diprotodontia; family Phalangeridae; genus Trichosurus; species Trichosurus vulpecula. The sequence continues at coordinate 181,911,619 of NC_050578.1, read as the reverse complement.
TGTAAAATTCTTGGGGATACAGTGGAATAGAGGACTGCGAGAAATTCTCCCACAAGCTCGACAAAAAATCCAGGATTTTCCCACCCCTACCAATAAGAAAGAGGCCCAAAAGTTCATAGGGCTGTTTGGTTATTGGAGACACCACATCCCACATTTGGGACAGATTTTAAAACCCTTGTATAAAGTCACCAGAAAGAAATATGAATTTGACTGGGGACTTGAACAAAGTAGAGCTTTTGAGGAAGCAAAGGCTGCTATTCAATTAGCTCTAGACTTATGGCCTATGCAAAATGGGCCAGTGGAGTTACAAGTGACTGTACAAGATGACTATGCAAATTGGAGTCTGTGGCAAAAACAACAAAGCCGAAGTGTACCTTTAGGCTTTTGGTCAAGGAAACTGCCCTCATCTGGAGTGCAATATACACCTTTTGAGAAGCAGCTGTTAGCTGCATATTGGGCTTTAGTAGAAACTGAGCAACTAACTCTGGGTCATGAAGTGGTATTAAGGCCTGGAATTCCAATTATGACTTGGGTAATGAGTACCCCAGCTTCTCACAGAATTGGACATGCACAAGAGGCAAGCATAATCAAATGGAAGTGGTATATTCAGAATAGGTCCAGAGCAGGCAAAAATGGAGTTTCTGCTCTACATGAATCTGTGGCGAACATTGATACTGAGAGCAATGAAAAGCCCCTTGAATCTAAGCAACAGATGGTACCATCCTTAGTGAAATGGAATAATGGATATGACGGACTAAATGAAGAACAGAAGAAACATGCTTGGTTTACTGATGGGACAGCAAAATATTTAGGACAGAAGAGACATTGGAAAGCAGTAGCCTATAACCCCTGTACAAGGAGAACTCTGGAAAGTTCTGGGATAGGTGGAAGTAGCCAATATGCTGAACTGATGGCAGTGCATCAGGCCATCAGAGCAGAGAAAGGAGGACAGTGTCATATATTTACTGACTCGTGGGCGGTAGCTAATGGATTAGCTACGTGGATGCCTATATGGAGGAATCAGAATTGGGAGATTCATGGCAAACAAGTTTGGGGTAAAGAGTTATGGGAAAATATATGGGACATGTCTTTGGTTACAGATCTGTCAGTTTTTCATGTTGATGCTCATGCAACCCTGACCACACCAGAACGTGAGTACAATGCACATGCGGATCGACTAGCAAAGATTGCTACTGAATGTATTGTCCCTACTCCGACTCCAACTGATGACCCAGCCTTAGCAAGATGGGTCCACCAGACTGCTGGCCATTTAGGGGTCCAGGCCACCCATCGATGGGCACAGGATCGAGGTATCAGTATTTCTCATGCGTTGTTAAAACAAATAACAGAGGAGTGTTGTATATGCCAATTAGAAAAAGAACGAACTCTTCCTAGGATAGTTACTGGAGAAATAGCAAGGGGAAAAGTTCCAGCCCAAATTTGGCAGATAGATTATATTGGCCCACTACCCCAGGATAAAGGATGTAAATATGTATGTACGTGTGTTGACACCTATTCAGGTGTACTAGTGGCTTTTCCTTATAAAGACGCAACTCAGAAAAACACCTGTAAAACTTTAGATATTGTAAGTTTATATTATGGAACCCCAATGCAGATTCAAAGTGACAATGGGTCACATTTCAAGGGCAAAGAAGTGAAAAGATATTGTGTGTTGAATAATATAGAATGGATATATCATATTCCATATTACCCACAAGCATCTGGGCTAATTGAAAGAATGAATGGATTGTTGAAAGAACAGCTGAGAAAATTAAGCTCAAATAATTCATATCGACATTGGAAGGATAATTTGTCTATTGCCTTACGTAATTTGAATAATAGGCCCTTAGGGGGGAGTACACCTCTAGCCAGAATGATGACCCCAAATCTGCAGATCAGAGAACAGCAAACATGTGAGATCCAAAACATTGAATTTTGGACTGTGAGGGAAGATGTCCCACTACCAAGTCCAGGAACACCTGGTTCAGCAGGATATGATTTACATTGTATAGAGAATTTTAGGTTAAATAGGAAAGAGATAAGAAAAACCCCTACTGGAGTATGTATGAGAATCCCCAAGAATCATCTTGGACGGATATTACCTAAACCAGGATTAGCGGCTCAAGGAATACATGTATTGGCTGGAGTGATAGATTCTAATTATCAAAAAGAAATTGTTGTGACACTCCAGAATATGGGTAAAAAACCTGTACAATTTTGTAGAAATGATAGGATGGTTCAAGTCATTATTATCCCCTGTGAAAAAATACCCTTTGTGAAAACTGACCCTCCTCCCAAAATAACTACTAGAGGGGCAAAAGGGTCTTGCTCCATTGATAGAATAAAGTCAGGAGCTAAGGTATGGGTAAAACGGAAGCCAGATGATATTCCAAAGGCTGCAGAAGTTATAGCCCATGGGAAGGACAACACTGTAACAGTTGTCTATTCAGGGGAAAATAATTACCAAATCGTACCCCTGAACCATATATTTTACCGTGAATAGATTATAATAATAGATTCACAGACTCCACAGGTATGGCTGATGCTGGTAAATGCCATAACCCACTCAGAGGAAAGGTAACTTTGTGTGATTAACGGATGAAAACTTGTACATTTGGGGAAAGGCTGGGAGGACAATCTTAGTTTCTATCTAGGGTGGGATCCTCTTGGCTTCCTCATTATGTTCCTTTTGAAAAGAAACATTTCCCACCTGAGTTTGGCTCTGATGTTGGATCTTTGCATAACTGAAATCTCAACCAAACTTGAGATGATTTTATTTGAAGAATTATAGTCCATACTTGTCTATTCTTTTTGTCCTTTGTTTTGGCTAACCTTGTTGCTAGTTTTGTTTCCTTCAGGCTTAAGCACCCTGCACTTTCCGGTGACTGCCTAAGCATGTAGCATTCTTGGAATTCCTGCCAGCTCGTTAAAGAAATGACCTCTGGAATGGGACTTTTTGGGGGCAGGGCCATCTCTACATCCAATTTCAGCATGAAGAAGCTATGTAAAATGAGACCTTCACCCCTCACCCCAAGATTTTGAGCCCCAATCGTTCAAGGGGGGGGGTGGAAATGATGATAGTGTTCTGTTTACTTATTTTGTGTTATCCTTGCTGTGTTGTTTTATTGTTATGATATTATTGATCCTATGTAATGGATACAAGGATTTAGGGGTGGACATTTGAATTATTAATAATTATTTTGGGGATGATTGATTGAAGAGATTATCTTGCTGGGACCTAGGGGTGGATCACATTTGAATCGTAAACCAATATTTAGGAATGTCACCAAATGATATGTTTTGCTTTATAATGAATGATATGTTTTAGTTTCCTTTGTAATTGGATCACAATGTATGTTCTAGGATACATGGCTGATTAGATTATGTATCCTATAACAAGGGGTGGAGTGTAGCCAGAATGGCCTTTGTTTTCTTTGAATGACTCAGCTTACCTCATTGAGCCTCTGGACACTGTGGCTTGCTCTTCCGGGGCAGGAAGCCCAAAGAGCATTCCAGGAAGCAGACAACTTCCTGTGTGATGAGTCATGGGGCTGGCTGAGGGGAGGTGTTAACGGCTACGCTAGGGGGAGGGGCCAAGTCAAGAACCAATCGGCCCTGGTCGTTCAGGCGGTGCTTGATGATGTCAAAAACTCTATAAGAGGGGAGAGGACAGCTTGAAGATCCTCTTTTCCTTTTCCGGTTGGAGCCAGAGACAGTTACAGCGACAGTTACAGCGACAGTTACAGCGACAGTTACAGCTACAGTTACAGCCACAGCCACAGCTGAAGCAGGAGCTGCCAGTAGCAGAGCTGACCTACGGGAGGAAGCTGAACAAAGATTTCAGTCCAGTGGGTAATCTTATTACCATAGAGGGGGAAACATGATTTTGCTTTACGCAATCATGCTTCTCTGTAGCCTCCTGGTTACTCTTTCAAGGCGTACTTATTGGGCCTGGAAGCTTTTGATCAATATATCAAAATGGGGTTGCTGGTTCATGGGTTGGTTACTGTGGAGCCTAAATAAATGTTTTGATTCTTCTGCCTTCTACTTTGAGAGTTTCTTATATCCGGCGATTCCGAACGTTTCAGACATGTTTATGATCCTCTTCGAGATTATAAACTCTGCCCTCCTAATACATTTGGCGACGAGGATGGGATCGCTAGGTATAAGATCTCTATTTAGAAGCAGAACAATTCCAGAGGAAGAGATGAATATCCCAGGATGGGAGGATCCATTTTATTCCTCCCTAGCAAAAGAATTGGCTAAAAAAGCTGGACCCTGTGAAAACTGGGAACCAAGGCTACGGAGAGGAGATCCTAGGGATTTGGAAAAGTGTTTACGAGAAGTTGGGATTCAGTCAGGGGCATCACTATCTAGGCAAAGCTGGATAGTGTTATCAGCCTACTGGCTAGTATACGAAAGATTGAGATTAAGTGAAAGACATGGGGGCACTCCTACCCCACAGGAAGAAGGGGAATCTCAGATAGCAGGAGACCAAACTGACTCAAATGAGAACTTTTCTATTAATGTGGCTAAGAGCAACAGGAGACCAAAAAAGCCCAGAGTGCATTTCAACCCAGCCCAGAAAGAGCCTGACTGCCTGCTTCGTCCTAGCCATGGTGGCAGAGGAAGTGAGTGGGGAGAGAATGAGACAATGTTAGGGGCTGAGGCACAAAACACTACTGGGGTTCAGGATGTGCCTCACACAGAGCATAGGAGATGGTTAAATGATCAGACAAGGGCTCGACCCATACAAAGGAGGAAGACAGAAACCCGAGGTGAAGATTCAGTTACAAGGGAAATTCAGGAAGATTTCTCACCGCAAGAGGTCACAGATATTTTGAGTAGATTCAGCCAAAGAATAGGAGAACCATTGATATCTTGGATGGTAAGACTCAGTGATCAAGGGGCCAGTGGAATATCAGTAGATAGGACAGACTGCATGAGATTCATAGGTATCAGCCATGATCCTCTAGTTCAACAAGCTTTTAGGGAACATCATCAGCAAGGAGATGGTGATAGCAGGACTACTCTGTTGGCATTAGCCGCTGTGGGATGCAATAAGAGATATGCTACTGATTCTATGTGGCCCACTGAGCACAGACCCTGGTATTCACTTAGAGATTGTATCATGAGACTAAAGGAGGAGGTAATGAAGACTGCCATTATGATAGGAACCTCAGACAAATATTACAACGATCCAATGGAACTGCCTCATAGGAATTTAATAATTAGGACAGCTCCCCCTGCTTATAAACAACTAATTTTGAATTTATTACTTGGAGAAGTAGGGAGCCGTCTTACAACAGTGATAAATAAGATTTTACAGTTACATGACTTAGGTGACTGGGGAAGGGATAGATCTCCTCGAGAGAGAAGGGTGAATAACCAGCAAACTTGGCGCCAAAGGAGAGTAACAAGGAAAGAAATGTTTACTGCTTTATTGAGAGCAGGGGTAGGTTTTGAAATGATAGATGGAATTCCAACCAATGAATTATATAGAATGTACAGAGATAAAGGCCTTGATGACAGGAGAGATAGGGAAATAAGAACTGCTCCTGCAAATACTACAGATGTTGAACCTTCAAACCCAAGTGAATCATATGAAAGGGAATACTAGGGAACAGGCCGAGCCCCAGTCCAAATTAAGGAAATACAGAGGCTGGATTGTAGACCTCACATTAACTTGACCATATATTGGAAAAATGGGTCAAGTACGGTAACTGAGGCATTAATAGATACTGGGGCCGAGGCCACCCTTATTTATGGAAATCCAGACAAGTTCAGCCATGGAACTCCTATTACCATTACAGGACTAGGAGGGACTGAAATATCAGCCAGGCAAGTTAAATTAATGATGAAAATTGGACAGTTGCCCAAGAAAGAATATAGTGTGGTTATTGTGCCTATTCCCGAATACATCATTGGAATAGACATTTGAAGGGTATGACCTTAAATTTACCTGAAGGGAAATACCAATTTGCTGTGAGGAAAATAGGCATTAATGCAGTCTTAGTGGGGAAAATCAAGATGGATCCAATCACTTTGCCCGAACCTTCTAAAATAATTACTTTGAGGCAATATCGTGTGCCAGGTGGGCAAGATGAAATTGCCAACACTATAAGAGAATGTGTTGAGGCAGGAGTGTTAGTCCCTACAACTACTCAATGGAACAACCCTGTCTGGCCAGTCCGAAAATCAGATGGAACATGGAGGATGACAGTAGATTATAGACAGCTGAACAAAGTGACTCCTCCCTTGTATGCTGCTGTCCCAGACACGGTTACTTTAATAGAGAGAATACAAAAACGTGAAGGGACTTGGTATGCAGTTATTGATTTGGCCAATGCCTTCTTTACAATCCCAATAGACCCCAAGCAATGGAATCAGTTTGCTTTTACTTGGCAAGGCCGACAGTATACATTTACACGCCTGCCGCAAGGATATATTCATAGCCCAACTATTTGCCACAGGATTGTAGCTGAACATTTGGATGAATTAAAGTTACCTGGTGTACAGCTTACACATTACATAGATGACATCATGATACAAGGAAAGAATATAAAGGAGGTGGAGGAGAGTTTAGTATTATTAATTGACCATATGAAAAGCAAAGGATGGGAAATCAACCCCGCAAAGGTTCAAGGGCCAGCTCAAACTGTAAAATTCTTGGGGATACAGTGGAATAGAGGACTGCGAGAAATTCTCCCACAAGCTCGACAAAAAATCCAGGATTTTCCCACCCCTACCAATAAGAAAGAGGCCCAAAAGTTCATAGGGCTGTTTGGTTATTGGAGACACCACATCCCACATTTGGGACAGATTTTAAAACCCTTGTATAAAGTCACCAGAAAGAAATATGAATTTGACTGGGGACTTGAACAAAGTAGAGCTTTTGAGGAAGCAAAGGCTGCTATTCAATTAGCTCTAGACTTATGGCCTATGCAAAATGGGCCAGTGGAGTTACAAGTGACTGTACAAGATGACTATGCAAATTGGAGTCTGTGGCAAAAACAACAAAGCCGAAGTGTACCTTTAGGCTTTTGGTCAAGGAAACTGCCCTCATCTGGAGTGCAATATACACCTTTTGAGAAGCAGCTGTTAGCTGCATATTGGGCTTTAGTAGAAACTGAGCAACTAACTCTGGGTCATGAAGTGGTATTAAGGCCTGGAATTCCAATTATGACTTGGGTAATGAGTACCCCAGCTTCTCACAGAATTGGACATGCACAAGAGGCAAGCATAATCAAATGGAAGTGGTATATTCAGAATAGGTCCAGAGCAGGCAAAAATGGAGTTTCTGCTCTACATGAATCTGTGGCGAACATTGATACTGAGAGCAATGAAAAGCCCCTTGAATCTAAGCAACAGATGGTACCATCCTTAGTGAAATGGAATAATGGATATGACGGACTAAATGAAGAACAGAAGAAACATGCTTGGTTTACTGATGGGACAGCAAAATATTTAGGACAGAAGAGACATTGGAAAGCAGTAGCCTATAACCCCTGTACAAGGAGAACTCTGGAAAGTTCTGGGATAGGTGGAAGTAGCCAATATGCTGAACTGATGGCAGTGCATCAGGCCATCAGAGCAGAGAAAGGAGGACAGTGTCATATATTTACTGACTCGTGGGCGGTAGCTAATGGATTAGCTACGTGGATGCCTATATGGAGGAATCAGAATTGGGAGATTCATGGCAAACAAGTTTGGGGTAAAGAGTTATGGGAAAATATATGGGACATGTCTTTGGTTACAGATCTGTCAGTTTTTCATGTTGATGCTCATGCAACCCTGACCACACCAGAACGTGAGTACAATGCACATGCGGATCGACTAGCAAAGATTGCTACTGAATGTATTGTCCCTACTCCGACTCCAACTGATGACCCAGCCTTAGCAAGATGGGTCCACCAGACTGCTGGCCATTTAGGGGTCCAGGCCACCCATCGATGGGCACAGGATCGAGGTATCAGTATTTCTCATGCGTTGTTAAAACAAATAACAGAGGAGTGTTGTATATGCCAATTAGAAAAAGAACGAACTCTTCCTAGGATAGTTACTGGAGAAATAGCAAGGGGAAAAGTTCCAGCCCAAATTTGGCAGATAGATTATATTGGCCCACTACCCCAGGATAAAGGATGTAAATATGTATGTACGTGTGTTGACACCTATTCAGGTGTACTAGTGGCTTTTCCTTATAAAGACGCAACTCAGAAAAACACCTGTAAAACTTTAGATATTGTAAGTTTATATTATGGAACCCCAATGCAGATTCAAAGTGACAATGGGTCACATTTCAAGGGCAAAGAAGTGAAAAGATATTGTGTGTTGAATAATATAGAATGGATATATCATATTCCATATTACCCACAAGCATCTGGGCTAATTGAAAGAATGAATGGATTGTTGAAAGAACAGCTGAGAAAATTAAGCTCAAATAATTCATATCGACATTGGAAGGATAATTTGTCTATTGCCTTACGTAATTTGAATAATAGGCCCTTAGTGGGGAGTACACCTCTAGCCAGAATGATGACCCCAAATCTGCAGATCAGAGAACAGCAAACATGTGAGATCCAAAACATTGAATTTTGGACTGTGAGGGAAGATGTCCCACTACCAAGTCCAGGAACACCTGGTTCAGCAGGATATGATTTACATTGTATAGAGAATTTTAGGTTAAATAGGAAAGAGATAAGAAAAACCCCTACTGGAGTATGTATGAGAATCCCCAAGAATCATCTTGGACGGATATTACCTAAACCAGGATTAGCGGCTCAAGGAATACATGTATTGGCTGGAGTGATAGATTCTAATTATCAAAAAGAAATTGTTGTGACACTCCAGAATATGGGTAAAAAACCTGTACAATTTTGTAGAAATGATAGGATGGTTCAAGTCATTATTATCCCCTGTGAAAAAATACCCTTTGTGAAAACTGACCCTCCTCCCAAAATAACTACTAGAGGGGCAAAAGGGTCTTGCTCCATTGATAGAATAAAGTCAGGAGCTAAGGTATGGGTAAAACGGAAGCCAGATGATATTCCAAAGGCTGCAGAAGTTATAGCCCATGGGAAGGACAACACTGTAACAGTTGTCTATTCAGGGGAAAATAATTACCAAATCGTACCCCTGAACCATATATTTTACCGTGAATAGATTATAATAATAGATTCACAGACTCCACAGGTATGGCTGATGCTGGTAAATGCCATAACCCACTCAGAGGAAAGGTAACTTTGTGTGATTAACGGATGAAAACTTGTACATTTGGGGAAAGGCTGGGAGGACAATCTTAGTTTCTATCTAGGGTGGGATCCTCTTGGCTTCCTCATTATGTTCCTTTTGAAAAGAAACATTTCCCACCTGAGTTTGGCTCTGATGTTGGATCTTTGCATAACTGAAATCTCAACCAAACTTGAGATGATTTTATTTGAAGAATTATAGTCCATACTTGTCTATTCTTTTTGTCCTTTGTTTTGGCTAACCTTGTTGCTAGTTTTGTTTCCTTCAGGCTTAAGCACCCTGCACTTTCCGGTGACTGCCTAAGCATGTAGCATTCTTGGAATTCCTGCCAGCTCGTTAAAGAAATGACCTCTGGAATGGGACTTTTTGGGGGCAGGGCCATCTCTACATCCAATTTCAGCATGAAGAAGCTATGGAAAATGAGACCTTCACCCCTCACCCCAAGATTTTGAGCCCCAATCGTTCAAGGGGGGGGGGGTGGAAATGATGATAGTGTTCTGTTTACTTATTTTGTGTTATCCTTGCTGTGTTGTTTTATTGTTATGATATTATTGATCCTATGTAATGGATACAAGGATTTAGGGGTGGACATTTGAATTATTAATAATTATTTTGGGGATGATTGATTGAAGAGATTATCTTGCTGGGACCTAGGGGTGGATCACATTTGAATCGTAAACCAATATTTAGGAATGTCACCAAATGATATGTTTTGCTTTATAATGAATGATATGTTTTAGTTTCCTTTGTAATTGGATCACAATGTATGTTCTAGGATACATGGCTGATTAGATTATGTATCCTATAACAAGGGGTGGAGTGTAGCCAGAATGGCCTTTGTTTTCTTTGAATGACTCAGCTTACCTCATTGAGCCTCTGGACACTGTGGCTTGCTCTTCCGGGGCAGGAAGCCCAAAGAGCATTCCAGGAAGCAGACAACTTCCTGTGTGATGAGTCATGGGGCTGGCTGAGGGGAGGTGTTAACGGCTACGCTAGGGGGAGGGGCCAAGTCAAGAACCAATCGGCCCTGGTCGTTCAGGCGGTGCTTGATGATGTCAAAAACTCTATAAGAGGGGAGAGGACAGCTTGAAGATCCTCTTTTCCTTTTCCGGTTGGAGCCAGAGACAGTTACAGCGACAGTTACAGCGACAGTTACAGCGACAGTTACAGCTACAGTTACAGCCACAGCCACAGCTGAAGCAGGAGCTGCCAGTAGCAGAGCTGACCTACGGGAGGAAGCTGAACAAAGACTTCAGGCCAGTGGGTAATCTTATTACCATAGAGGGGGAAACATGATTTTGCTTTACGCAATCATGCTTCTCTGTAGCCTCCTGGTTACTCTTTCAAGGCGTACTTATTGGGCCTGGAAGCTTTTGATCAATATATCAAAATGGGGTTGCTGGTTCATGGGTTGGTTACTGTGGAGCCTAAATAAATGTTTTGATTCTTCTGCCTTCTACTTTGAGAGTTTCTTATATCCGGCGATTCCGAACGTTTCAGACATGTTTATGATCCTCTTCGAGATTATAAACTCTGCCCTCCTAATACAATGGGCTCCCTGTGAACTTGCGGGAAGATAAGAATGAAGTACTTATGGAAAGTCATGGACAACGGTAGGATAGGATAAGAAAGCATGATAGTTTGTGATTTGAAATGGTCAAGGGAATATCCGCAAGAATGAGAAAATCGATCCATTGAAAACATGCAATGGGAATAATAGTTTAGTCTCCCTGATAATCAATGGAACACCCTTATTTTTGCTTTACATCTTCTTGGTATTATGATAGGTGGTATTAAAGCTCAGTCCCATTACTATATAGACTTGTGTCCATAACTTTCTTCTCTAGTTACATAATTAACTCGATCATTTGTGGGTGAGGTATTTGCATCTCCTTTCACAAGTCTTGCTTCTTAGTTGATTAACAATTAGTACCTACCATGCTTAATTACTTCCTTTGTAGACATGTTCCATTCCCTCTACCATTAAGGGATATGTTTGTCATAGGGAAGTCTATATACATGATCATATCTCCTTCTTCAGGCAATATTTGGGAGAGAGAAGTTCTGTTTAGTTTTGAATGATAGTTTAGATTGTCCTTTCCTAAAATAGATTTGATTACAGATGTAAGGACTCATTGGAAAGAATATTGAAACTGGGCAACTTCCTGGGTCCCTTTGAATAAATTCTTGAAGGGATAGCTTTTTGCTTTAGTTTGAAGAAAATTCTCAGAACACCAAATAACCCATATTCAAATGCAAGTAAAAAACTATCTTTATAGAGTCCTGGAATATTAGAATTGGAGGGAACTTTAGAGCTTATCTGGTCTAAAACCCTTGGTTTACATATAAAGACTAAGAACACAGTAGAGGAAATTGACTTTACCAGAGTCACACAGCTTGTTAATGGCAGTGCTGGAACTAGAAGGGAGTCTCTTTATACCCAAGGTAGAGTTTTATCTTTCCTTTAAATTCAGTTAGCATACAGAGAATTCAATTGAATACAATAAGCATGCATTAAAAACATACTTGGTGCAAAATACTGTGCTTGATATTATGTATACAAAGATGAAAAACAACACCTTCCTGCCATCAAAAAGATCACTATCCAAGAGGAGCGAGGGATATATGCACCAAAAAGTGTGAGAAAAGGTTAAGATGTGGTAAGAAAAAAGTGAGACACTGCGGGCAGCTAGGTGGTACAGTGAGTAGAGCACTGACCCTGGAGTCAGGAGTACCTGAGTTCAAATCTGCCCTCAAGACACTTGACAGACTTACTACCTATGTGACCTTGGGCAAGTCACTTAACCCCAATTGCCTTGCCTTCCCTACTCCAAAAAAATTTTAAAAAAGAAAAAAAGTGAGACACCAAAAAGGAACATAAGAAAAATGATAGAAGGATCAATCACTGTTCATTTGTCCCCCCTCCAAAAAAATTTAAAAAAAAAGAAAAAAAGTGAGACACCAAAAGGGAATATAAGAAAAATTATAAAGGGATCAATCACTTTTCATTTGGAGGGTTCATGGAAGCATTTTGCAGGCAGCTTCCTAACAAAAGAAGTTTGAAGTTTGAAGTTCATGTTGGGCATTCTCTGCATAGCACCAAAGATATTTTCTTGATATTGAGGAATTAATTCTCTAAGTGAGATTTTGGTTGCTAACTTTCAACCTTTGTTTTAAACTCCTGAAAATAAGGGTTACATTGGTAAAACTGACAGACTTCTGACTCTAGCAAGACTAATGGATGCCACTATAATTCAGAGTTAGTATTCATGGGCCATCATCTGGTGTGACACCAAATTTAGCAGTCTGCATTGCTTACTCAATGAAATGCCAGGCACATTCACATCCACAAAGAAGTTTTATCATCTTTATTTCAGAAGATAATTTGAAAAAGAGAACACATCATTTTTCCTTTGTTTACTCATTGGAAACTATTTTTGAAAGGCACAAAGTTAATTTGAAGCATAAAAACAAAATTTTTACTGAGTTACTGACAATGACAGATCCATATAGTCACAGAGTTGTTTTGGGGGATGTTGGCTGGGTCCATGCATGTGTGCACACTCAGACACATATAACCATACACATAAGTACACACAAATACATATGCATATGCACACACACACAAACCATACACATTGGGGGGAAATATCCAAGTGACTGCAGTTAATTTGGAAATAAAGCCCTTGCTGGTCTGACAAAATTGAGACTTGTTTGTTCAAATGAGTTATGTATGTGCATGTGTCTGTGTGACACCTCCTTCCCTCCAATATACATGTTTGTGTAGAGGTACTCATTTGGAAACTCATTTTCTATAAGACATCTGAGTACTTCATTCTGGGTTCTTTTAGCTTAAAGAAGCACCCTTCCCCTCCCCCATTTATTTTTGCTTATCTAACTTAAAAACTTAACCTGGCAAAAGAGAATCCTACTAGGATCTCTCTCCCCACTTTAGTTTTGTTACTAAAACGTTCCAATAAAGGAAAAGCAAGTAGAGGATTGATGGGACGTGTTCTTAATCTAGAAAGAATAAATACCTTTTAGATGTGTATGCCAAGGGATGGTGCATTTCTGTTAGTGGAGACAAAAACAGTAATAAAATGGTAAAAAAAAGAAAAATGGCAACTGGAAAATACTCAGCAGGCACCAACTATCACAGACAAGACTAATTAGGCAGTGTTAAATATTTTTCTTGGCTGTTAAAGACCTGTTTAGAATCAGCTAAAGGTTAATTAAATTTCAGGTAGATAGGAAAAGTCTGTAGTCATCCTAAAATCTTTATGTCTTTTTTTCCTCTTCTTTCTTGAGGGAATAAATACTTTGTGGTCTTCAGATTTAATGACTGCTCTACTAGGATCTGCCACATTTGCATATAACTGCTTTATTCTGCTCTGGAGGTCCCATACTAGTGGTGCTTAGACATGAGAAGAATATGCAAGTTCCCCATTTGGGGCCCATTGGTGCAGGTGTCTTGTATCTGGTGTTTTTATTTACTTGCCCACTGAGAGCTGAGGGTCATCTGGGTCCTGATAGTTGCCTGGACTTTTTAATCTACTCTTCAGTATTTGTGTCTACCTGTTCCCAGTCTGCCACATATATAAATCATTCTTTGTTGTGATCTTTGATATATACTTATGCTCTGTCTCTTGTTTCTCTGTCTGGTTTCTGATTCATCTACTTGACCTGCCTTTTGAGTTGGGCATGTCCCAACTTCCAGTTGCCTTACTGTCCGTTAGGAACTGTTTGTAGTCTTCTTTTCTTAAGTAGGGAGGAAAACAAGACTTCTAGGGTCTAAGTAGAATTTTCTAAATTATAAAGCCCCCTCAGTCATTCAATGTCATTCACAACCATTAAGTCTCTGTTTTTCTATTTGTTCCTCTCCTGCCCCCCCTTCACCCCTGGAAACTTAAAGGACCACAGTAGCAGAGATTCATAGATCTGGAACTTGAAGGGGCCGTAGAGGTCATCCAGTTCAACACTCTGATTTTACAGATGAGGAAATAGGGCCCTACGAAGGTTAAGCGATGCCCAGGTCTATATAGGCAGTATGTATCACAGGCGGTACTTGAACCCTGTCCTCTACAAGGCTACAGTGGCTCGCAGTATAATTGCTGTTATTATTATCATTTTTACATGATGTTCACCCGTTTTTATTAGAGAGAAAGCATGTTATAGACCATGGCCTCTCAAAGTTTTTAGTCTCAGGATCCCTTTATACTCTTAGAAATTATTCAGGGGGGTGGAGCCAAGATGGCCGCATGAAGGCAGTGTCTTACCGGAGCTCTCTCTCAAGGTCTGTCAGATTCCTATAAAAAAGTGAATTTGAGCAGATTTGAGAGAGTCAGAAACTGTGAGCAGTCTGTGTGGGGCAAATTTCCGAGCCAGGAGAGTCTGAAAGGCTGAAGGCATGAATCTGTAGGCTCGGAGAGTGCTCAGTGTGGGGCTTGCGGAGCTGCTCCAGACCAAAGTGGAAGTGGCCCGCAGGGAAATCCACGTGGGAGACAGGCTGGGAGAAAGCTGGGCACCCAAAACAGGTAGAGATCCCCAGGCCACCCAACACAGGACGGCAGTCTGTGGAAGCGAGGACAGGCAGTGCAATGCCACTGGCCAGGAAAACATCTACTCCTGAGGCTTGCAGCCCAAAGGAATGAAACACGGCTTCCGGGAGACATAATGGCCTGCTAAACAGCTCTAATCCCTCCCCCCCCACCAACCCTGAGAATTCCTTGGGAAAGAAAAAAAAAAAAAAGAAAGCTGGAACAGAGGAGAAAGAAGTGGGTGGGGTTTCAGTGGTCAAATAGTAGAAGTTCATTAGTCCCAGAGGGGCAGAGTCAGAAGGGGTCAACACCAGGAGCCAAGACGTAATCTTGCTCCCCCAGGGGAAGTGCCAGAGATCAGCTCAAACAACAAACAGCTGAGACCATTGCTGGAAAGCAACAGTGCTGGAGAACACCCATAGGGAGTGAGAAGTCAGGGAGCCAGACCCCTCCCCCACTTAATCAGGAAACTGAAGGCTATAATTCTAGACTCACAACCCCCAGAATAAGAAAGCTGGGACAGAGAGCCCTGAGCCCCAAAGGCAGAAATTTGTTGTAAAGCCAGGAAAAGGCAAACCAACAAACATGAAGAAGAACAAAAAAAACCCGAGGACAATAGATTCTTTTTATGGAGACAGGCAGGATCAAAATACCAATATGACATAGGACAGCAATGACACTGTAGATACATCGGATACCTCAAAAGATAATGTGAACTGGTCTCCAGCCCAAAAAGCATTGCTGGAAGAGCTAAAGGAGGATTTTAAAAACCAAATTAGTGAGGTAAAAGAAAACATGGAAAAAATGGAAAAGTCCCTAAAGAATAAGATTGGCAAAATGGCCATGGAGATTCAGAATCTAAATAGAGACAATGACACCCTGAGAGGTAAAATCAACCAATTGGAAAAGGAGACTCAAAAGCAAAATGAAAACACTAACTCATTAAAAATTAGAGTTGAGCAAGTGGAAGCTGATGAATCTATGAGGCACCAAGAAGTAGTAAAGCAAAACATTAAGAATGAAAAAATAGAAAAAAATGTGAAATACCTGATTGGGAAAACAACTGACCTGGAAAATAGATCCAGGAGAGACAATTTAAAAGTTATTGGTCTACCAGAAATCCACGATGAAAAAAGGAACCTTGACAGTATCTTCGAAGAAATTATCAAAGACAACTGCCCAGAGGTCCTAGAACCAGAGGGCAAAATAGTCATTGAAAGAATTCACCGATCAGCCCCTGAAAGAGATCCCAAACTGAAAACACCAAGAAATATTATAGCCAAAGTTCAGAAGTATAAACACAAGGAGAAAATACTGCAAGCAGCCAAAAAGAAGCAATTCAAATATCGTGAAACTACAGTTAGGATCATGCAGGATCTCTCAGCTTCCACATTAAAAGACAGGAGAAATTGGAATATGATATTCTGAAGGGCAAAGGAGCTGGGACTACAATCAAGGATCAACTACCCAGCAAAACTAAGCATAATTTTTCAGGCAAGGAGATGGACATTCAATGAAATAAGGGAATTCCAGACCTTCCTGATGAAAAGGCCAGAACTCAATGGAAAATTTGATCTCCAAATACAAAACTCAAGAGAGACATAAAAAGGTAACCAGGGGGAAAAACCCCACAAACCTTATTAACCAATAAGGGCAGGTTGTTTGCATCTTTATGTGGGATTATATCATATTATGTATGTTTTATATATATACATGTATATGTCAGTGTTGAGAATGGTACAGCTATTATGACAGTTGAAAGGGATATACATATATTGTGAATGCTTGTATAAATTAACTGATGTAAAGTTAAAAATTATAAGTAAGAGATATAAAGGGAGGGCTATGAGAGAAGCAGTAAGGAGGTAGTAGAAAAGGGTAAATTACACCAAATGAAGTGGCACAAAAACATATTATAGTAGAGGGAAAGAAGGGAGGGAGAAGAGCAGTATTTGAACTTTACTGTCATCTGATCTAGTTCAAGAAGGGAATAACATACCCTGATCAGTTTAGAAATCTAACTTGTCCTATGGGAAGTAGGAGGGGAAGGGGGGATAAAGGAAGGGGGTTGGTCAGAAGGGAGGGGAGAAGTAGCAAGTGGGTAATGGTAAGATAAGGGACAGGAATAAAGAGGGAGGGCAAACTGAGGAAGGCAGTGGTCAAAAGCAAAACTTTGTTGAGGTGCAGAAGGGGAAAGGGAGAAATAAAAGCATAAACAGGGGGAAATAGGATGGAGAAAAAGACACAGATAGAAATCATAACTCTGAACGTGAAGGGGATGAACACTCTCATAAAACAGAAGCAGATAGCAGAATGGATTAAAAACCATAATCCTACAATATGCTGTTTACAAGAAACACATTTGAAATAGGGGGTTACACACAAGGTAAAGGTAAAAGGCTGGTGTAAAATATATTGTGCCTCAGCTAAAGTAAAAAAAGCAGGTGTTGCAATCCTAATCTCAGACAAAGCAAAAGTAAAGATAGATTTAATTAAAAGAGATAAGGAAGGACATTATACTCTGCTAAAGGGCACCATAAACAATGAAGCAATATCATTGCTTACCATATATGCACCAAGTGGTAAGGCATACAAATTCTTAGAGGAGAGGTTAAGGGAGTTACAGGAAGAAACAGACAGCAAAACTATAATATTGGGAGACCTCAACCTCCCCCTTTCTGAACTTGATAAATCTAACCTCAAAATAAATAAGAAAAAAGTTAAGGAGGTAAACAGAATTTTAGAAAAGGCAGGTATGATAGACCTCTGGAGAAAACTGAATGGGGATAAAAAGGAATATACTTTCTTCTCAAAAGTACATGCCACATACTCAAAAATTGACCATGTATTAGGGCATAAAAACCTCACAATCCAGTGCAGAAAGGCAGAAGTAGTCACAGCACACTTTTCAGATCATGAAGCAATAAGGCCTTTTGTAACAAAGAACCATTGAAAAATAAGTTTAAAATTAATTGGAAACTAAATAATCTAATTCTAAAGAATGAGTGGGCCAAAGAACAAATCAGAGAAACAATTAATAACTTCATTCAAGAGAATGACAATAATGAAACAACATACCAAAACTTATGGGATGCAGCAAAAGTAGTTCTTAGGGGAAGTTTTATATCCCTGAATGCTTACATGAATAAAATAGGGGAAAAGGAGATCAATGATCTGGGCATACAGCTGAAAAAGCTAGAAAAAGAGCAAATTGAAAACCCCCAATTAAATACCAAATTAGAAATAATGAAAATCAAAGGAGAGATTAATAAAATTGAAACCAAGAAAACTATTGAATTAATAAATAAAACAAAGAGCTGGTTTTATGAAAAAACCAATAAAATTGATAAACCTTTGGCCAATTTGATTAAAAAAAAGAAAGAAGAAAATCAAATTACCGGTATCAAAAATGTAAAGGGGGAGGTCACCTCTAATGAAGAGGAAATCAAAACAATAATTAAGAACTATTTTGCCCAACTGTATGCCCATAAATTTGACAACCTTAGAGATATGGATGAATATCTACAAAAACATAAACTGCCCAGGCTAACAGAAAAGGAAGTAAAATTTCTTAATAACCCCATATCAGAAAAAGAAATTGAGCATGCCATCAATGAACTCCCTAGAAAAAAATCTCCAGGGCCAGATGGTTTTACATGTGAATTCTATCAAATATTTAAAGAACAACTAATTCCAATACTTTGTAGACTATTTGGGAAAATAGGTGAAGAAGGAGTCCTACCAAATTCTTTTTATGACACAAATATGGTACTAATACCCAAACCAGGTAGTGTCAAAACAGAGAAAAAAATTATAGACCAATTTCTCTAATGAATATTGACGCAAAAATTTTAAATAAAATATTAGCAAAAAGATTGCAGCAACTCATCATGAGAATAATACACTATGACCAGGTAGGATTTATTCCAGGAATGCAAGGCTGGTTAAATATTAGGAAAACTATTAGCATAATTGACCATATCAACAACAAAACTAGCAGAAACCGTATGATCATCTCAATAGACGCAGAAAAACCTTTGACAAAATACAACACCCATTCCTATTAAAAACACTAGAAAGCATAGGAATAAATGGAACCTTCCTTAAAATTATAAATGGCATCTACCTAAAACCATCGACAAGCATTATTTGTAATGGGGGATAAGCTAGATGGATTCCCAATGAGATCAGGGGTGAAACAAGGATGTCCATTATCACCCCTATTATTCAATTTGGTACTAGAAATGTTAGCTGTAGCAATAAGAGAAGAAAAAGAAATTGAAGGAATTAGAATAGGAAAAGAAGAAACTAAATTATCACTTTTTGCAGATGATATGATGATTTATTTAGAGAATCCTAGTGAATCAAGTAAAAAACTACTTGAAATAATAAACAACTTTAGCAAAGTTGCAGGATATAAAATAAACCGACATAAATCCTCAGCATTCCTATACATTACTGACAAAGCCCAACAGCAAGGGAAATTCCATTCAAAGTTACTGTAGACACTATAAAATATTTGGGAGTCTATTTGCCAAGACAAACCCAGGGCCTATATGAACATAACTATGAAACACTTTTCACGCGAATAAAATCAGATCTAAATAAATGGAAAAATATTGGTTGCTCATGGTTAGGCCAAGCTAATATAATAAAAATGAGAATTTTACCTAAATTAATCTATCTGTTCAGTGCCATACCAATCAAACTAACAAAAAATTATTTTACTGAGCTGGATAAAATAATAACAAAATTCATCTGGAAAAACAAAATGTCTAGAATATCTAGGGTATTAATGAAAAGAAATGCTAGAGAAGGTGGCCTAGCCATACCAGATATTAAACTGTACTACAGAGCAATAGTCATCAAAACTACCTGGTACTGACTAAGAAACAAGGGTGTGGATCAGTGGAGTAGGATAGGTACACAAGATGATGGGCTAAGAATTCACTATTTCACAAAACTGCTGGGAATATTGGAAAATGGTAGGGCAGAAACTGGGCATAGACCAATATCTTACACCATATACCAGAATAATGTCAAAATGGGTTGATGATTTAGGAGTAAAAGCTGATACTATAAGTAATTTGGGAGAGTAAGGAGTAGTTTACTTATCAGATTTATGGAAAAGAAAAGAATTCGTGACCCAACAAAAGATAGCATTACAAAATGCAAAATGGATAATTTTGATTATGTTAAATTGAAATGTTTTTGTACAAAAAAAACCAATGCAACAAAAATTAGGAGGGAAGCAGAAAATTGGGAGAAAATCTTTGCAACTAGTATCTCTGATAAAGGCCTCATATCTAAAATATACAGGGAACTGAGCCAAATATATAGGAATACAAGCCATTCCCCAATTGAGAAATGGTCAAAGGATATGAACAGGCAGTTTTCAGAGGAAGAAATTAAAGCTATCTATAGGCATGTGAAAAAATGCTCTGGATCACTACTGACTAGAGAATTGCAAATCAAAACAACTCTTAGGTATCACATCTATCCTGTAAGATTGGCTAAAATAACCAAGCAGGAAGATGATAAATGCTGGAGAGGATGTGGGAAAGTTGGAACATTGTTACATTGCTGGTGGAGTTGTGAGATGAATCAGCCATTTTGGAGAGTAATTTGGAACTACGCCCAAAGAGCCTTGGGAATGTTCATACCCTTTAACCCAGCAATACCACTTCTAGGGTATATCCCAAAGAAATCACACAAGAGGGGAAGGGACCCATATGTACAAAGATATTTATAGTGGCTCTTTTTGTGGTATGCCCATCAATTGGGAATGGCTGAACAAGCTGTGGTATATGAAGGTAATAGAACACTATTGTGCCATAAGAAATGGGGATGATACGGACTTCGTAACAACCTGGAAAAACCTACATGACATAATGCTGAGTGAGCAGAGCAGAGCCAGGAGAACATTGTACACAATCACAGATATATGGATTCCGTGAGGACCAACCCTGACAGACTTCGCTCTTCTCAGCAACACAAGGTGCAAGGACAACTCCGGGGGACTCACGATGGAGAATGCTATCTACTCCCAGAGAAAGAACTGTGAAGTTTGAATGCAGATTGAGGCATGCTACATGCTCACCTTTTTTCTTCTCTTTTGTTTTTGTTTTTGGGTTTTTTTTTTTGGTTCTGTTTCTTCTTTCTCATGATTCATTACATTGGTCATAATTCTTCTCCACAACTTGACTAGTGTGTAAATTAATTCAATGCGAAGTTGTACATGGTAGTTATATGAGATTCCATGCCGTATTGGGGAAGGAGGGGGGAGGGAGGGGAGAAAATCTGGAACTCAAAATTATGTAGAACCATGTGTTATAAACTAAAAATAAAAAAAAATAAAAAAAAGAAATTATTCAGAACCCCAAAGTGCTTTTTTTGTGGATTTTGTCTATCAATAGTAGCCCTTTTAGAAATTAAAAGTGATCAAATTAAAAATATTTATTAATTTACTTAAAATAATAATACAGTACATATTAACATAACATATTTTTATGAAAATGACTGTTTTCTAAAAGAAAAATTTAGAAGAATGGCATTATTTTACACAATTTTACAGTTCTCTTGAATGTCTGGCTCAATAGAAGACAGCTAAATGTTTACTTCTGCATTCAGTCTTTTGTGGTGTTATTTGAGTTGATGTATAGAAAGAAAATCTGGCCTCATACAGATATGTAGTTGGAAAAGGAAGAATATTTTAATAGGCAAATAATATGATAATATTATTGTGAAAATATCTTTGATCCCTTGGACTGCCTGTAGCAACAATCTGCTAGCAGCTGCTGTAGTGGTGTAAGACCCATCAACATTTGATGAGGGCACAGTCTCTAGGAACTCCCCTGAATCTGGAATACAGTCTCTGAGAGCCCCTTTGAACTGTCCTTGAATCTTCCAACTAGATCTGGCCTTCCCCTAAGGCAGTAAGCCTTACATTATCATTAAGCCCAAATCTCTACCTAGACTTGCCCTTTATTGTCCAGCTACTTCCCACCCTTGATACTATCAGTATCCATGCCTTCAGCTACTTCCAACCCTTAATTCCATTCTCTTGGTTCTTGGACTCTGACCTCATCTTGCCCTCCTTAGACTCCTCTTCTAGTCACTCCAGACCACCCTTCAATCCCTCCTACAATCTTTGTGTATATAATCTCCATCTTGCCTCCATGAAGGTGCTCAGGTTCAGTCTAACTCAGTTCAGAATCAATCTAGCTCATCTTAGATTGAGTCTGGTCTGCTTGTGAAAACAGGCATCACAAAGGGTGGGATTTCTTAAGACAACCCATTATGGTGAATCCCTAATAAACTTTGTCTTTTCCCTTGCCTGAGAAGGCTTGATTCAAATTCTTTTGGCAGGATCCAGCGTGTCGGTATTTTGGGTTCTCAAGCACCCCTAGAAACGTATGGTTCCCCTAACAATCATCATTTTTACTTAAACCTCTTCACATCAAGCACACAGAAAGCTGCCAACACAGGTTCTTTGATCTGCTTTACTAAGGAAAGTAACTTTAAGGGGTTAACAATCTTAGTTTAATCAAACATACAAATATCATTCACAGTTCAGGGGGAAAAGATCAGCCCCCTGAACTTCAAGGCAAATACAAACAGACATCAACAGACAGACCTTGTCTGACTCAAATCACAATTCATAGTTGCCAGAGAAACACCAATATCTGGGTTGAGAAGCTGGGGGGCAGTTGCAGCTTGCCCAGAGTCTCAACACTCCTTCCATGAGTGTGCCCCAAAAGTCAAACCCTAAACTCTTCTCAGTCATATTCTGTTCAGAGCCCTAAGGGCTCTGACCTCACCCGAGCTGGGTGTGGGAAAATTCTCCAACCCCAGTATCACATCATATACAAATCAATGACTCCCAATTGTCTCAGTGCTGAGAAATACTCCAAGACAAAAAGATCCCACTTAATCTGCCCCATTCAAAACAAAGGCCAGAATCATTAAAGGCACTTAAGAGAACAGGAAAAAGTCTCACCTTAATTACTATTACACTGCCTGAAAGAGTCTTAGGGGGCCCAGAGGGGTCCACAGATGACAATTTGAGAATCATGGGTAGAGAGGAAAGAATGATTGACTTAGAGGCAGGAATATATGGAATCCAGGCCTACCTTTGGTACCTGCCACCTGTATGACTCTGGCTAGATCATTTGGCCTCTCTCACCTGAGTTTCCCTATGGGTATAATAGGGATAATAAGATCTATAGTGATAGAAAGTATGCTGTCATGGATTAGAGATCTAGCCTTGGAGTCAGAGAGACCTAAGCTAAAGTCCTGTCTCTGATACACATTTTCTGTGTGATCCTGAGCCACTCACTTAACTTCTCTTTTCCCTAGGGAACCCTCTAAGCATCTCAATTTCAGAGCAATTTTCAATCAATATTACTAGGGTGTGGGGGTGGTAAAAGGGTCATTCCTTACCAGGAATTATACATGCTAATAGAATCACAGGCCTAGATTAAGGAAAAAAAGTTCATACAATACATGCCTTGGAGGGTTATAGTGATGATCAAATAAGTTAAGACATTTAAGTGCTTTGTAAATCTAAGTGATAGCCAGTTTTGAACTCTTATTTGTCCAGAGTTTATATAAGCCCCTTAGACTAACCACTTTCTTACCTTAAGACCAACTTGGGCTCTTGTTATCTGTCTGGCCAAATTATCCAAACTAGAGATGACTTCTGCTGATGACCTTTAACAGTCGTTTTCTAACAGCTTAGCTCTGGCCTGCAGACAAATCACATGTGCCCTTAGATTCCGAACCATTTTTTTTTTGTAGTCAAACCAACCTAGCCTATACTTCAAGCTCTGAATTACTCCTGTTTATTTTGGTTATGAGGGCCAGGCTTATCACCAGCATTCTGTTTGATTTTGATTTTGGGACAAAATGAAGCATTTTCAAGTCATTGAACAGTAAGAAAAAGAGGTTTACTTTGCCCTAATACAGCAACCAGGAAGCTATGCCAAGGATTTAATCAAGTTCCAGGGATGACTTGGTTGATGTTTGAGGAAAATTAATCTCTAGTGTAGAAAATGATCCTACTTCATTAGTCATGACTCTTTATCTTGTGCCTATGAATTATAGTAAACTGTGTCTGGCATTATACCAGGGATAAGCGTACCAAGATTATATAATGTTATGCCCATCTTATATGAATCTTAGATTACATTTTTAGGACACTTGGCCTTAAAATCCAGTTCAGTTTTTTAAAAGTATTTATCAAATATCTACTCTGTGCCAGTTACTATGCTATGTGATATCAGTCCAAAGGCAAAAACCAAACAATCTCCACCATTAGCTGTGGCAAGAGTGCATCTCCTGCCAAGTAAACTGAATAACAATTTGAAAATGTGATGAAGATGGACTTTAGCACTGTTATGTTAGATCTTACAAAAGCATGTGAATGTTAGGTCTAGCTCATTCTACTAATTTTCTTCCATTATTATTTAGTTTGGTTTCTTTAGGAGAAGATTCATTGACTTAGAGGTTAGAAGAGTTGAATTTGAGCACATGCTGTTCCATGAACTAGCTGCTATATGACTTGTGACAAGTCACTCAATTTCTATGGGCCTGAGTTTTCTAATATATAAAATAAAAGGGTTGGCATGGAAGATTGTGTGTGTGTGTGTGTGTGTGTGTGTGTGTTTCTTTCTACTTTCAAGATTTCATGAAAGTTGAAGCAATGGAAAGTATGATTGCTCATTGGGAGGAGATATAAGAGTGACTGGATATTTGCAGTTTGCTTAAAAAAAACACACCCAGAGTTTTGCTAGATATTAATATGTCATCAACATGATCTCACTTTAAAAATGATCTTAGACTTCATTGAGAGGCATAGTGTCTAGGATTAAGGTATAGTAGACTTGCTGTACAATCAGGAACAAGCTAGAATTTTCTGCTCAGTTAACTGAACTTCACTTCCAGAAGGATATTGTGCACAAATGGTAGGTCCAGTTCATCATACTCATTTTTCTTCTATTATATTCTTCTTTAAAATTTATTTTCAATTCATGGAAAACAACAATAACAAGCATTTCCATGACATAGTGCAATCAAAAAGATTGTACACAAAAATCCAAATCTACTGTGCACAACTTGTTATTCCTTTCAAATATACAACAAAATTAACATGTAAATTTTTTCCCTTTTTTTCTTCCCTCCCCTTTTGTCAGATGCTCAAATATCTAAAACTGATATGATTTGATCAATGGAAATGACATTAAAGAAGATGAATTACCATCTATTTTGGCAATGAACCTTAAGGACCATGGGACCTTACTGTTGAAACCTCCTATCTATTCCACTGGAATATGTGGTCCTTGCAAGGTGAGACTTAATTTTCTACTTGTATCTTCAGCTTATAGTCTAATGCTCTGCACAGAACAAGTGCTTAATAAATCTCTTTTCGTTCATTCTTAAGTTTGAGAGCACTCAGAATAGGATAACCAGTGTGCTGAAAGGCCATATAGTGAAGGGTTGGAGAGCTGTTTTTAGTTTTCTGAAGAAAAAAAAGATCTAGAGGGAGACACCTTCATTATATCCCACTTGTTCCCAGAAGGCAGAGTTACAAGCAATGGATGGAAGTTGAAGAAAGGGAAATTTAGGCCAAATATGAGGGGTAAAACCCCACTTCTGAATTATTAGTCCTATCCCAAGGTAAAATGGGCTATTTTTTGTGGTAGTTAATTTTAACCTCACAAATTGGTCTTTGAAACAAGGTGTTGCTGACAACTTCTGAGGCAGATTGTTTTGGGGGAGTGGGGGGTTGGAACAGATTCTTCTTCTGGTATGGTTTCAGCTAGATGACCGTTTACGTGATCATTTGAGTTAGGCACAAATCATTACTGAATGTTACAGGAAGCTTCTAGGCTAAGGTTTGAGTTGTTTTCTGACATTACATGTGATGAAGCAGAGGAACTTATCATGAGCTTTAGGTGACAGTCTCAAAGAATGATAAAATGTCATGAAGTCCCACTAGTCTAAGAAAAGAGATAGAGGCAATCTATCCTGTCTCAGTCTCACAAGAGAGTAATCACTGTACACAGCTTTTAGCAGTGTTTGAGGCCAAACTCATATATGGCAATCAGCAGAAATGACATAAATTCAAGGTTTTCCTATGGAAAGGACCTGACCATCAAATAGCAAGATAATGACCTCGTCAAGATTTGGGGGTCAAGTGCTTTCAGATTCAGTGGCAGACATGGATGGAAGGAGAATACAAAATTATTCTTCAGTAGTAATACAGATATTACCAAAGATAATGGCTTTGCAAGGCCGTGCTGAAGATCCTCATGGCATTAGTGATTGTTCTTTTTTATGCGCTTTTTGAATTATAGCTCTGGAGTGAGCAGCCTATAGCCTTGATGGTGCCATATGTCTCATGATCCCGGTTAACTTGGCCCAGAAATCAAAAGAAAGTTCAGAGGCAGCTTTCTTATTCCTAAGTCGAATGGGGAGCGAAGTGGATGCTTCATCATGTGTAATATGTAGTAAAACTATGAATCCTTATAATTGAGGATGAGAAGAAATACAGCTCAGTTTATGTGAACTAACTGGAAAGAGGTTTGTGGTATAAATAACTTTAGTCACAAAGAAGAACCAGATAGTATAAACAATTATAAAATGATGAAATAGAACAACTTAGACACAATGGGTCCGCTCCAAAATATCATCAAACAATGGCCATCCCAGTATTACCTGAAGACCTTCAGTGTTAGGAAACTCAATCTCTTTTTGAAGCATCTCATTCTACTTTTTGACAATTCTGAAGGGTAAAATCAAGAACAAATCCATTGAATGATTTTTTTTCATAGAAAGCCATTGGTCTCCGGCTTAAGCTTATATACTCTTATACTTCAGTATATAATATGAAGCTAATTAGAGATCTCTCATTAATATAGAGTACATATAGCTAAAAATGTGAAGAGTTGGGAGAGTTAATTCTGTGGCATATATACACATATACATATATATACACACACATATATATGTACACACACATGTGTGTATGTGTGTAAAATGCATCTACTATTCCTGGTTATCTTGTTTGTTTGTAAAAGTCATCACTGTGATTAGGTGAACTGGGAGCAAAAGATAAAGACCTTGTTCCCAATGTAATACCCGTTCCCCAATTCCTCAATGGTCTTGTTTTACTAAGCACTGTTTTTTAATTTTAATTCAATGGAAGATGATGGAGTAAGGAAGCATCGACTGATTTGACCTCCTTGCTGTCCAAGGGACTCTCAAAAGTCTTCTCCAGCACTACTATTCAAAAGCATTGATTCTGTGATGCTTAGCTTTCCTTATAGTTCAACTCTCACAGCTATACATTGCTACTAGAAAAAAACATAGATTTGATTATATGGACCTTTGTCAGTAAGGTGATGTCTCTGTTTTTCAGTATGCTGTACAGATTAACCATAGCTTGCCTTCTAAGAAGCAAGAATCTTTTAATTTCATGGCTGTAGTCACTGTCTACATAATCTCTGAGTCCAAGTATATGAAATCTAACACTGCTTCTGTATCTTCTTCCGCTATTTTCCAGGAAGTGATAGGACCAGTTTTCATGATCTTAGTTTTTTAGTTAAGCTTCAACTTTTCCCCTTTTGTTTTGATTCTTCTTTCACAATATTTCTGATATGATTGTACATGTACAACCTATATCAGATTGCATGCCGTCTTGGGGTGGGGTAAGGAGGGAGGGGAAAAATTTAGAGCTCAAAATCTTATAAGAGTGGATGTTGAAAACTAAAAATTAACTATTTTTTAAAGACTGATTTTGGAGTCAGAGGATTTATGTTCATTCATTCATTTGTTTGCTCATTCACTCCTTTAAGAAGCATTTTTAATATTCCTCTGTGTGTGTCAGGCACCATGATACAGGTACTGAGGATACGAAGTCAAAAATTGAACATTTCCTGATCTCAAGGAGCTAGCATTCTGTTAAGGATAGAAAACAATAGGTATATAGAAGATTAATCTATCTATTTCTATATTAAATATCTGTCTGTCATCTATCTGATCTATATTACATTCACACATAAACACACACAAAATGATTTCCATAAGGAATTCACTAACAGCTGAGGAATAATTGGCATATGCTTTCTATCAGAGGTGATACTGGAGCTAAGTTCTGAAAATAACTAGAGACTATAATGTTCAGGTAAAAATCTTAACTCCGTGTGATACAAATAGGTAAGGGACTTGTAATTTTATTGGTATAATGAACTAGTGGATGAATAAAATCCATCTGCCAATGCAGGTTATCACCTTTTCTGCATCTTATTATTTTAGAGGATTGCCTATAGCATTGTGTGGCTAAATGATTTTCCCAGAGCCACAAAAACAGTATGTTTGAAAGGCAGGATTTGAACCAGTATCTTCCTGGCTGTAAAGTTAGCTCTCCCTCTCACTCCTATTCATTTGTTGCCACTTTTAACTTTCAGTTTGACCTTATGCCATATCACACGACCTTTGGGGATTCAATTTCCTCTTCTGTGAAATAAGAGGGTTGGACTACATGATTTGTCAGCTCCCTAGCTCTCTCCTAAGCTCCTAGCTCTTAATCCTAAATTCTATTTACATGGAATCATAGAACTACAGAATCTCAGAGATGGAAAATGTCCTTAGAGGTTATCATGTCTTACCTGTTCTTACATAGGAATTCCTTCTATAACATTCCCAGTGAGAAGTTATCTAATCTCTACTTAGTGATCTTCAGTAATGGTGATCACCCCACTTTTTATCACAACTCATTTCATTTCTGTTCATCTTTCATTGTTAGGGATTTCTTTTTCTTCCTTATATAAAATTGAAACCTACCTTTCTGTAATTTCCATTTCTTGATCCTAGGTCAACTCTATCAGACCAAGCAAAATTTTGGGATAAATGTAATTGTCAAGAATTTTCTTTAGACAATCCGTAAACTCATTCTATTTTTTCTTATTCATTTACACATCTTTGTATAAATCCTCCACAGAAGATCTACCCAATGTGGTAGATGACTTCCTCTGGTTCTTTTAATAGTTCATGGATACAAGTGAAAGACTTTGATTGATTATCCCTTATTCTTATACTATGAGCTCACCTTCTTTTTCAGTTTATTATTCATTTGCTGTCCATAGATGTATGTGCTGATGTACTAAGTCAATGGGTTGCCCATTTAATTGAATATAATAATCTGGGAAATATTTATTCTTCATCTACTTTCTGTTTCCAGGGTGAATAGAAAGACCATTGTCTTGAGCAACTTTGGAGAGATCAGAATTAAGAGAAATCCATGAAAGTTTCAGAGATATTTGAGCCCCCAAAAGAAATATTGCCTAACAAATAGAACTATTCAACAGCAAAATGGGCTGCCTTGGGAATTAGTGAGCTGCCCCTCCCCTACTGCCAACTAAAAGTCTTCAACAAAGAGGTCTTCAAAAAATGAATGCTCATTTTAGGGATACTATAGACCGGATTCTTGATCATATATGAGTTGTTTGTATCATATGTGTTGTTTGTATGTATCATATATGTAGTTTATCATATATGAGTTGACGTTTGTATGGATTTTAAACATAGACTTTTAAAGTTGTGAAAAAAATGAAGCCATCAAGGCAAACAATGATTTCTTCTCATAGCTGATATGAACTTTAATTCACAAAAATTTAGAACTGGGAGGAACCATATCTTTTCATGTTTCTTACAAATTAGACAGGAGTCCCATCTCTACTGCCATTCAAGTAATTAATAAAACTTTAAGTGGCACAAGGCCAGTGAGAGATCCCTGGGGTTTCCGTTGTAATCTTCCATTTCCCTGAAAATTGGCATTGATCAATTGAAACATTCTCTGTGTATCTAGTCATTCAACCTTTCCAAATCCACCTAACTGCATTATCATTGACCATCTATCTTTCCATCTCATCCATCAGCATAGCATAATAGGTCTTGTCAAATGCTTTGATGAGACCCTAGAAAATTATTTTAATAGAATTCCCCTGGTCTAGGGGGAATGGTGTATCAGATCCTGCCTCTGGCGGTAATTATATGACCATGGGCAAGTTAAATGCCTAAGCCTGTTTCTTTATCTGTCAGAAAGCTATAAGAATGCCTATACTATGTACCTAACAGTATTTTGTGAAGCTTTAATGAAATAACCTATAACACTTTGCTAATTTTGCAATGCACTCTAAATATCAGCAATTATTGTTGTTACATTGATTATCCTGTTCAGGTTTCCTTGACTTCTCAGTGACAAAGTTCTCACTTGCCTTCAATGTTCCTGATGTTTCTACTTTGGCAACCAGTTTCCCAAATTTGGCAATTTTTTATTTTTAATCTTCCTTTTTCTTCTGATTCTGCTACTTTCAATTGCAGTGTAACTTTTTAGAAAATATCACTTGTGGTCTTAGAGTGATCATTTGGGGGGGGGGTCTTTCCTTCCCTTCCCTTTTATTTTTTCCTTCCTGTTCCTTTCCACCTTTCTTTCCATTTTCCTTCTCCTTTTTATTCAGGATTTCCTAATCCTTAGCAATTTATTCCACATTTTTTTTTGGTGACATTAGATGTCCCCACAACAATAACCAGAAGTGGGTCATGGTTGGCAGTCTTGACTGTTTCAGGAAAGTTCTCTTTTATATCCTTGATTTATGCTTGAGGAAGGCAATCAATCTCTGGGGTTTATATCAGGCCAACAAATAGCTGCTGTGATACTATTCAGCAGAGAGTCACTAAGCACCACTGCTCTTCTTTCTCTGGCTATTATTGGATAACCCCTCCCGATACAAGGAAGAATTGTCCTCTTTCTCTTCAGATACATTTTCCTTCTTCTTTGTCCCTTCTCTATGTATCACTTCTTCTATTCTTCTGTGGAACACATTCATTTTCTTTAATAACTTGGAGAGCAGAAATGGATT
Organism: Trichosurus vulpecula; assembly: GCF_011100635.1. Lineage (NCBI taxonomy): Eukaryota > Metazoa > Chordata > Mammalia > Diprotodontia > Phalangeridae > Trichosurus > Trichosurus vulpecula. The sequence continues at coordinate 181,880,910 of NC_050578.1, read as the reverse complement.
CTGCTTCCCCTCTTCCTTTCTCATCTTAGATGGAGTTCAACTTGTACTTTGTCAGTACAGAGGTGTTGTATGGAACAGGATCAGAACCATATCCCACTTTCTGCATGTCACAAGCAAATTCTATGTCTTCTATACTTTCCTGAAGCAATTTCTATAACTGGTGGTCTTTTTTAATTCCTATTTTAGCTAAACATTATACCTCATGCCTGTGCACCAACTGCTTATTTATAAGATGTGAGACTCGTGATAACGTGATAGCAATGTAATTTAATGACATGTATCTACTTTATTTCTCCTTCACACTGTTTTCCAGGTACTTATCTCTAATTCAATGGGAACTAAGCTCTTTGACCCCATTAGGGGAGCAAGGCTTGATTTATTTAGTAGAAGGAAATAAACAAGCCACAGGCTCTCAAAACACAAGGACAGAAGACAGAATCCAATTATTACATGAAAATTGAATACTTTGGATCACTTTGCTTCTGTTTTCCAGATCCTCCCCTCTCTGTTTCTGTATCCTAGACTCTTTAGAATTCTCCTGTTCACAGGATACCATTTGCCTTGTGAGTCATACCTGTTTTAATTTTGGATACCTTTAACAATTAACAAATTTTGTTTAATAAACCACCCTTTTTTCCTTATTGGTTGGGATTTTTCTGCATACCTTTCTGTAAGTCTACCAAAGAGGGCTCTGGTTGTTTCATAGAAGAATTTAGTTCTTTTTTTGTTTAACAATTTATCTGCTTATTTGCAGTATCTACTTTTCATTTTTTACAGAATCAGGAAAAAACATCTTTTTGGTAATTATGTAGAAGTTTCCACTCTCCCCCCCCATTTAATACATTTTAAAGTGCAGTTTATGTTGTTTATAGATCACATATAACCTAATTCAAGTTTAAAACTATATGAAGATTTAATTGATCTTGAATATTAACTCACAAATTCCCCCCTTTGCCCCCCTCTAATTCCCACATGAAAATACACACAAACACATAAGTGTGTATGTGTGTGTTATTACTACTAAGTACACAAAGAAAAATTAGAGAGTGAGATGGGCAGAGGCAAAAAAGTATGCAAGTACTTCATTTTCTTCAGCTATCATATTTTGCCATTTCTGGAAGGCTTCCTAGTTGCACTCTAAGGTCCTAGTCATTCATAGTTAGCTTTTATAGTGGCCTCTGTTATACATTTGAGTTGTAGCTTCCACTAGATCATTGTGGTCTTTGATGTAATAGCAGTCTAGAGGAGAGGAAAATTCAGGATTTGGAACAAAGGAGCCTGGGAATATATTCCTTCCTCTCTTTTTAAAAAATCAATGCCTTTTTGATGTCATTGTTTTCCCATCTTGCTCTTTCTGACTATGACCTTCATATTCTTCCCAACCCAATGAGCCTTCACTCAAAACAAAGATTTTTAGAAACTTCAGCAAGGCCAATGAACATTTTTACCAAGACACACATACTACCTTGCATACTTGTAGTCCCCTACCTCTTAAGGGTAAGGGTAGATAAATGTTTTCATCTCCTCTCTGGGTCCAGCATTTGTCATTAAAATTGTATAATGTTCAAGTTTATTTCTCTGTTTTTCCATTTGCATGGTGATAATTGTATATATGTGTATGTAAAACATATGTGGGTATATTTACACACACACACACACACACACACACACACACACACACACACACACGTTTCTGGCTCTGCTTCCCATGTAAAATATGGTTTGGAGTTTAAGTAACAATGAAACAGTAACAATCAAATTTAATTCCACTAAATTTGGAAGGCCGTGGTTATTTGAATGTGTGGGGTCAAAAGCACCACAGACTAGAATTAACTGGTCATATGTATATGTATCAACTGATGTCTTCATGCAGTCTTGCAGTGTAGAGCTTAGATCCTCTAAAACAGGCAAGCGCCAAGCTTGACAAAAAGGATGCAGTACTTTCGTTTGACTTTGCAGGGATGTCAGAGAAATACAATACCATATACTAAGTAGAAATTATTATTACTGTTTTTATGCAGATTATGTTTTAACCAGAATTTGGGCCTAACATACACACACACATACACACACGTTTCTGGCTCTGCTTCCCATGTAAAATATGGTTTGGAGTTTAAGTAACAATGAAACAGTAACAATCAAATTTAATTCCACTAAATTTGGAAGGCCGTGGTTATTTGAATGTGTGGGGTCAAAAGCACCACAGACTAGAATTAACTGGTCATATGTATATGTATCAACTGATGTCTTCATGCAGTCTCGCAGTGTAGAGCTTAGATCCTCTAAAACAGGCAAGCGCCAAGCTTGACAAAAAAGATGCAGTACTTTCGTTTGACTTTGCAGGGATGTCAGAGAAATACAATACCATATACTAAGTAGAAATTATTATTACTGTTTTTATGCAGATTATGTTTTAACCAGAATTTGGGCCTAACATACACATACACACACACACACACGTATGTGTTTGTATATATATGTGTATATACATATATACGTACATACATATACAAACATTTACATATACATACATATATACATGTATATATGAGAATATCTATATTTCTATATCTAAATATGTATCTATATCTATATCTCTCTCTATATCTCTATACCCATGCTCCCCTCCTCTTCATACCTCCCCTTTCTGTATAGGCAAAGCTATATATATGCATATATGTGAAAAGATAAATATATTTGTGTATACATATGTAACATCACATAGATGGGTATTTAGTAGCATTAACAATAGACTTTAGAGATGACAAAAGGATAAAAGAGGATACACTGGTTTTCACTTTTTAATTTGAAGCCAGGAAGAAAATTTTTAATTAGAAATGTGAAATGATTATCACATAATGCAATGAAACAGACGAAATTTTCCTTGTTGTTCAACTTCTATCCAGACAATCTGATTTCTCCATCTAAATGCTTTTTTGTGTGTCAGTAAATTTCTTCTCACCCTCAAGAATATTCTAAAAGTGATGACACACAATTTCAGTTGAGTTTTGGTTAGCCTTTGTCTATTTTAATAATCTCCATATCTTTTTATATTGTATTCATTTATCAAGGAAACTTGATTGAGTTAAAATAGTTTTCCAGTTAGCAGGCTTGAAAGCTTCATCAAAGGCAATCAGAAAGAAAGTTAAACACCTAGAAACTTTTGGATTTAAGTTCAGTAGATTTAATTATGTAGAAAACTAATTATTTTTCCCATAATATAAATTTTGCCTCCTGACAGTTTCCTGCCTTCTCTGGGGTGGGGTTTTAGATGTGGTGATTGGAATCCTGGAAAATTGGATAAGAAAAAAAATCTTCTCTTAGGTAAAATGTAGTTTACTTTGGACCCAGAGGCCTGGATATCTAGAGGTCACCTGTGGGGTCAACCATTTTTCATGGCTATGAATTACATATAGCCCAAAATTATTGCCAAGTATATTAGTGCAAAATCAATAACCAGTGAACCTGGATTTAAATAAATGTTCTCTACTCCCTGTGCACTCTTGACATGCTAATGATCCAAAAGAAAATGATCAGAAGCAGATGGTTTCCTCGATAATGTTATACCCTCAATCACTTAAGAAAAATTGTCAGTTGTAATGAAGCCTCCTTCCTGATAAGTTGGAATGTAGAGCTCTGGTTATTATTATTTCATGGAGAGTTCATTATTCTGAACAGGCTCAGATCTGGTAGCATAGCCTTCAGTCATAGGGAACTTTAGGATTTTAGCTAGGGGAATGCTGCTAAATGTTTAACAACTGGATCTCTCTCCAAAAAAAATTATAAGCATGACATGCTTGTAAATTTAATCTGCATCATTAACATTTTATCCATAACTTTATTAAGTCTAGACAACTGACAAAACAATGAATCAAGCCCTGATGTGCAGCATTTGTTGATTCTGAGGTATAAATGCTAGCTCTGAAAATTTAACAACCAGACTCTAGAACTCCAGCTGGCTCCAACACACCTCTGATTTCAGCCCACTGTGGTAGAGGGATTGGCCCTGGGGTGAGAACACTTATTCCAATACCAGTTTAGGTCAATTAGCCTGGGCAAATCAGCTCTCTCTGCAATTTCCACTTCACCCACACCAACCCCAGTTCTCAATTTCTTCTTCTTTGAAATGATGGGGGTGGGGAGTAATGGTTTAAAGCAGATGATCTCATAGGGCCCAGCTCTGAAATTCTATGGATATAGTCTAAATGCTTTTGCCTCCTAAGTGTTTCAGTTCATTGCTTTGAGCCTTTTGAGAAGGCCTCTTGCTTTTTGTTATGCCATTCATTATTTACAATTTGTTTCCTTGACAATGCTAGGCTCTCAGTTCCCATTGACATATTAACTAGCGAATTGTAGCCATCCAAAAGGAATTTATTTCTTTAGGAAAAGCATTCCTTTGAGTTCTATAGAAAGTCACACTAGAGTGAGGTGCTATACCACAAAGGGGAAAAGACAGTGAAATGGAAAAAAAAATCCTTGGCTTCTTTGTACTTGGCTACTTAAGCAAAAATAATTTTGTCATTGTTGTTAATTTTTTAATGCAACATATAGCAAGGTTGTTTGTATGTGGAAACTTCCTTTTCTTATCCAACTCACCTTTCATACCCCATCCCACCCCACCCTCTTGCCATTTCATGACCAGTGACAGAAATGCAGTCACCTTATCACTGAACATGACATTTTAGTGCCTGTCTTCTCAGAGCAGCTCCAAACATGGGCTTATTCTGAGTATATAAAAGGCTGCAGAGGACTGACGCAAGGCAGTACATGTGCCATGAGTCTGTGAACATTAGCAAAATGGCTGTTTTAGTGTCTTTCTGAAATAGGACAGGCAACAGGGTGATAAATTTTGGGTCTTGGGCATATCCATTTCTCATGCCGGATGGCAGTATGTGTCAATGAGATGACCAAGGCTTTTAAGCACTTTGTTCTCACTCCATTAATAATGATTTAACCTAGATTTACAAACAGAAGATAAGGCAATATTTTGGGGTATCAGAGAAAATGTACACAAATTTATTTTGCTCTCAGGTGAAGACTTTTTATTTTTATTTAAAGATTCATGCCTGAAACTCTTGTCCTTGGTTGGGTTCATATTATATACGTACTTTGTATCACATGGAGATCAATATACAGTCTGAAAATTGTCTTGTAATTTATTCATCAGGCTCTTTTTGCATAGTGAGAGGATATTAACACACTAGGGAGAGGAGAAAAAAGATCTTGACTCAGTATTATTTCATATTTTGTTTTTTGTAATGATAGTCAGCCTGTGAAGAAACTCCCTAATCTAGACTCAGTGAAACAAAGCTTACTACAGCAGCCGCCATGCAAAAATGGAAACCCTAATGAAGCGTAAATCAGAAGGTGTTTGGGGTGAACACTTAAAATGATTTAATGCTTTCAAATGGGCAGCCTGCAATTCCAAATGCATTTTGGAATGCTGTTGGTGATCAAGACATTTCTCAGCTAAATCAGTTGTTGAATTTGAGTAAACGACCTAATCAGAGACCCAGAGTGTTGGGTTCCTATCACATGCTTTGAAGTTAAGCTGTGTGGACAGTGTTACAGTGAGCTTTCCCTTAAGTTATTTACTTACACTGTGAGAAGCATGGAATGGAAATTCTGATAGGACTTCATGGGAAGCATTTCAGCTCCATTATGATTGAGTACAGAAAAGGAACTTTAATAAGAGAAAAGGGGTGGGGTGGGGTGAGTAGATAAAATAAATGACTTTTTCTTGATGGGTACAAAATAATACACGTGGAGAACAAATGTTCTGTTTTCAAGCTTCCGGCCAAATTAATTTTTCACAAAGCCAAACTCTTTTGCTCTTTATTCTCGTACCATTATTCTGGCCAGCAGTGATTAGTCATCCCTCAGAGAGCTCACAGCATGACTTGAGGGGCTCTAGATACCCCGCCAAACCTCCCTGTACAACAGTTGTTGAACTTTTCAGTTGGTTTTCTATTAGGTGAACTGATAAGTTGGAGGCAGCAGCTGAATTCTTCAAAGCTCTTGTCTACCCTTCACCAGAGAAAATGACACAATAAAGAAGATTGATATCAAGGTCTTTTAGATACTTATGCAGGGAGAAGCTTCAGCTAGTATCCATCACATCCCCAATATTTGTCAACAGTTGTGCGAAGTGAGCCAAGGGAAGTCATTCAAAACAGAAGTGCTCTCCATTTATTTTAATACTAGTACTGATAATAGTATTAAACACTGGACTGATTTTTGTTCTTTTATTAGCAGGTTATATTTTATGTGGGATGTTTGTGATGCTCACAGAAAAGGAAATTTAGAAACATGATAAAAAAGAGCAAGTGCATGGTAGTTCATTTTATCCATTACGTTGTCATACCCATATATAAACCCAAAATAGGAGCGAATTTAATTTAGAACAAGAAATGAAACCAAAATCCCTGGCTATACAGTGTCAGGCAGCAGATGTTTCCTAATATTAGACCCATGCAGGACTATCATTTATTACCCTTATAACCTTGGGCAAGTCACTTACACTCTTTGGGCCTCCATTTTCTCATTAGCTAAATGATAGGGTAGAATTAGATTATCTCCAAGGTCACTTTCTGTTCCCAACCTGCCCTCTTCTCATCTACTCTGATGCTTGTAAGTAAGAGAAAGATTATTGAAATGTTTTTGGTTGGCAAAACACCGTGAAGTTCAAATGTTTTTGGACCTATCTGCATGCATGTCCAATATGACTGCAACTCTTCATTTTGCTTAGATGCTCATGTTTGCCATTTCAACATGAGTCTAAATAGCTGGCTCCAGTTTTTGCAATCTGTAAAAAGAAAACATGCAAATCTGATGACTGACCCATGAAGGCATTTTTGGTGTTAACTGCAAAAAGCAGGTGATAGGTAGAATGATCAACCACTTAATAGGAGTGTGGCAAGTGTAATTTTAACTTTTAAGAAGTTGCTAACCTTGGCCAGAAGTTTCAAAAATTCATGGGGCTGATATAGACCATGTCTACTGGCTACCGAAAATGCCAGAGAAAATGTTCATGTGCATTTGTTACTTCATTTACCATTATTCTACCACCAACCACGTTCTCTCATCACCTATATTCCACTGACTTTATCAATTTGAGAATCAGGCCTGCACATGACTACACTTACCACAACACAAACTTTGTCCAATGTAAATGAGACTCAGACTCTGGCAAACATAGTTAGTTTAATTCCCCTGTCTGTTTTGCTTATTCTTCATCTATGACATACCACTAATAATAGGTGTCTACCAAGTTGCTGTTCTGGGCCCTTTTCTCATTTTACTTTACGCTATACCACTTAGTGACTTTCCAGGCTCCATTTGTGACTCTCTGAACTTATTCCACCATATCCGCATGTAGGTGCTTGGGTGCTTGTGCTTGGACTCCACTTTTAAGATCACATTTCTCCCTAGCTTCAAAACACTATCCCCGACAGTTTTCTCCCCAGCCCGAGGACACTATGTCTTGCAATTACTCATGAGTGGGCCCCAGTAAGACAAACTATCTTTCCCCTTCACGAGAACAAGCTGACCTCTGAAGAAACTGGACTATCTTGTAACCATAGAATTATCATGTATTGATTCCCAAAGTTATCGTATACAATCCAGAGGTCAAGCTATCGACATAAACTCTCAAAGCTATCTTGCTACAGACATAACGGACCAAAACTACACCCCTGAGAAACCCCTTCCCCTGTTTTCCAGTAGTGAATGATGCCTGTGACTAAGGTTGTACATTATCACCTAATTAGCATATTTGCCAGATAATCCACTACTTTTCCTATGTAAGCTTTAGCATCATTCCTGTTAAGTTAAAAGTTCCTTAAGGAGCTCTGCCTGCCATATTGGTGTTACAATAAACCTTTGCTACCTTGACATAAAGAATGCTGGAGTCCATGAATTCATTCCAGATGACCCTTCCCTGTACTTCCATCTTTGAGGGGTCCCTGAACCTCTCAAACTTCATCATCCTCACCCCACTTTCAGCTTCCTTTTATGCTTGGCCTTCCGTCATTAGACCATAAACTCCTTGAGGTCAGGGACTACTTTTTCTGGTATATTTGTATTTCCAGTGCTTAACACAGTTCCTGGCACTTAGTAGGTACTAAATGAATGTTTGCTGTCTGGTTGACTTGAGCCTATTTTGGTGTTGTTGTTCTTGAGTCATTTTCAGTCCTGACTGACACATTGTGACCTCATTTGGGGTTTTCTTGGCAAAAATGCTGGAGTGGTTTCCCATTTTCTTCTCCAGCTCATTTTACAGATGAGGAAACTGAGCCAAATAGGGTTTAAGTGACTTGCTTAGGGTCACACAACTACTAAGTGACTGAGGCCAGATTTGAACTCAGGAAGTTTAGTGTCCTGACTCAGGGCATAGCACTATCCATTGTACCACCTAGCAGCCCTGGACTTGAACCTATAGTTTATTAAAATTGTGATACTAACCCTGACACTATTGCCTTATTTTTACCTTCAGGAAAACAGTAGTATTTGTAGTACCTGTGCAATGTTCTGAGAAATAATTAAGGCTGATTGCTTGGAGCTTTTCTCATGGCATCAAAATTTAGGGGACCACTTATACTTTTTCAACAGCATAGAAACAACTGAGCTTTGTACCTATTTAGCAAGAGTAAAATAGGAAGCTACAAGATAATGTGCTTCATCTCCCTGATTTCTACATCTCAGGTGACCTCTTTAGCTCTATCTACCCATCTATTTCCCCACTCCTCATGACATTGGACTCTATGATGTCCTGGGGGTATCTTCCCTATTCCCCACCACAGATCTGTTTCAAAGTCCTTCTGTCTCCTTTAAATGACTTTATCTTATAAGGTAGATTTGGAAGTGCATTTCACAATGCTTGTTTCAGGAATACTTTGTGCAACTATCTCCAGACACCAAAACTTCTAGTTACTGTTCAGTTAATGCCTTCATATGATCCAAGAAAACTAGAATTAGAAAGAAACTTAGAGATCATTTAGTCTAAATTGCTACCCCATGGAGAGACCTACTTAATGATATCCATTATATGTACAACCATTTGACATATTTTTAAAGGAATCAATAAAATCCTCTATTTAATTACCGAAGTAACTTTGGGATTGGGTTTTTAAAATCCTCCTTTAGCTCTTCCAGCAATGCTTTTTGGGCTGGAGACCAGTTCACATTACCGTTTGAGGTATCAGACACGTCTATAGTGTCATTACCATCCTCTTCCATATTGATATTTTGATCCTGCCTGTCTCCATAAAAAGAATCTATTCTCCTCGGTTTTTTTGTGTTCTTCTTCATGTTGGTTTGCCTTTTGCTGGCTTTACAACGAATTTCTACCTTTGGGCCTAAGGGCTTTCTGTCCCAGCTTTCTTATTCTGGGGGTTGTGAGTGCAGAATTATAACCTTCAGTTTCCTGAGGTGTAGGGGGAGGGGTCTGGCTCCCTGGTGTCTCACTCCCTATGGGTGCTCTCCAGCACTTGCTTTTCATCAATGGTCTCAGCTGTTTGTTGTTTGAGCTGATGACTGGCACTTCCCCTGGGGGAGCAAGATTACGTCTGGGCTCCTGGCGTTGACCCCTGCTGACTCTGCCTCTATGGGCCTAATGAACTTCTACTATTTGACCACTGAAGCCCCACTATTTTCTGCTCAGTTCCAGCGTTCTTTTTTTTTTTTCCCGAGGAATTCTCTGGGTGGGGAGGGAAGGGATTAGAGCTGTTTACCTGGACATTAAACCTCCCAGAAGTTCAAGAATCCGCGTTTAATACATTTGGGCTGCAAACTTCTGGAGACGGTGTTTCACGTCCAGTGGCATTGTGCTACCTCTCGTCGCTTCCACATACTGCCGTCCTGTGTTGGGCGTGCTGGGGATCTCCGCCAGTTTCGGGCGCCCAGCTTTCTCCCAGCTCCTCTCCCACGTGGATTTCCTGGCCAGCTGCTTCCGCCTTGGTCTGGAGCGGCTCCACACCAAGCACTCTCCGAGCCTAAAAGAAAATATGGAAAAAATGAAAAAAAATCCACTGATGAAATCAAGTCCCTAAAGAATAAGATTGGTGAAATGGCTACGGAGATTCAGAATCTAGAGAGAGAAAAGGATACCCTGAGAGGCAAAATCAACCAATTGGAAAAGGAGACTCAAAAGCAAAATGTAAACACTAACTCATTAAAAATTAGACTTGAGCAAGTAGAAGCTAATGGATCTATGAGGCACCAAGAAGTAGTAAAACAAAACATAAAGAATGAAAAAATAGAAAAAAATGTGAAATATCTGATTGGCAAAACAACTGACCTGGAAAATAAATCCAGGAGAGACAATTTAAGAGTTATTGGTCTACCGGAAATCCACGATGAAAAAAAGGGCCTTGACAGAATCTTCGAAGAAATTATCAAAGACAACTGCCCAGAGGTCCTAGAACCACAGGGCAAAATAGTCATTGAACGAATTCACCGATCACCCCCTGAAAGAGACCCCAAACTGAAAACACCAAGAAATATTATAGCCAAATTTCAGAGCTATAAACTGAAGGAGAAAATACTGCAAGCAGCCAAAAAGAAGCAATTCAAATATCGTGGAACTACAGTCAGGATCACACAGGATCTTTCAGCTTCCACGTTAAAAGACAGGAGAAATTGGAATATGATATTCCGAAGGGTGAAGGAGCTGGGACTACAACCAAGGATCAGCTACCCAGCAAAACTAAGCATAATTTTCCAGGCAAGGCAATGGACATTCAATGAAATAAAGGAATTCCAGACCTCCTGATGAAAAGGCCAGAACTCAAGGGAAAATTTGATCTCCAAATACAAAACTCAAAAGAGACATAAAAAGGTAACCAGGGGAAAAACCCCACAAACCTTACTAACCAATAAGGGCAGGTTGTTTACATCTTTATGTGGGATTATGTCATCTTATGTATGTTATATATATATATATATATACATATATATATATATATACACACACACATATATGTCATTCTTGAGAATGGTACAGCTATTATGACAATTGAAAGGGATATACATAGGTTGTGAATACCTGTATAAATTAATTGATGTAAAGATATAAAATGTAAGTAAGAGATATAAAGGGAGGGCTATGAGAGAAGCAGTAAAGAGGTAGTAGAAAAGGGTAAATTACACCAAATGAAGTGGCACAAAAACATAGTACAGGGAAAGAAGGGAGGGAGAAGATCAGTATTTGAGCTTTACTGTCATCTGATCTAGTTCAAGAAGGGAATAACATACCCTGATAAGTTTAGAAATCTAACTTGTCCTAAGGGAAGTAGGAGGGGAAGGGGGGAAAAAAAGGGAGGGGGGTGGTCAGAAGAGAGAGGAGAAGTAGCAAGTGGGTAATGGTAAGATAAGGGAGGGGGATAAAGAGAGAGGGTTAACTGAGGAAAGTGGCGGTCAAAAGCAAAACTTTGTTGAGGAGGAGAAGGGGAAAGGGAGAAATAAAACCATAAACAGGGGAATTAGGATGGAGAAAAAGACACAGATAGAAATCATAACTCTGAATGTGCAGGGGATGAACATTCTCACAAAACAGAAGCAGATAGCAGAGTGGATTAAAAACCATAATCCTACAATATGCTGTTTACAAGAAACGCATTTGAAACAGGGGGATACACATAGGGTTAAGGTAAAAGGCTGGAGTAAAGTATATTGTGCCTCAGCTAAAGTAAAAAAAGCAGGTGTAGCAATCCTAATCTCAGACAAAGCAAAAGTAAAGATAGATTTAATTAAAAGAGATAAGGAAGGACATTATATCCTGCTAAAAGGCACCATAAACAATGAAGCAATATCATTGCTTAACATATATGCACCAAGTGGTAAGGCATACAAATTCTTAGAGGAGAGGTTAAGGGAGTAACAGGAAGAAACAGACAGCAAAACTATAATATTGGGAGACCTCAACCTCCCTCTTTCTGAACTTGATAAATCTAACCTCAAAATAAATAAGAAAAAAGTTAAGGAGGTAAACAGAATTTTAGAAAAGGCAGATATGATAGACCTCTGGAGAAAACTGAATGGGGATAAAAAGGAATATACTTTCTTCTCAAAAGTACATGGTACATACTCAAAAATTGATCATGTACTAGGGCATAAAAACCTCACAATCCAGTGCCAAAAAGCAGAAGTAGTCAAAGCGTCCTTCTCAGATCATGATGCAATAAGAATCATTTTTAATAAAGAACCATGGAAAAATAAGCTAAAAACTAATTGGAAACTAAATAATCTAATTCTAAAGAATGAGTGGGCCAAAGAACAAATCAGAGAAACAATTAATAACTTCATTCAAGAGAATGACAGTAATGAAACAACATACCAAAACTTATGGGATGCAGCAAAAGCAGTTCTTAGGGGAAGTTTTATATCCCTAAATGCTTACATGAATAAAATAGGGAAAAAGGAGATCAATGATCTGGGCATACAGCTGAAAAAGCTAGAAAAAGAGCAAATTGAAAACCCCCAATTAAATACCAAATTAGAAATACTGAAAATCAAAGGAGAGATTAATAAAATTGAAACCAAGAAAACTATTGAATTAATAAATAAAACAAAGAGCTAGTTTTATGAAAAAAACAATAAAATTGATAAACCTTTGGCCAATTTGATTAAAAAAAAAGAAAGAAGAAAATCAAATTACCAGTATCAAAAATGAAAAGGGTGAGTTCACCTCTAATGAAGAGGAAATCAAAACAATAATTAGGAATTATTTTGCCCAACTGTATGCCCATAAATTTGACAACCTTAGAGATATGGATGAATATCTACAAAAACATAAACTGCCCAGGCTAACAGAAAAGGAAGTGAAATTTCTTAATAACCCCATCTCAGAAAAAGAAATTGAGCAGGCCATCAATGAACTCCCTAGGAAAAAATCTCCAGGCCCAGATGGTTTTACATGTGAATTCTATCAAACATTTAAAGAACAACTAATTCCAATACTTTGTAGACTATTTGGGAAAATAGGTGAAGGAGTCCTACCAAATTCTTTTTACGACACAAATATGGTACTAATACCCAAACCAGGTAGAGTCAAAACAGAGAAAGAAAATTATAGACCAATTTCTCTAATGAATATTGATGCAAAAATTTTAAATAAAATATTAGCAAAAAGATTGCAGCAACTCATCACGAGAATAATACACTATGATCAGGTAGGATTTATTCCAGGAATGCAAGGCTGGTTCAATATTGGGAAAACTATTAGCATAATTGACCATATCAACAACAAAACTAGCAGAAACCATATGATCATCTCAATAGATGCAGAAAAAGCCTTTGAAAAAGTACAACACCCATTCCTATTAAAAACACTAGAAAGCATAGGAATAAGTGGAACCTTCCTAAAATTATAAATAGCATCTACCTAAAACCATCAACAAGCATTATTTGTAATGGGGATAAACTAGATGCATTCCCAATAAGATCAGGGGTGAAACAAGGATGTCCATTATCACCCCTATTATTCAATTTGGTACTAGAAACATTAGCTGTAGCAATAAGAGAAGAAAAAGAAATTGAAGGAATTAGAATAGGAAAAGAAGAAACTAAATTATCACTTTTTGCAGATGATATGATGATTTATCTAGAGAATCCTAGAGAATCAAGTAAAACACTACTTGAAATAATAAACAACTTTAGCAAAGTTGCAGGATATAAAATAAACCGACATAAATCCTCAGCATTCCTATACATTACTGACAAAGCCCAACAGCAAGAGATAGAAAGAGAAATTCCATTCAAAGTTACTGAAGGTACTATAAAATATTTGGGAGTCTATTTGCCAAGACAAACCCAGGGCCTGTATGAACATAAGTATGACACACTTTTCACGCGAATAAAATCAGATCTAAATAAATGGAAAAATATCAGTTGCTCATGGTTAGGCTGAGCTAATATAATAAAAATGACAATTTTACCTAAATTAATCTATCTATTCAGTGCCATACCAATCGAACTACCAAAAAATTATTTCACTGAGCTGGACAAAATAATAACAAAATTCATCTGGAAAAACAAGAGGTCTAGAGTATCTAGGGTATTAATGAAAATAGATGCTAGAGAAGGTGGCTTAGCCATACCAGATATTAAACTGTACTACAGAGCAGCAGTCATCAAAACTGCCTGGTACTGGTTAAGAAATAGGCGTGTGGATCAGTGGAATAGGATAGGTACACAAGTAGGAGAAATCAACAAGTTTAGCAATCTACTATTTGATAAACCCAAAGAGGCCAACTTCTGGGCTAACAATTCACTATTTCACAAAAACTGTTGGGAAAACTGGAAAATGGTAGGGCAAAAACTGGGCATAGACCAATATCTTACACCATATACCAAAATAAAGTCAAAATGGGTTCATGATTTAGGAGTAAAAGCTGATACTATAAGTAATTTGGGAAAGCAAGGAATAGTTTACTTATCAGATTTATGGAAAAGTAAAGAATTCATGACCCAACAAGAGATAGAGAGCATTACAAAATGCAAGATGGATAATTTTGATTATGTCAAATTGAAATGTTTTTGTACAAAAAAAGCCAATGCAACCAGAATTAGGAGGGAAGCAGAAAATTGGAAGGAAATCTTTGCAACTAGTATCTCTGATAAAGGCCTCATTTCTAAAATATACAGGGAACTAAGCCAAATATATAGGAATACAATCCATACCCCAATTGAGAAATGGTCAAAGGACATGAACAGGCAATTTTCAGAGGAAGAAATTAAAGCTATCTATAGGCATATGAAAAAATGCTCTGGATCACTACTGATTAGAGAAATGCAAATCAAAACAACTCTTAGATACCACATCTCTCCTGTCAGATTGGCTAAAATAACACAACAGGAAAATGATAAATGCTGGAAAGGATGTGGGGAAATTGGAACATTGTTGCATTGCTGGTGGAGTTGTGAGATGATCCAGCCATTTTGGAGAGCAGTTTGGAACTATACCCAAAGGGGTATAGAAATGTTCATACCCTTTGACCCAACAATACCACTTCTAGGGTTGTATCTCAAAGAAATCACACAAGCGGGAAAAGGACCCATATGTACAAGGATATTTATAGCAGCTCTTTTTGTGGTAGCCAAGAATTGGAAATCAAAGGGATGCCCATCAATTGGGGAATGGCTGAACAAGCTGTGGTATATGAAGGTGATGGAATACTATTGTGCCATAAGAAATGGGGATGATGCAGACTTCGTAATAACCTGGAAAAACCTACACGACATAATGCTGAGTGAGCGGAGCAAAGCCAGGAGAACATTGTGCACAGCCACAGATATGTGGATTCCGTGAGGACCAACCCTGACATACCTCGCTCTTCTCAGCAACCTAAGGTGCAAGGACAACTCCAGGGGACTCACGATGGAGAATGCTATCTTCATCCAGAGAAAGAACTGTGAAGTTTGAATACAGATCGAGGTGCACTACATGCTCGCCTTTTTTGCTTCTCTTTTCTTTTTGTTTTTGTGTTGTTTTTTTTTGGTTCTGTTTCTTCTTTCTCATGATTCATTCCATTGGTTATAATTCTTCTCCACAACTTGACTAGTGCATAAATTAATTAAATGCAAAGTTATACATGATAGTTATATGAGATTCCATGCTGTCTTGGGGAGGGAGAGGGGAGGGAGGGGAGAAAATCTGGAACTCAATACTATGTAGAACTGTGTGTGGTAAACTAAAAATAAATAAATAAATTAAAAAAAAGAAAAAAAAACTTTGGGATTGGGTATGCTATGGAGAGAGTCTATATGAAGTTAAATAATCATCATAACTAAATAGTTAAATTTTCACTCATGTTGCTGTTATATAGATGTCCATGTTCAGTCATTTTTGTCATCATCTGACACATGATGAATTGGCTGTCTGGCAGGTGTACTCTGTTGGCTAGGGATTCTCTTGAAACTCAGAATGCTATTGATCAGCTGGGGAAAGCAAAGGCTACAATGGACCAGCAGCAGACTCCCTTCAATAGGGTCATTGTCTTTTAGCAGCTGGCTCTTGAACTTGCTTCTCAGTCAGCTGGGTTATTTACTAATGCCCTATAGAGTGATGCTCTCTGATGCATTCTTGGCAGTAGTCCTGTGCTAGCTACTCTTGGCTTCTCTGACTAAAGGGAGGTGTGTTGTATATATTCTGACTAATCCTGGAAATATTTGCTCAGGGCAGGGTTATCTCATCAATGCTCCCTATTCAGTAACATTTCTTCAAAGCACCCTGTTTGTCCCTCTGTACTGGAAGCACAGATAAGACAAGTCTAGTGGGTAGCCTTGAAAGCAGAAGGAGATAGCATAGGCTGTTGAGGCTGGCATTGCAGGCCCAGAACTTCAACAAACATTTCTGACTGACTTCTTGCTGCCTGCACTGAGGAGTTCAGCTTCCCATAAAGAGTAGGTATACTATAAAGAGGGGAACTGTTTATGAACATGCATCTATTGTCCCTGCTGTGATAGCTGGAGAGGGGTTGATAAACACAGGAACTTAGGTAGCCCTGGGAAGTTCTTTTATCTTAAAGTTCTTTCCTTTGAGGAACTTGTCCTGAACAGAAGACATGAATAGGTCATACACTTTTTTTTTCTTTCTTTAATCTATCAGTAGCAGACAATCATCACCAGTCTGAGGAATTATGGAGTTTGAGTATGCCACCAAACCTTGCATGTAAGCAAAAGTTGTTATTGGTAATATTGAGCTAGAACCATAACTCAGTCTTGTTTATACACTATAGTGCCCAGGAGCATATAGATGAGTTGTGAAATTAGATAAGAAAGATTTCAGGACACTACAGTGGAAACTATTTTATCAAAGTGGTTTTTCTCTGCTGTCTGCCCACCTTTGATTAAACTGGATTTTCTCTCCATTGCTTCTTTCTGCTTTTTGAGTTGGCAGGAAATTCCAAATGAATGAGTTCACAGATCCAAGTATCTAAGTATCTATATGACATGAAATTCCAGAGCTAGAGAAAGGTGTACAAATTGAGGGATGCTATGCTATGTGGCCACAAGAATTGTTTCAGTTTAACAGATAATTTAAAGGGTATTGATTGAATACCTACAATAGAGCTGTGCTACTCACTGTGAAGGCAACAAAGAAGTGTATGTAGAACTTTAAACTGCATGGAACAGCTGAAGCTTTTCCTGAAAGTCCTGAAATCAGAGGAGGGGGAGGGACATGTATCCTCTCTGCAGAGGTGAACCATTTCTCTGGGTCTTTTCTTCCCATCTTCTCTTCCCACTCAACTAATTTTTATCCTAGTGCCAGTTTCCTATTTGTAGTTCTGTGTTCTAGACATGGCTCCTCTACTTGAACAGCCTACATTTTAGTTACGGAAAAAAATATTAGTGGCAGCTAGGTGGTACAGTGTTTTGAGAACCGGACCCAGAGTCAGGAAGACCTGAGTTCAAATATGGCCTCAGATGCTTACTAGCAGTGGACCAAATTTAACTTCTGTCTGCCTTGATTGCCTCATCTGTAAAAAGGGAGATGACAATAGCAACTACCTTTCAGGGTTGTAAGGTTCAGAAGAGAATCTATAAAGCACTTTGAAAACTCAAAGAACTATATAAATGCTAGCTATTATAATAATTATTATAGCAATCTAAAAAGCCGATGATATCAGGCAGCCTAGGATAAGTGTCAAATATATAGTAAAAATGGCAAGTGGTTTTTATAGAACCTCAGAATTTGAGTCAGAAGGGCTCTTCTAGGTTGCCACCTGATCCAACACAAACCTTAAAGGAATCCTCACTATAACATGCCATACAAGTGCTCGCCTAGCCTCTGCTTGAAGGTGATCAGAAAAGGGAGAGATCATGGTGGCTGAGGAGGTCGAGAAAGGCTTAGGGAAGAACTGATCTTGAGCAAAGCATAGAATTTCTGTCAACAGATTGAAGTGGACAGGGTCATTCTGGACAGGGAGAATGGCAGTTTAAAGATGCTCTGTTCAGGCATATACCTCATATAGCATTTTTAACTTTGTAAGGACAAATATGATCAATCCTGATATATAGTTAGCTCCCTGGCCCTGAAACCACACTGAAGTTTATTCTGCTTGACATGTTCAGAAAATGGATGTTAACTAGATTCCTAGTCACCAGATTTATGGGTAGTTGACAGGGAGGAATAGCAAGTTAGGCAGGTAGAAAGAATGATGATGACTATACGTGCAAACCTTATTTGTAACATTATAGCCTAGCTATTGATAATCCCTTGTCATGAAAGCCAAGCACAGTGTTGATCTTCTTGGTGTGTATTTCTGCTGTGTGTGTCAGTAGAATTACATTTTTGTAAAGCAAGTGTGAGGTGCATGATGGATTTTCAAACAATTTTCTTGTACCTTCCCTTTTTCTCCCCCCTCCCTCACCCACAATACATTCCTAAGATGATAAGGAATAGTTATGAAACAGAGATTTTGGTGTTTTGGTATGAAAAAAATATGAAGAAAAATACTCCTAGACTTGGATCTATCACTTCTATAAATATTTGAATATGCAATAAAGTATTCTTAATAAAATTTGACATTTTTGAAACATTTCAATTATGTCTTAATGTTTTACAGTTTTATTTAGATGGTGAGGTTTCTGTTTCTCCCTTCCCTCCCCAGTTCCAGCCAAATACATTCTTTGTGGAATGACTGC
Source organism: Trichosurus vulpecula (assembly GCF_011100635.1). Lineage (NCBI taxonomy): Eukaryota > Metazoa > Chordata > Mammalia > Diprotodontia > Phalangeridae > Trichosurus > Trichosurus vulpecula. The sequence continues at coordinate 181,862,265 of NC_050578.1, read as the reverse complement.
AGTGGAGTACTTATCATGAGACCAGATCCCATTTCAATTTAGGGAAAGCTATCTGGGTCTCAGATGCAATAAAATCTTGGCAATGGTATCGAGAGAGATGCTTAACTTCATATTTTCTATGACAGGGGAGGGTATACAATTCATTTCTATTAGTTTATATAAACAATTTTTAAAAGATGAGACTCCAGTAAACAGTTTATTTTCATATCATTTAGAATTATAATTTCATGTTATCTAAAAAAGCTTTCTTACCCCCTCTTGTTCTATTACTAGTATTGTGAGAGAAGCTTTGAAGATGCATTCCTGGCCTGGGATCTATACAGAGATTATACAGTTTAATTAATGAACCATCTATGGAATCAAAGGCTGCTGAGAGATCGATGAATGTTGTGAAAGATCACATGTTGTTCTTTACTGTTTTCTCAGTGAAATAAGACATAGACCAGCAGTGATCAATTGTGGAATCATGGGGCCTAAAACCAGCTTACTTTTTATGTGAGATACAAATTGATACATGTTTGAGAAAAAAGCTGACAAAATTTCTAAGGAAAACTACTACAAGTGAAAACTAAGTTGAGGTTTAATAATTTCTCCTCCTGGATTCCCTCAGAGAGCTTATCCAACAGGAGATACTTGATTCTCTCTGTACATGGAAAACAAGAGTGGAAGTGGTATTGTATCTTCTACATATTTTCTCTTTTGCTATCAATGTGGGCCTTTGGAAAGAGCTGAGCTGAGCTCATCCTCCTCCTCGTATGTGGTAGTTCCCTCCTCTACCTAGTCACTCCACCTATACTTTTCCAATATCAATGCTTTGGTAAATAAATTAACTCTGGTCATCGTTTTCAGAAGGTACTTTTACTCACTTCTGTATCATACCAGAGTCATAGTACAGTCCAACAAAATGATCTTAAAATTTGTCAGGCCAAAATGTCCTCTTCCTTGGTTTATTACACAGAATTCTAGGGTCTTCTCTGAGTGCTTTTAAATGAACACCATAGAATATTAACATTTAGCCACTGAACAAAGAATTCAGGCATTAATTGAATTTATTTCAATGTAGTACTTTCTAAAAATTTGCTTGACAAATCTGTGCTTGAGACAGCCTAATGAACATATCATCTCTCCATTTCATTAGGTTTTTCCAATTTTCCTTGCGTTGAAGCAAATCATTGGGAAACTCTATACCTGGACCTTATTATCCCAGCTCTTCATAGATGTGCCTTTCCTGAATGAAAACTTGATGATTATGTTTATAGGAAGTCCATATGAGAACTAACCGTCTGAAGAATATTTCTGCCACTTTTCCCAAAATGTAAAGAGATTTCTCAGTGTTTTTATGGAATGGCTAAAGAGTCCATATGATAAAATTATTCCTGGAACTCAATACCAGGACTAAGTTTTCTTTGCATATAAACTGGTGTGTGTGTGTGTGTGTGTGTGTGTGTGTGTGTGTGTGTGTGTGTAATAGGTAGCTTAGTGGTACAGTGGATAGATTGCTGGGCCTGGAGTAAGGAAGACTTGTGTGAGTTCAAATCTGGCCTCAAATACTTACTAGCTGTGTGACTCTGGACAAACCCCTATTGGCCTCAATTCCTCATCTGTAAAATAAGCTGGAGAAGGAAATGGCAAAGCACTCCAATCTCTTTGCCAAGAAAACCCCAACTGGGGCATGAAGAGTCAGACATGACTAAAATAACTGACAGACAACAACAAAATGCACAGTTTAGGGTTTATATATAGTATAATTTTGATACAAATTTTATACTGAGTCTCCTAATTATCTTAGGGCTTAAAACTTACACTATGATATTTTGGAATGCCCTCATGTATTAATATATAACTATATAATTTTAAACCATGCATATCCATATACATTCATATATGTACATATTATATGTAACATATTATATGTGTGTATATACACACACACACACACACACACACACATGCATAGCGCATATTTCCTTTTTTGATTTAGGTATCAGGAAGCTCAGAGCTAAATTCAGTTCTTAACTGCAGGAACAAAATCATTCCAGGGGCCTCTGCCATCTATTTTTCTTCTCTTTTGAAGTAGATTGCATTTTCTGTGTGTGTGTGTGTGTGTGTGTGTGTGTTTAAATACATCTCAATGCTTTTAAGTAAGCAGTCAGGGTAAATAAAGATACAATGAGCTATTTTATGGCCTTGTGAGTGCCTCTGATTTCACATCTGAGATATGAGCTAATAAGAGAAAATGATTTCAAAATGATTGAAAAATAAAATCTTAAAAGCTATGAGATATTAGTGGGGAAGATCTAGATGTTTTTAGGTAAATTCCAAGGTTGCTTGGGAAATGTTAGCATAAGTGTTGATACTTCAGAATCTCAGGCATCTGTGAGTGTGTTGGTATTGGCACTCCTTCCCACTTAGTGGTTTGCTGTATTCTATGCCTTAATTCAGTCTTCATGAGATGCTGTGGGTCAAAAATTCATCATCTTGCAGCCAACCTGCTGATAAGATGTCCAAACGTAATCCTGTGAGTTGGTGGATAACAAACAGTCTATTGCTAGGACTGTGCCTTAAGCCTTTCCATTTTGATGAGGCCTCCTGTACCACTGCTCTAGCTTTGAGGACTCAGTATTGCCCCTGTGCCACAATGAAATGGGCATAGTACTTTTGTTATCATAATAGCAACTTCTTCCCTGTTCAAAATTCTCCTTCCTGACCCCAACTCTTCCTATGTGTGTAGCATTCCTCTATTAGTTAGGGATCTGTCAACTTTTCAAAAATATTTTTGAAGACATATTTTAAATATTTAAATATTTTGAAAAAAGATTTTGAAAACTAGTTCAATGTAATTGGTTTCTTCCTATTCTTTTCATTTTATGCACCTTTTATTCTAAGATGGTATACCTAGTCTTCTCCAGGCTGATAAAGAAGTACCATGATGGAGAGAGCACTAGACCTGGAGTCTGGAAGACTTAAATTCAGATTCAGCCTCTGATACTTACTAAATGTATGACCCTTGTCAAGTCTCAACTTCATTCAGACTTAGTCTCTTCAACTATAAAATGGGGGATGATAATAGCACCTATCTCTCAAATCTGTTGTGAGAATCAAATGAGATATGTGTAAAGCACTTTGTAAACCTTAAAGTGCTATCTGAATGCTTTCTAGCTATTAAGAAACCTGTTCTATTAGACTATAAGCTTTTTGAAGGCATAGGCTGTTTTAATGTATAAATATTGCTTATATTTTATCTTCAATCCTTAGCATAGTCCCTGGCACATTGTAAATGCTTAATAAATGCTATATTCGTGTATGCATGCAAGCATTCCCATAACCCTATAAAGTCCTCTGTTTGCCATTTAAAGTCCTTCACAACTTGAGCTATTCCTGTCTTTCCAGTCTTTCTACCCTTGCTTCTCTCCATACACTCTTTGATTCATTTGGCTTACTAGCTGTCCATTGCATACTTCCCTCTCCTGACCCTGGGTATTTGCACTGGTGACTCCTAATGCCTGAAATGCTGTTGCTCCCCACCTCTAATGCCTGTCTTGCCTTATATCCTTCAAGATTCAGCTCAAATTCCACTCTTTGCAGGAGGCCATTCCTGGTCTCCTAGTCCCTGCTAATTATACCTTCTCAATGAGATTACCTGCTTGTACGATGTCTCTTCCTCCCTCCTCCCTTCTCTCCTCTTTCTTTCTTCCTTTCCCCTCTCCCTTTTTCTCCCTCCCTCCCTCCATTTATCCATCCATCCATCATCCATCTATCTATCTATCTATCATCTATCTACCTCTCTCTATATATCTATATCTATATGTGTGTTTTATGCATATATGTGTATATGTTTACATGGGTTGTTAACTAAAGGCAGTATATATTTAGGACCCTAGTTTCCAGGCCTACAATGGGAAAAATTGGATTGATTGGGTGGAGGGAACTGAGGAGAGGTGGATGCTTCCTCATGTCTAAGATCACTTTTTAAACAGTTAAAACTTATGGGTACATACTTATTTGCAGGTTTTCTCCCTTACTGGAAGGTAAGTTCTTTGAAGGCAGAAACCTTTTTTAATTTTTTGCCTTTCTTTGTATTTCCAGTACCTAGCATAGATATGATATTAAATGTCAGAGGCAGGATTAGAATCTCGGTCCAGCACTCTTTCCAGCATACCACACTGTTTTGTTTTTGAGGAAAAAAGTTTCAACGTAGAGAGTACTGTACTATCACTTCTATCTCTGAAAAGCACATTTAATCCTGGATATGTTGGCAAGAGCCTTCAGTTTTGAGATTAGAGATAGAGATTAGAGGCCTTTTCACCTGTTATTTAGAAAAGTGGGTGATAGGAAACAGGTTCTTTTTGTGGGTTTGTCATTAGCTAGACATTAATTTAAATCTCAGTGTGTTTGGGTCTAAGATTCTTCATTTGCCAAGTTAGACTCTAAAGTCCCTTTCACCTCTAAAGTCCTATGACTTTGTCATTCTGTCAAGCTATTCTGAGTGTGAATATGCACATATACTTAAGTATCTAGGTGTGGCTTCCTACTGGTTTTCTATCAGGTTCTATGAAAGATTAAATTTCTGGGAAGGCAGTCAGATAACCTTCAGCTGCACTGTCCATTTCAGATGGTGGAAGTTAACAGGATTGCATCTGATTCCTACTTGAATCAGATATTTTCAATAAGAGGCAGCATTGTGGAAGAAGAAGGAACTGTTGACCTTACCAGTATTTTGGGTTCACTGATCAAAACAAACTATTTCAAAAGCTTTGGGTTTGATGAAACCCTAAATGCATTTTGCCACCTACCCTGAACCTTCGTTGTAAAAGCTATTTCAGGTCAGAAAATATCTTACGCCATTTTCTCAAAAGGTCAACCTGAGATACTGGACACATTCCAACACAGGTAATTGCAGCTTGCTTCCTTGACTTCCCTCCCCTCCCCACTTCCTGCCCTAAGCTGTTACTGTTTTAGTTAGCACTGTTAAACAATGCCCTGATTTCACCTTTGAGGTGGTGAAGCTCTAATGGCAAATAGATTTGGGGGCATAAGCTTGCTCAGTTTGTTGGGTACCTCATGTCCTAGAAACAGTGTGATCATCCAATAGGGAAGTGTCATTTGATGAGGCTTGTCCCCTTTCAGCTCTACATTGTACAGCAAGTTACCTTACATAGCTATAGAATTAGAGAGCCAATGTTGCATAGTGGAATAGGGTACTAAACTTAGAGTCAGGTAGAAAGAATTGTGCTTGAATCCTACTTCACCTTTTTACTAGCTGCTTGATCTTGGGGGAGTCATTTCCCTCATCTATAAAATGTAGATAAAAATAATTATGTGAAGTTTGTGCTACCAGGATTGAGTGATATGGTAAAAATATGGCCTGCTATAATTATTCAATTCAGCAAATATTTATTAAGCCCTTGGTAATAGCTCAGTATGGTGGAAAGGGTTTGAATTAAGGAGAATTTTGGGTTCTGATTGTACCTGTCACATTGGCCATTAGCTGTGTGGCTGTGATCAAGTTGTGTCCATTCTTTGTCTTGATTTCTTCATGTATAAACTTAGGGAATGATAATAGTACTTAGCTACCTCACAGGAAAGCCCTTCTTAAATACTAAAGTGCTGTATAAATGCCATCTGCAAAGATTATGATGACTGAAGAACACTTGCTAGGCACTGGGGATACACAGATGAATCAAGGACAAACTTTGCTTTGGAGAATTTTGCAATCTAATATAATTGTTGTTATTCAGTTGTGTCTGACTCTTGGAGAACCCGTATGGGGTTTTCTTGGCACAGATACTGGCATGGTTTTTCATTTCCTTCTCCAGTGGATTAAGGCAAACAAAAGCTTAGTGGCTTGCCCAGGATCATAAGCTAGTGAGTGTTTAAGGCAGGATTTGACCTCAGATCTTCCTGACTCCAGGTCTAGTGCTCTATTCATTGAGCCACCAAGCTGCCTCTGAGGGAGGCAGAGGTTAAATGGCTTTCCTAGGATCATACAGATGAAGCCTGATTTGAACTCAGGTCTTTCTGACTCCAGACTCAGCACTCTATCTACTGAACCATCTAGATGTCTACCTAATAGAATATAAATGATCAACTGTCCTTATTTGGGATTGCTCTCTAAGACTTATCTCAAACCAGCCTATGCCAGTGTCTGACTTAAGCACTCATTTGCATCCTCAGTAGCTTCCAGTTCATGATTTCATTTCCCAAGTGGCTTCCCAAACCTTATAAGAAGATGTCAAAGCTGGTTGTTAAATGGCAATAGCCAGGCAATCCCTGGTATACTTTTTAATAATATCAAAAGACTTTTGTTGAATGAAAAGCTATATTTGCAGCATTTTCTGCCTTTTTACATTTTTTTTTTGCCATAGAGCATGATTATTTATTGTAAATGTACCATATGATGCCAAGAAATGTGTTCATATATAATGTATGTGTGCATATGCATGATATAAATATATATGAATTTAATACTACCATTCTGAAATCACAAATGGACTTTCAAGTCTATTTTTCCCATCATTCTGTTCACCTCTTCATTATTTTTTAATAATTAGGGAGAATTAGAGGTGGGGAATGTTGCCTATACAATCAAACAGAGTCACTTTATTGAATTTTATTCTTATACATCTTTGATACAAGGAGGTAGATTGGGAAATGATTCTGATGTAACAAGAGCATAAATAAAAGTTCTTAATTAGAAAAAATTAAGGTTCTTTATTACACAACCATATGTATAGGTTAGTGAATTTTGAGTAGAAAGTACAGTTGCAATTGGACATTTTTTCTAGTCCTTTTTTTAAACCTCAAATTTAATGCCCTCTTATCTCTTTTCAGAATGCCTATATAAGGGATATCCCTGTATTTTGATGAAATTACACCAAAATGGGACATTATAATTTCCCAAACTTATAACCCTTTTAGTAAGTTGCACATGATGAAAGTTCACAAGCATGTAGCATTAAAGTAAATTGACTATTTATTTTCTACACTCCACATGGGAAATAACTTCTGGTAAAATATTAAATTCATGAAGAGAAGTTATTTGCAAAAAAAAAAAAGTCAGTAGTAAATATTTGCAGTATATGGACCACTAAATCAATATCTACTAGTCAAGATTTTTCATAATGCAGGTGCAAGCTTTTTCTTTAAACAGAAATTGGCCCAATGTGACTCAGTAATGGATAAACATTTTCATTTGCATTAGATTGACTGATTCTCATCTTTAAATCATAATGAGAATGGGCTATAGTTGTATCATTTCCATTTTGGCTCAAGTTATTATTATAAGGCTATGTCTCCTTTGGGAACACTTTTCTATTCTCATTGCATACATGTTCTTGAAAATAAATTCATTTGGTATCATAATTTCCCTGCTTAACATGAGTCTAAGATTCTTGAAATAGCAATATTTATTATCTAGATCTGAAGTGAGAAAAAAACAAACTAGATGTGGAGTTGTTTCTGTAACACTGCTAACCATCCTCTGACTCCTGGTCAGCACCTGTTCCCATCTTGCCATCCTCCCTGTTCCAGTCCCACCCTTCACTTTCCACCTCTTATTCTGTGAACAACAAACAAACCAACAGTACCTTTGTTCCTGGGAAAGACATGGCAATCTATTGCTCTATGGCTCCACTTAGATTCATGTGATACAGTCATTGGCTGTAGATGTGGAAGTAAGCTTTCTTCCCCGGGTACTACTCATACTGGCTCCCTCATACACCTCCACACAGCTCCATCTCTGCTATATTTCTTTTCCATTCTGTCCTCCTCTTTGATTATACTCGCCGGAACCCCCTTTCTATGGTAAATCTTCTCATATTAAACTTCTTCCTCTCAGGATCCTTCTAACGCTTTGCAGTTACAAAGGCCATCCCACCCCTTACAGTTCTCTTCAGTAAAGATATGACATATCTTGCCCCTTGACATACTGGGCTAAGTAGAAATGTAGATGTGTGTCTGACTCCTCATTGGCTTTTCTAGGCCCTTTCCTTACCAATACTGCAAAAGTTCTTGTTCTTTAAATTTCATTTTATTCAGGTGTCAGAACGTGGTAGTCATTAGTTACCACTAACCCTAATACCATTTTAGCCTAATTGTTGTCCTTATAAGATGGCATTTGCCATCTCTACATCTTGATACTGGCTAACTCCCATACTAATATCCACTCCACCCTCTTCTCTGCCTCTTAGTTTCCCTGGCCAGCTCAAAAATCACCTTCTCCAGGAAATCTTTCCTGGTTCTCCTTGCTGCTTCTCAGGTTACTTTCATTGATTCTGTTTGTACATCTTTACATACATTCTGTCTACCTTACTGGCATTTTCGCTTCCTGTGGACACAGGGACTTTTTGCTTTTTCTTTGTTTTCCTAGTGCTTAGAACAGTGCCTGGCACACAGTAAGTAATTAATAAACACCTTATTGATTGATTATTCACCTCTCATTCATTTCTGAATCATAGCCCGTACATTCTAGACATAATTCTCATACCCCTCCCATCAGACTCTTGACCTTGGCCCTCAACCACCCTGAAGTCTGATAAGTGAGCTTTCTTTTATCTTCTGATCAAGCAGACCTCCACATCACTTCCAACACTAATCCCTCATCCCTCCCAGCTTTCTAGCTTCCTTTAATGTTTTGTCTTCCCACTTTAGAATATAAGCGCTTTGAGGGCAGGGACTTTGCTCCTTTCTTATATTTGTTTACCCACTGTTTAGCTGTTAGCATACTAAGTGTCTAATTAGTGCTTCCTCAAACTCATTCATTGATACATTAACCTTTCACCAAGGAAATCAGGGGTTTGGCTGTATAGTTCCTAAGAGGACAACTACTTCTACAGATGCAGATCCTTAATTGGTCCTTAATTTGTGGTTTTAGGGATTTGCCTGAGGGTATTAAGAGTATTAAATGATTTCCCAAGGGTCCAATAACCACTATGAGTCAGAGGCAGGATTTGAACCCAAATTTTTTTATCTCTGAGGCCACTATCTGTTAGACTCTCTCTTATTTGTAATGCTGATGTTCTTTAGTGTGTATATTTATCCGGTACATAAAAATTCTTCCTTTATAGAGAGAATATAATTAGTATATCTGACTGAGACTCCTAAACTAAAGTAAAAATCTATGGAAGTGGTTTTGCAGATCAACATTATGGGCTTAGGAAAGTTTTTGATTCAAATTATATCTATATGAAGCATGTTTCATAACTTTTCTCTTGGATATTCATGTCTGTGACTCTATTACAATTTATCCCTCCCAAAGTTGTCAATGTAATATTCCCAAAGTAGTTCTGACTGTCAGTCCCTGATTCAAAAAACTCCAATGGCTCCCTATTACCTCTAAGATCCAATACATACTTTTGGGGGGCATTTAAAGTCCTTTTCAATTTGGTGCATTCTTAACTTTCTACTGTTCTTTCATAATCCTCCCCTGCACACACTCTGTCATCCAGTCATATTATCCTATTTACTGTTTTTCATTCATAAAACACCATGTCTTTTCTCTGTCTTTGTATTGGATGTCCTTTGGGCCTGCAATTGTTGTCCTTGCTTGCCTTTTACCTCTTGGAATCTCTAGTTTCCTCCAAAAAGTGGTTCACTTATACTTACCATACTTCCCCTCACCTTTTAGTGCCTTCCCTGCTAAGGTTACTATGTCTGTACTTTGTCTGTATCTTACCTATGCAGATAGATGTTATCTCCCCCATTAGTGTGAAAGCTCTTGAGGGCAGAGATTGTTACTGCTTTTGACTTTGCAACCCTATTGTTTTGCATAGGGACACATAGGAGGTCTTGAATAAATACTTGTCAATGGATTGATAGTCAGTTTGGACCATAAACCCAGGCAGCACCATTCACCTGGTGGTAACTTACCTGAAATTCAGGCATAACACCTAGAAAGAAATAAATAGACATGAAATGTATACTTATAAATCCAGATCTCTAAGCATTGGCAAACGATGCAGGCTACCTTGTTGGTATCCAAACTTAGTCTGCTTTAGAACAGGCCTTCTCTGTACAAGGTATTGATTAAAACTTTGGTATTGATTCTTTTCTGGGCTATGTGTGAGTGAACTTTGCTTTATAGTCTATCTTTTCTAAGCTGCTGTGTGAACAGTAGCTTCTTTTCTTCCAAATAATAAATACAAGGAAATGTGCCCAATTATCCTTGAGGGTGAGAAAGCTAGAAAATGTTCCCCAATTTATCAGAGTGATTTGTGCTCCTGAAGCCACTGGAATGTCATCTTCTTTCTAAGTACTTCACTTGGGGCTTGGGCAATTTTTCCCTTTGTGGATTTGTGTTTATTTATTTATTTATTTATTTATCCCTGACAACTTTGGTTGGATAAAAATATGATGAGATGGTGTGATTTATAAAGCTTGCTTTTTCCAATGGAATCTAAAAGGTTTACAATCTCATTTTTTTTTCCTACTGAAGATTATAGGGGGAAAATACACCAACTCATTTATCTCATCCCTCTATTTCCTTGGGTACTGTCTTAACAATTAAGGCACATATTTATGTATTGCAAACTTTCTGGAGATTGCACCTCAAATTTCTGCTGTAATTGACAATAGTTCCTTCATGCTATCTACATTTCAGGCTGAACAAAGCCACCCCTCAAGCTGGAATGCACATTTTCCCCATCACTGCTTATTGAAATCTTTCCTTTCCTTTAAGACCTAACTCGGGAGCCACATCTTCTCTTAACCCTCTAGCTAAAAGCATTTTCTCCTTTTTCAAATACTCTTAGAGCCCTTTGACTGAATTTGTCTTTTGCCTTTCTTTATCACATGATATTTTGTATCATAATTATCTAGCTACATAGTCCCCTTTAGACTGTGAGGTCCTTGAGAGCAGTAAGATTTGATTCTTTCTTTGTATTCTGGTGCTTACCATAGTGTTTGGTACACAATAGACATGTAATAATTGATTGCTGGACTGAATGATTGTGGGTATTGTAAGGGGGAGGGAGGTCTGGGCCAAGGAGCCAGGATTTCAACTCTTTTGGTGTGCAACTCCCTTTACTATTGCAAATCAGCAATTTATAATCTTGGGAAGTTGCCTGGGGCGGTCGGGTTAAGAGATTTACCAGCATTCACACAGCTAGGGTGGGTTAGAATCAGTACTTCAGAAGCTGGGTCTTAATTATTCCAAGGCCATTCCACAATCCTATTGAACTTCTCCCTCAGATACATATTATAGGTCCCCTAATTAGCCTATATGCTCCCTGAGGGCAGGTAGTGGGTTATTTTTTTCCTCTTTTATATTCCTATTGCCTAGCATTCTGGCGGGTATATAGTCTATGCTAATTAATATTTGTTGAAATATGCTATTGACTGATGCCTGTCAGGTTACCTTTGTATGGCCTCGAAGGATAACTTAGAACCTGTTTTCTTCTTAATGTCTGAGGGCAGACAGTTATTTCCCCTATTTGTTAGTTGGCAGATTTATATTTGACCACACCAGTTGCCTTCTGCAATTTCATTTCCACTTGGGCCATGGCTGGAGGACAAAGATGTGGGATATATACTGAATTGAACTGTTATTCCTATATCTGGGTATCCAAGGGAGCTGACTAGTACTGCAGGGTGATTCTGATTTACTCTGCCCTTTTGTAGTCCAGCCCCACCATGAATCAAATTATCCTATAATATTCTAATTAGACTGGTTAGTGTAAGAGATGTTCAACTTGTGAAATGTGCATGCTATTCTGTGCATTTGGTTCCTTATGTCTTCCTCCAACACGAAAGGAATCTGAAAATCTAGGTGTGTGTGTGTGTGGTACTTTGCAAGGGTCTATAATATAGTCCAATTAAAGGAACATTGCTGGGCAAGAAATGAAGAGATGGCTGTCTTCAGAGAAGTCCTCTCTAAGGTGAAGGCTTTGCCCAAACCTGTAGCCTCAATTCAGAAGGGCAGAGGGAACTGAGGGAACTAATTAGGTGTGAGTACCAAAGCTGACGCAGACTCACTGAATGATGAGTTTCCTGATGATGATGTTCATGGGAGCATGATTGAGTCCAGTTCAAAGGCTGTAGTTGGGTGGGAAATATTTGCATTCTTTCCTAGTGAAGAAAGCTCTTTCTTTGTAAACTATGAGGTATCATGCAATTGTGGATGTATTATTTCTATTATTTTTTCACATCTAAATTGCATAGTAGGTATATCAACTATCAGAGTCCCCAGAAGCACATCTTTTTGGCAAAATTCTCTGTCATTTGCTTGTTATTTTTTACTAATCCTTATAATTTGGGGTCCTTGGTTCAATTTCTGAATGCAAAGTGGAATTAGTTGTTGCCACAGGACATCTATGTTTGAGAGGAACATCTCTGATAGCAAGCTACACTTTTATGGAAAAAATCTTTCTGGATTGACTTAGTGCTGACTTTTTATAGAAACCCAGTGAATGTCTTATCCATGAAGCTGCTTCCCTATGCATTTTTATTAGCCTAGGATTCTTAGAGTCCTAATAATATTTCTCATGGTGAGAAGTGGAAAGGATTAGGGTCCCTGGATAGACTGATTCCTAGGAAGGGAATAGAACCCATATCATTGTGCTGTGCTGGGCACAAACTTCAAGACATTTGTCTGACTAGATAAAGCTGAGATCTGTCTTCATGAAAGAAGTTGAACCGTCCTAGGTCTGTGGAGCTGAGTATCTTTCCTATCACCTTCAGGTGACTTTTGAATATAAAATCTGACCCACGGGTTGTGGGAAAAGGGGTGCTAGAATAGTTTAGTTGGGTTGTGAACATCAGGGAGATGAGCAGAGAAAACGCCATGGCACTCTCCCTGCTGTTAAAGAGCCCACCTTGAATTGGCTGATTGAAGAGAAATAATAAATTTCTGAGATAGTATACAGTCCTGATGGATATCTGCTGGAAAAAAGCCCATTGTATTTATTGGCTTTCTGTTTGTTGTCAGCATCTTAGCACTGGCTATGAACTCTACTAGAGCAAACTATTGAAATAAGTTATTTCCAGTCAGTAATGAATGCTTCTCTAATGTGTTACTATTGAAAATAACAGGCACCAAATGTGTAACTCTCAGGCATACAGTTCATTTTCTCCTTTAGTCAGAGACTGAATGTTGTGAATATTGTCAGTGTTAGAGGTGAAATGCTGCAGAGTCTGAATGTTGAGAAGCAAAGATTAAACTTTATTTTGCAACAACATAATAATATCTCCTTGAGATGATTACTCACCTATTTCTCCAGTTGGAGAATGGGAACAATCTAGTCAATAAAGTGTACATAGCATGTGCTTGGGAAAGTTAAAGTTGGCTATGCATAAAATAAGGGAGAGGAGGACATATGGTTCCACTGGGCTTTCATAACTCATCCTTCAATTATATTTCTGGCTAATTGAGCTTGGTCATTCTATGTATTGTACTAGTTACTTATTTTAAAATACTAGCGAGACCCAAATGTACAGCTCTTGCTGAAAGCACAGGTGACTAAGTTGGCATTAAGGCAGTTGGCAGATGCATGAGCATATTCATTTTGGATTTGTTTCCCTTTGAGTTTTGAGATTGATTCAACTTGAGTCAAATATGGTCAACCCTATTGTATTAATGGCCTCAAGATTTTTTTCCTCCCCTTCCATTTGGATTGTCTGTATGACTGATTATGCAGTAATGGAAGAGTAATACCTGTACCAGTAAGGCAAGATTCCAGATATTGATGGTGACCATGAATATGCCTGTATAGTTCGGAATTGCAAAGTATAAGAGACTTTCTGTATAGAAGGCAGAAGAAGTAAAACATTTATTCAGACACCAGAGGATCAAATTCCAAAGCCAATAACCCCAATTCAACAGAGCAGTAATTGTATTCCAAACCCAGAAAGTCCATCTCAATGTAAAGGAAGGAGATTAAAACATAGTATCACAGCAAAGAGCCAAGCCATACTGTAACCTTCCCTTCTGCTAGGGCCTTCCTGTGAACACTCACTCACAAATCCTGTCTGCTTGCTTACAACTTCTCCTGCCAAAGTTCCGAAAACCCTTGCAGTTCTCAGAGCCCTTCCAATTCTCTTTCTTGCAGTTTTCTCTTCTTCTCACAGTTCTTTCTTCTCCGCAGTTCTGTCTTCTCCACAGCTCTCTAGTCTGAGCTTAATGGCTACTCATGGGGTATATATACCCTGTGTAGGCCTGGGCCTTAGCACCTAGTAGCAAATGGGTGTAGGCCTGGGGCTTAACATCTAATAGCAAAAGGGTGTTGGCCTGCCTACAAACAAGCCTATCCTAATCAAGCTTCCCTTAACTAGCTCCGCCTGAGGCCTATTGAATAGGCAGAGAAGATCACTGATTACCTTAGCACCACAATACCATGCCCCCAAGGTTGAGGAATATTTTTTGAAAAAAAAAAGTTCCTATGACTACTGGGTTTAGTTAGTTTTAATATCCGTAACACTTTCTGAAGGTAGAAAGGGGATGAGAAGGAAAAGATAACATTAAAGTGGAAACACAAAAAAAGAAAAAAAAGATCTGAAGTACAGAGGAAACTCTAGTATCAGAATCTGAAAAGAGCCAGAGGGATGTAAGGGTATAATATGACTTTTCAGTCTTACTCTCATGAAACAAAAGCTCCTTGGGGACAAAGACTACTTTGTTTTCTTTCTTTTGTCTTTTTACCATTATTTCCCAGCAGTGTCTTACACTTAGTAGATGCTTAATAAAAGCTTTTTGAATTGCTTTTAAAAAAAGCCATGCAGGACCCTCATTTCAAATTCAAGGATATTTAAAACCAAAGCCTTCTATTTTTCTTTATTACCTCCACCTTTTTTTACCCACTAATAATATTTTAACTAGATGTTAGAAGTAGACAGGCTCAGTAGATTAGACTCAATCAGCCTCACCTACATTGCATAAAAAATGATGGAATAGAAAATAGAATATAGTATCATAGAATAATAAGGTAGAATGACCTCACTGTAGCCTTAATTATAACAATCTACTAGTTCATGAAAAATAGCAAATGGGGAGAACATTCTTACTAAAAGAAAATAGTTTCCTTGAAGCAATAGATTTTGCTGAAGTAATCTGTCAGGGCAATTGATTCTTTTTTCTTTGCCAGCTCTAGGTAGAGATCATGATGCATTCCCATAAGTAGAAGGCCTTCCCTTCCTAGAGAAGCTTTACCTTGACATAGATCTGGGTTCATTTTTAGATCTTGTTGTGTAGAAGAGTGTCTGATCCTATATGTGGGAGAGTATAAAGCCCACGAAACCAGCTCTGTTTTCTATTTGATTTATTCTAACATAAAGTCTGTTTATGAGATAATGAAATATATGTCTCTAGGGGGCATAAAAGGTCTATACAGATTGAATAATGTATTCTATCTAGATGCAAATTCCAGCTTCGACATTTGTTCTTTTTGTGACCATGAGCAAGTCAACTTGCCTTAGCTTTAATTACTTCTTTGCAAAGTTGAGTCAATAATATCTATGATCCTACTTCATAGGGGTATTATTAGCAAAGTGCTTTGTAAACTTTAAAGTGCTACCAAAATTTGAGTTATTATTGTTAACGCTAATGTATTTTGGTATTCATTATTTAAAGAAATTCTAGTCATGAGACTTTTGTTACTTAGAGCATAATCACTATTTGATGATCCCTGGTGTAAGTTAATATGTTCCATATACTAGATTAGCCTAAAATGGTCATGCAATATAAGTATTAGTAGAAGTTGCTGGGGAGAGAAGATTAAGGAGAGATAAAAGATCTGTCAGCAAGTCAGGTCAAAACAATAATCGTTTATGTGCTTACTATGTGCCAGACATTGTCCTTATGAAAGCTAAGGAAAGAAGGGCAAAAATAATCGCAGGCCTCAAGGAGATCACTTCTAATGGGGAAGACAACATATAAACAATTATGTGCATATTTATACAAATGGCAAATTAGAAACAATCTCAGAGGGAAGGAACTAGTCCTGTTGGAGGAGTACAAGGTGTGTGAGGAGATAACAGTAAAGGCCTTTAGAAGAAGGTGAGATTTGGGAGCCAAGATGGCGGCTGGAAAGCAGGGACTAGCGTGAACTCCCTGCCAAGTTCCTCCAAAAACCTATAAAAAATGGCTCTGAATCAATTTTAGAACTGCAGAACCCACAAAACAGCAGAGCAAAGCAGGGCTCCAGCCCAGGACAGGTCTGTGGGTGAGGTCTATCCCACATGGAGCTGGGAGCAGAGCAGAGCAGAGCGGAGCGGAGCAGAGCCCAGCATGAGCACTGCGGACCAACCAGACCAGGAGCCGGGCGGAGCATGCCCTAGCGCCCTGAATCAGTGAGCTGCAGCAGTTACCAGACTTGTCAAACCACAAACACCAAACACGACAGAGAAGGTTAGTGGGAAAAGCTGCTGGAGTGGAAGGAGTTCACAGTTCAGCTACTGCTCCAGGGCAGCGGAGGTGGGTCAGCTACAGAAGTACAGCTGCAGTTGCTTCTGGCCCCAGGCCCACCTGGTGGGAGGAATTAAGTGGCAGATAAGAGCAGGAGTGAAGAGCCTGCTGAAGATCTAAGTCCAGTCCTGGTTGGGGGTTCTTGGGGAAGGAGGAGTGCTGGTGTTGCAGAGCTGGCACATCCCCCCAAGCGTGGAACGTAGTTCTCTTAACTCCACAAGTAGTCATAACCCACTGAAAAACTCAAGGGTCAAGTTAGTTGGCTGGGAATGTGGCCAGGCAGCAAAAATGCACCCAGATTCAGTCTCAGACTTTGGATTCTTTCTTTGGTGACAAAGAAGACCAAAACATACAGAAAGAAGAAGTTAACAAAGTCAAAGAGCCTACAACAAAAGCCTCCAAGAAAAACATGAACTGGTCCCAGGCCATGGAAGAGCTCAAAAAGGATTTGGAAAAGCAAGTTAGAGAAGTAGAGGAAAAATTGGGAAGAGAAATGAGAAGGATGAAAGAAAACCATGAAAAACAAGTCAATGACTTGCTAAAGAAGACCCAAAAAATACCGAAAAATATACTGAAGAAAACAACACCTTAAAAAATAGACTAACTCAAATGGTAAAAGAGCTCCAAAAAGCCAATGAGGAGAAGAATGTCTTGAAAGGCAGAATTAGCCAAATGGAAAAGGAGGTCCAAAAGACCACTGAAGAAAATACTTCCTTAAACATTAGACTGGAGCAAGTGGAAGCTAGTGACTTGATGAGAAATCAAGATATTACAAAACAGAACCAAAGGAATGAAAAAATGGAAGACAATGTGAAATATCTCATTGGAAAAACCACTGACCTGGAAAATAGATTCAGGAGAGATAATGTAAAAATTATTGAACTACCTGAAAGCCATGATCAAAAAAAGAGCCTAGATATCATCTTTCAAGAAATTGTCAAGGAGAACTGCCCTGATATTCTAGAGCCACAGGGCAAAATAGAAATTGAAAGAATCTATCAATCACCTCCTGAAATAGATCCCAAAAAGAAATCTCCTAGGAATATTGTTGCCAAATTCCAGAGCTCCCAGATCAAGAAGAAAATACTGTAAGCAGCCAGAAAGAAACAATTTCAGTATTGTGGAAACATAATCAGAGTAATCCAAGATCTGGCAGCTTCTACATTAAGAGATCGAAGGGCTTGGAATATGACATTCCAGAGGTCAATGGAGCTAGGATTAAAACCAAGAATCACCTACCCAGCAAAACTGAGTATCATGCTCCAAGGCAAAATATGGATTTTCAATAAAATAGAGGACTTTCAAGCTTTCTCAGTGAAAAGACCAGAGCTGAATAGAAAATTTGACTTTCAAACACAAGAATCAAGAGAAGCATGAAAAGGGAATCAAGAAAAAGAACAAGAAAAAGAAATTGCAAGGGACTTACTAAATTTGAACTGTTTTGTTGACATTCCTACATGGAAAGATGACAAGTATGATTCATGAGACCTCAGTATTAGGGTAGCTGAAGGGAATATGCATATATATATATATATATATATATATATATATATACACACACATACATAATATATATATATATATGTATATATATATAAGTGAATGTGTGTGTATGTATGTATATATGTATGTGTGTATATATATGGAGAGAGAGGATGGGGTGGGAGGGCACAGGGTGAGTTGAAGATGAAGGGAAGATATCTAAAAGAAATAAAATCAAATTAAGGGATGAGAGAGGAATACATTGAGAGAGGGAGACAGGGAAAGATAGAATGGAGTGGATTATTTCGCATAAAGGTGGCAAGAGGAAGCAGTTCTGTGGGAGGAGGGCAGAGGGCAGGTGAGGGGGGAATGAGTGAATCTTGCTCTCATCAGATTTGGCCTGAGGAGGGAATACCATACATACTCAATTGGGTATCTTACCCCACAGGAAAGAAGAAGGAAGAAGATAAAAAAGAGGGGGATGATGGAGGGGAGGAACGATGGGGGTGGAGGTAATCAATAACAAACCCTTTCGAAAGGGGACAGGGTCAAGGGAGAAAATTCAATAAAGGGGGATGGGTTGGGAAGGGGCAAAATATAGTTAGTCCTTCACAACATGAGTATTGTGGAAGGGTTATACATAATGATATACATGTGGCCTATGTTGAATTGCTTGACTTCTTAGGGAGGGTGGGTGGGAAGGGAAGAGGGGAGAGAATTTGGAACTCAAAGTTTTAAAAACAGATGTTTAAAAGCAAAAAAAAAGTAGTTTTTGCATGCAACTAGAAAATAAGATACACAGGCAATGGGGTGCAGAAATTTATCTAGCCGTACAAGAAAGGAAGGGAAAAGGGGATGGGAGGGGAGTGGGGTGACAGAAGGGAGGGCTGACTGGGGAAAAGGGCAACCAAAATATATGCCATCTTGGAGTGGGGGGGAGGGTAGAAATGGGGAGAAAATTTGTAATTCAAACTCTTGTGAAAATCAGTGCTGAAAACTAAATATATTAAATAAATAAATTTAAAAGAAAAAAAAAAAAGAAGGTGAGATTTGAACTGAGACTTGAAGGGAGCCAGTGAGATAGTCAGTGAGGTAGAGACAAGGAGAAAGAGCATTCCAGTCATAAGGGATAGCTGGTGAAAAGGCACAAGTGTGGAAATATAGTGTTGTATATGAGAAATAGCAAGAATGGATTGTAGATTCTATAAAAAGGAGTAAAATATAAGAAGGTTGGAAAGGAAGAAAGTGGCCAGGTTGTGAAGGTCTTTAAAAGCCAAAGAGATGCTTTTATATTAATCCTGAAAGTAATAGAGAGCCATTGGAATTTATTGAGTAGGGAGTGCAGAATGAGGAGAGAGAAAATTCTAGACATGATGGATAAAAATTCCCAGATTGAAAACATGGAGTATCTTGTTCCAGGAGCAACATGAAGGTTGGTGTCACTGAATTCCACAATATATTATAAAGAATAAGATATAAGAAGACTAGAAAGGTTGTAAGGGCCAGGTTATGAAGGGCTTTGAAATTTATACTTGATTCAATTTTATATTTGATCTTGGGAGTAATATAGGCCAGTGGAATTTATGGAATAGGGAAGAGTGATATAGTCATTCCTAAACTTTAGAAAGATTTTTTGACAATTTAGTGGAGGATGGATTTGAGTTGGAAGAGACTTAAAGCCAAGATGCCAACGAAAAGGCTATGGCAATGATTTAGGCACAAGGTGATGAAAGTCCATACCAGAGTACTAGTAGTGTCAGAGGAATGAATCAGTCTTAATAAAATGTGGAATTAACAACGCTTGGCAACAGATTGGATACAGGGTGTGAGGGAGAGTGAGGATTTGAGGATGACACTTAGGTTGTGAACCTGTGTGACTGGGATGGTGGTGGCAGCTTTGACTGTAATAGAAAAGTTCAGAAGAAGGGTGTGTGTGTGTATGTGTCTGTGTCTATGTCTGTGATTATTTCACTTTTTGACCTTTTGAGTATAAGAGCTCTATAGGATATTTGGTTTGAGATGTCCAATAGACAGAGATATGAGAATGGAGGTCAGGAGTTAGGTAGGGCTGCATAAATCTGAGCTTCATCTGAACAGTTACATCTGAATCCATAGAAGTTTATGAGATCACCAAGTGAGATCATATAGAAGGAGAAAAGAAGAGGACTGAAGATAGACTCCTGAAGTATGCACATGGTTATTGAGCTCAACTTGGAAGAAGATCTAACAAAAGAGACTGGGAAAGAGTAAGAAGAAACCAAAAGGCAGTGACATGAAAACCTAGAGAGAAGACAGTATGCAGGACAAGAAAGTAGTCAAGAGTATTACAGGCTACAAAGAGGTCAAGAAGGATGAGGATTGAGAAAAGGCTATTAAATTTGGTCATTAAGAGAGGTTGAAAGCTACATTGTAGAGAGTTTAGAAGAGTTAGAGGAAAGGACCCAGAGGCACTTATTGTCAACAGTAGTTTCAAGGGCTTAGTAATAAAAGGAAGGAGAGATGTACTATAAAAGTTAGTATACATGGATAGATCAACTGAAGATTTTTTTTCTTTGAGAGTAAGACAAGGTCATGTTCATAGGCAAGAGGGAAGTAAGAGAGAGAAAGATTGAAGATTAATGAGAGAGCAAGGAAGATAGAAGAAGAAAGCTATCTTTAAATATTTAGAGGACTGCTGTGGAGAAGGGGGATTAGGCTTGTTTTGACTAGACCAGAGGGGGAAAATAAGAGCAATTTGAGGATGTTGTAAAGGCAAATTTAAATTGCGCAGTAAGAAAACCTTAAACATTAGAGCTAGCTTCACAAGGAAATGGCTGCCTTGGGAGTGGGTCATAGAAGATAAGACCTCCTCACTTGACATCTTGAGCAAAAGTTGTGAGTAATCATCTGTTTGGCAAATATTCACGGTCAGGAAATAATTGGATTTGATGACCTCTGAAGTACCTTTCAGTGCAAAACCCATGATTCTCAGAGGTCTACCTGTAAATTCTTGTATCCTGTTTCTTATCAATAAAGTATAAATGGACAATGATTTTTATAGCTTTATAAAAATAAAATAATTTTTAAAAAAAATCATTGGTAGTATAGCTGATCAATCAGTTAATCATTCAATAAACATTTATTGAGAGGCTATTATATGTCAGACTCTGTGCTAAGCTTTGGAAATGCAAAAAAAGCTAAAGATGGTTCTTGATCTCAAAAAGTCCACAATCTACTGGGGCAGAAATCACAAAAATATCTATGTACAAACAAGATATATAGAGGATAATTGGCAATAATCAATGTAGTGAAGGCACTAGCATTAAAGGGTGGGGCTCAGGAAAGGTTTCTTGTAGAAGTTGGAGTTTTAGCTGGACTCTGAAGAAAGCCAGGAAAGTCAAGAGGTAGATATGAGGAGAGAGAGTATTCCAGGCATGGGGTGAGGTGGTGTGATGGTAATCAGGGCAGAATGTTTTTGCTGTTCTTCTCTTTTGGGATGCTAGGGCTATCAAGCACCTTTAATGAGTTTTGCCTTTGTTTGAATGGGGCAGATAAAGTGCACCCCTTTTGGGGGCAGCTAGGTGGCAAAGTGAGTAGAGCACTGACCCTGGAGTCAGGAGGACCTGAGTTCAAATCCGGCCTCAGACACTTGACACACTAGCTGTGTGACCTTGGGCAAGTCACTTAACCCCAATTGCACTGCCTTTCCCCCTCAAAAAAAAGATTAAAAAAATGGACCCCTTTTTGTTTTGGAGTGTTTCTCAGTACTAAGACAATTGGGAGTCATTGATTGGAAACAACGTATATGATGTGGTATTAGTAATTGAAGGACTTTTCAACACCCAGTTACTAGTGATTGAAGAAGTAACTTTCCCACACCCTAAATGGTAGGCCCCCAGACCTCAGGGTCCTAAACAGTGTATATGTACTGGAAGGTTAGTTTTTGACTTTGGGTGATGAGACTCCAGGCAAGCTGTTTAAGCAGCCTCCCTGGCTTTGAAAACCCAGATGTTGGTGCTTCCCTTTTTGGTAACTGTGTATGTGATTTGGTCAGACAAGGTCTGTCTGTTGATCTGTTTGTAATTTCTGTTTGTATTTATCCTGAAGTTCAGGGGGCTGATCTTTTCCCCCTGAACTAAGTGAATGATATATGTATGTTTAAGGGGTTAACAGTTTTTTTAAGGTTGCTTTTCTTAGAAAAGCAGATCAAAGAACCTTTGTTAGCAGCTCTTCTATGTGCTGCTGTTATTGGTCTTACATAGCCACAGTAGCTGCTAGCAACATTGTTGTTATGGGTTGGGGGGTGGGGAAGGAAGAGAGGGCAGCCAGACAAAATTCCTGGAGTCAGGAGATGTAGTATGCTGCATGAGCCAGCAAAGAGGCCAGTGTCACAGCTTGCAGAATATATAGAAAGGAGTAAGTTATAAGAAGACTAGAAAGGTAAGAAAGGCTTAGGTTGTGAAGGGCTTTGAGTTCCATTTAATCTTTTAGAAAATAGGGAACCACTAGAGCAAGCCTACACAACATACATAGCCACTTGTGGCCTGCTAAAGGATTTCAGGAGGGCCTCAGAAAATGCAGGGTTTCTACTGTGTATGCTCCCGTCTGTCATATGACCCTTGGCAACCAACCATCTTCAGTTTGTCTCTAGTCTAACCTATTTGTGCCCGGAAGAAATTTTGCCTATTTTAATTTTGGCCTTACCTACTGCCAAGTTGTGCAGGTCTGCACTAGAGTTTATTGGGTAAGGGAGTAATTTGGAACTATCCTTTAGGACAATTGGTAGCTTAATGTCCTTTAAAACTTTGGTAACTTAATGGAGGGTGGATTGGAGTGGAAAATATAAGGTATAAGAAGACTGAAAAAGTTGGGAGGGGGAGGGAAGCTTGGGAAGGACTTCCATTATAGAGTGGTAATTTCTTCAAAGCTCTCACTCACTTCTTCAGGCACAGTGCTTCCCTGGCTTTGGAGATGGCCAAGGATCTGCCCTTTCACCTCTAGCCCTCTGGAAACCTTTGTTGCCATATGCTGCTGTAGATAGAGTTTTATTTACTTTGAATCCGGGAATGATGCTCCACAGGCAATAACACTCCATGTCGTGAGGTCAGTGCTTGAAGGAGAAACTCCTCACTGTAATTCTTCCTCCTGGGAGATGATTTTTCCTATGCAATATGTGGATTCATAGTCCCTGATAAACAAGTGAAAGGATTGGGTTTAATGGTAACATCTTATCAATGGAGCAACCTCGCCAATAATTATAATTTTGGTTGTTAGGAAAGGCTAACATCATGAAATCAGAGCAACCTAATTGTAAACAATGCCAGAAATGTAGTTATCTACATGCCAAAATGTTCTGTACATGTATACTCTAATAAGATTAAGAAATAATCACTACTTTATTGCAAAGAGATACAATAAATAATAACAGCTAAAGTTTGCATTGCACTTTAATGTTTACAAAGTGCTTTACATATAACATCTGATTATTCTCATAACAACTTTGCAAGATAGATGCTGTTCTAGTGACCACTTTAAAGGTGAGGAAACTAAGGCCGAGAAAGGCTGAGACTTTCCCAAGGTCACACAGCTAGAGACTAAGGTAAAATTCAGACTCAGGTCCCCCTCACTCCAAGTGCAATGCTTTTTCTGCTACCCCATCTACCTGTCTCATGGGGTTTTGAAACAGTTCCCTCCCATGTCCTTTCCTAAATTCTAAGCCCATCCTCTCTAGTACCTGAGAACATATGCCCTCAAGCCCGAGATGTGTGTCACTGGGTAGCAATTTTGTCAAGATCGTCACTGAGCATTCCCTTCATATGAAACAAAAGTGCTACCGTAACTGCTTAATTAATAAAAAGAGTAATTACAAAAGTGATAATAAAAATAATATTAGCTCCCATTTTATGTAACTCTTTTTGCAAAGCATTTTACAAATATTATCTCATTTTAACCTCAAAACAATCCCAGGAGGTAGGTGTGCCACTTATTCACATTTTATAGAAATGAAAACTGAGGAAGGCAAGTTAAGGGGCTACACAGCTAGGAAGTGTTTGTGACCAGATTTGAATGCAGCACTTCCTGACTCCAAGTTCAAAGCTTTATCTGCCTTTGTTGTTGTTGTTCAGTCATTCAGTTATGTCTGACTCTTTGTGGACCATGCATCATAGTTTTACAGGCTCTTCTAGCCTCCGCTATTTCTCAAAGTCTGTCCAAGCTCATGTTTGTTGTTTCCATAGCACTATCTATACATATATCCTTTGTGGTTCTCTTTTCCTTTCGACTTCAGTCTTTCCCAACATCAGGGGCTTTTCTAATGAGTCCTGTCTTCTCATTATGTGGCCAAAGTATTTAAGCTTCAGCTTCAGTATTTGACCTTCCAGTGAATAGCCTGAATTAATTATTTTTTACAGCTGAAGAAAACCAAAGTTTATTGAAGATTCGCCCATATTGGGTAGACTCTGAGGGAGCCTGAGCATTTGTGATTGTAATGCCAGCAGGCCAGATTGAATCTGAGCACCTTCATGGAGGCAAGATGGATCACATATACATAAAGGTTGGGAGGGATCTAGGGTGGTCAAGTGGTCTAGGGTGATGGGAGGAGGGGTTTAGGGAGGGTCTTGAGGAGGAGTCTAAGGAGGATCTTGATGGGACCGGGGTGACTAGAGGTCAGACTCCAGGCATGGGATTGAGGGCTGGAAATAGCCAAAGGCTACCTAGAAAGGACAGACAATGGAGGGCTAGGCTAGGTTAAGAGTAACAAGAGATTTGGGTCTAGCTATAATGAAAGGCTTATGGTCTCAGACAAATGCTTCAGCAAGTGGGTATGATTCAAGGTGGGGTTCAAGGGAGTTCCCAGAGCCTATACCCCATCATTCCCCCCTCAAACAAATTGTTTTGGGGTAATGGGAGAAGGTCTCAGCTTCTGAAACTGCTTCCTGCTGGGAAGGGGTGTAAAGCTGTCCCTGCCTCTCTGGGTCCTGTTCGAGGGGGTCAGACTTCATTTAAGGGGTCAAACTTCAGAACGTGGCTGATTCCAGGTCCAGTGGGCTGGAGATCTTGGATCCAGTCAGAGGTTGGTATATAGCCTGAGTGGTCATCTGGAAGGGTCAGACCCTCTTTTTATCCACCTGTTTTCTGGAGAAGGCTAGGGTCTTTCTAAACAGTAGCTTGAGGTCCTCCAAGAGCTCACAGGTATATTCCAGAGTCTCCTGGACCTCAATATTTGCCCAGGGCTCAATGAGAGAGATAGAGAAAGTAGGAGCACTGCTAAGCCCCAGACTTTCCCATCCTTCCCAGTCTTGAGAAGACTGGAGGACAGGGTAGTGGGAAGCAGCTCTACCATTTTTTCAACCTTTGGTACAATCCTTCCTCCAATGTCCCTCCTGGTCACATGGGCATGGTGCTGGAGGTGTTGGTTCCATGGGCTCCCCAGAGGGGCACTCCTTGGACCAGTGACCCTCTTTGTGGCATTGAAAGCAGGTATCCCCATTCCCTATTGTCCAAGTTGCCAGGCATCCTCGAATGGGGCACCTTCTCCTGTTACCCCAAAAGAATTTGGTTCCCATTTGTTTGAGGGGGGAATGATGGGGTATAGGCTCTGGGAACTCCCTTGAACCCTGCCTTGAATCTTCCCACTTGTTGAAGCATTTGTCTGAGACCATAAGCCTTTCATTATAGCTAGACCCAAATCTCTTGTTACTCTTAACCTAGCCTAGCCCTCCATTGTCTGTCCTTGGGTCTTTTCCTGGCCATAGTGGAAGCCAAGAATTGAGCATGTTCTCTGTCTCTAGCTCTTTCCCTGCATTCTCTTTCCTTTGCTGCAACTAGGTCTCTGTTGTTAAAGACTCTGAAAGCTTTCTCCAGTAATTGGGCCTGAGGCGTTTCAGGTCCCATTGCCAATTTCTGCAGTTTCCTCCTAATAGCCGAGGCAGACTGATTAATGAAATACATGCTAAGGATTGCTACACCTTCTATAGAATCAGGATCCAAATTTGTATTTTTTTAATAGCTTCTACTAACTGGTCTTGGAAAAGGGCAGGGTTTTCCTTTTCTCCCTGAGTAATTTCCCTAACTTTTTGAAAATTTATTTGCTTTTGAAATGTACTTCTTTGGCCTTCTAACAGGTAAATTGCCATATGGTCTCTCTTTCCCCTATCCTCACTCTTTTGATAATCCCATCCCAGGTCACTAGTGGGAACAGCAGCTGTTGCAGGGGGATATTTTGCAGGGTCATTACTAGCCAAATGATCCCCAAATTTGGGGACTTGTTCCCAGATTCTCCCCTTTTCCTCAACGGTACAACAAGTAGAGAAGAGGATATGCAAATCACCTCAAGAAAGCTGGAATTGTAGGTTCAGATCCCTAAAACCCTCAGTAGTCTTAGTGGGGTCTTCTGAGTATCTCTCCAGTTTCTCTTTAACTTGAGTGAGATCTGAAAAGAATAAAGGAACATGTACTCTAATTGTGCCACTAGGTGAGGCAGGCACTTCCCTAGGGAAAAAGTCCTGAAGGCACTGTGGGGACCTGGACTTGGGGAGGGAGATAGGAAGTCCCATTTCTTGTGAGGGAGGGTCTGGGGAGTGCCAGCTGATGTATATTGGACTGCAAGGCCAAGGGATCTGGCTGGCAAGGGAGGTCAACTGGAACCTGAGGAGGGGAAGGGGTCAGAGGGGGAGATATCAAAGAGACCTGAGTGGGTGCCACCTCAGAGGGAGGGGCCGGGGAGGAGACGCTGCAATGGGGGTGGGGGCCGAGGTCAGAACCTGAGTAGGGGTTGCCTTTGGGGTAGCGCTGATGGTGGTAGTAGATACTGCAGGGTCGGCAGCAGGGGCAGGCCCCAAGGCCAGAACCTGAGTAGCAGTTGCCTCAGGGGGAGGGGCTGAAGAGGGAGAAGCCTCGGGAGACCTGTGGATGGGACCTCAGCAGGAGTCACCCAGGGGGGAGGGGCCATGGGAGGAGATGCAGGGTAGGAGAGGTAGAAGGTAGATGAGGCAGGACATGAGGGAGATTGGGCTAGAGGAAAAGAGGTGGGAAACCAGGGGAAAGAGGAAGTGGCCAAGGATGGGGGGGCATGGGAAGCAAGGGGGCTCAGAGAAGGTTGGGGAGCAGCAGGAGGGGCTGGGGTCAAAGTCTTGGGGGCCATAAGAAGAGGATCATTCAAAATGTCCTGTTGACCCCTATTCCCCCTTTTTGGGGCAGCTGTAGCTACAAGCATTTTACAATCTTTTCTGAGGACAGGGTTCTGAGAGAGCTCTACAAAGGCTATCATGTAGTAAACTCTTATCCATTTTCCTTCTCAGTGACAGTATAACTCTAACCAAAGTTTTCCCAATTCCCTAGCGCCAAGAGAATTAAAAGAATTGGTCATATACTTCCAGATGGGGCATCTGTCCTTGTCCTCCATGCTTCAAAAGTTGTGCCCAGGCCCATGGCCTACAACATAATCACTGGACCAAGAACCTGAGAGCTTCAGGCTGAGTATGAGACAATCTCCTAGCTGTCTGACCTATTGGGATCTAAGAGGCCAGGCCTGAAAATCACCTCCAAGGTAACTGTAGGGCTAGAAGGGGATAGGGAAAGGGGGAGGCTTACATACTTGGCTGGAGAAGAACTTGAGATTAAAAATTTTTCCTGGTCAGGGAACCATATTTTGAGGTTTAAGGGTCAAGGAACCATAATGTTGAGGTTTTTAGGGGTGCTAGGGACCCCAAAATACCGATGTGCTGGGTCTTGCCTAGTGAATTTGACCCAAGCCTTCTTACAGCTAAAGAAAAACAAAGTTTATTAAAGATTCGCTATATTGGGTCGATTCTTAGGGAGCCTGAGCATTTGTGAAGCTAATGCCAGTGGGCCAGATTGAATCTGAGCTGAGACAGGTTGAATGTGAGCCCTGAATTCATTTTTTTACCCATTGACTGATTTCATGTCCTTGTTGTCCAAGGAGCTCTCAAAAGTCTTCTCTAGCACCCACTTTGGAAGCATCAGTTCTGCCATGCTCAGTTTTCCTTACAGTTCAACTCTTACAGTCATACATTGTTTTACTGGAAAAACCATAGCCTTGATTATATGAACCTTTGTCAGCAAGGTGATGTCTTTGTTTTTTTAGGTGCTGTCCATATTTGCCATGGCTTTCCTTCTAAGGAACAAGCATCTTTTAGTTTCATGGTTGCATTCACCACCTGCACTGACCTTTGAGCCTAAGAATATAAAATCTAATACCTTCCATTTCTTCTCCCTCTGTTTTCCAGGAAGTGATGGGATCTGTTACCATAATCTTAGTTTTTTTTTATGTTAAATTTCAAGATGCTTTTTACACTCTCTTTTTTCATCTTCATCAAATCTTCTTAATTCTTCTTTCTGCCTTGGAGTGGTATCATATGCATATCTGAGATTCCAGAAATTTCTCCCAGCCACCTTAATTCCAGCTTTTGATTTATCCAGCCTGGCATTTTGCATGATTTACTCTGCACATAAGTTATATATATAAGATGACAATACACAGCTTTGTCTTATTCCTTTTCTAATCTTAAATCAACCAGTTGTTCCATGTCTGGTTCTAACTGTTTTTTCTGGGCCTGAGCAAAGGTTCCTCAGGAGACAAATAAGATGATCTGGTGTAGTAGCAATTTTGATTTGAAGATCTTTCCCATCCATTAATGGGCCATGTGACCTGCTTACATCACAGAAAGCCTAAGTTACTTGGTGGGAGGAGCTTCCTGACAGGAAAAGGAAGTTATGTCATGGAAAATCCTGAGAGAGAGAGAAAGATATTATGGCTGCTGGTGGCTGCCCTCATGATTGTTAGAACTGAACAGGCTGACTTAGCTGTACTGTGAGTTTGTTTTGGGGAAGACCCCAGCAGGTGGTTAGAGAGGTTTTGGGATGGTGAGTTTTCAGGCTGTGATATAGTTTTTTAAGTTCCTTGCTGTTGTGATAAAGTGGTCTGACTGGCTGTGGGAGCTGAACATTTGGTTATGGGATTTGATTTTCTGGTATCTGAATAAATGTTATATTTCTTTTACCTTCTTTATGGAGAGTCTCTCATACATTGCAATACAGAACTACATAGGCATGTTCACCATTATCATTGATATTGTGTTTATTGCCTTACTGTTTCATTTGGTGACGAGGATGGGATTGTAAGGTATAAGATCTCTGTTTAGAGGTAGAAGGGCTTTAGAAGAAATGGTTGTCCCAGGATGGGAGGATGTAACTTATTGCTCCCTAGCAAAGGAATGGTCTAAGGGCACTGGTCTCTGTGAGGACTGGATTTGACTCACAGTCTACCATATTGTATGTGAACACAGAGACAGACTATTAAGAGAAAGAGCTCAGGCTCAGACAATTGCTGAAATGTCTGAAAATACTCAGCCTGTACCACAGCAAGATGGAGAAACTCAGGTAGCAGAACAGCAGGAAACTAACAGCCTTGTAAATTCAGCCGGAAGGCAGAGGAAGCCAAGGAGGTCAAGAGTGCACCTCAGTTCAGCCAAGGTCGAGTCTAGCAGGCAGTCTGGTTACCATGGTAACAGGGGCATAGACACTAGACAGGAGGATACAATGTCAAAACTCCTATCATGCAGTGAAACTTTGTTGCAAGCTACTTCTCATAGAGACAGTAAGATAGTATCACACCAGACTTCTCAAAGAGAAGCGTGCCCCATAGAACGGAGGAGGCAGGAAACACAAGGTGATAATACTCAGTTTAGACTGGTTTTAAAGGATTTTACACAGCAGGAAATCACAGATATCTTGAGTAGGTTCACCCAGAGAATGGGAGAATCATTAATATCTTGGATGGTGAGAATCAGTGATGAAGGGGCCGCAGGAGTGTCTGTAGATTCTGTGGATTGTAGGAGATTCATAAGTATTAGAACTCTTTTGTACAGCACACTTTTAGGGATTATCATTTGCAAAGAACTAATCATGCAACCAATTTGTTGGCTTTGGGTGTGATAGGCTGTAAAGAGGAATATGGCCTTTTGCAAATTGACCCTGGTATTCAATTAGGGACTGTATGAGAAAGTTAAAGGAGGAAGTGATGAAGACTGCTATTCTGTTGGGGAATGCCAAAGTTTATGATGAAACTCCCTTGGGAGTCTCTCATAAGAATTTGATAGTTAAGATGTCTTACCTTATAAATATGTGATTCTGACTCTGCTGATTGCAGAAGTAGAGAACCCTCTTTCAGAGGTGCTGGAGAAGATTTCAAAGTTAAGTGACTTAGGAGACTGAGGAAGAGATAAGTTTCCTTGGGAAAGAAGGGTACACAGCAAAGAGATTCAATGTTCAATGAATAGAGTGACAAGAAAAGAGATGTTTATTGCTCTATTGAAAGCAGGGGTAGATTTTAGAAGAATAGATAGTATTCCAGCTAATGAGCTATACAAAAATGTACCAAGATAAGGGACTTAATAGCAAATGGAATAGAGAAGTGAGAACTGCCCCTACAAATCCTACAGATCTTGAACCCTTGTATTCAAGTGAGTCACACCTTCAAGGAGACTAGGGAATAGGCTCAGCCTCAGCTCAGAGTAGAGAAACACACAGACGGGATTACAGACCCCATATTAATCTGACTACATATCAGAAGAATGGATAAAATACTGTAACTAGGGCATCGATAGACACTGAGGCTGAGGATTATCAGCATGGAGTTCCTATTAGCATCACAGGACTAGAAGGGGCTGAAATATCAGGCAAATAAGTGAAACTGATAACAAAATTGGACAATTGCCTAAGAAAGAATATACCATGGTCATTGTACCTATTCCTGAATACATCATTGAAATAGATATATTGAAAGGCATGACTCTGAATTTGCCTGAGGGGAGAT
This sequence comes from Trichosurus vulpecula, assembly GCF_011100635.1. Classification (NCBI taxonomy): domain Eukaryota; kingdom Metazoa; phylum Chordata; class Mammalia; order Diprotodontia; family Phalangeridae; genus Trichosurus; species Trichosurus vulpecula. The sequence goes on along the minus strand of NC_050578.1, from coordinate 181,831,576 downwards.
ATCAATTTGCAGTAAGGAAGATAGGAATTAATACAGTTTTGGTGGGAAAAGTAAAGATGGATCCAATCACTTTACCTGAACCTTCTAAAGGAATTACTTTGAAGCGGTATTGTGTGCCAGGTGGGCGAAGTGAAATTGCCAATTCTTTAAAGGAATATGTTGAAGCAGGAATGTTAGTCCCTATAACCACTCAATGGAATAATTCTGTTTGGCCAGTATGAAAGTGAGATGGAATGTGGAGAGTGACAGTGGACTATAGACAATTAAATAAAGTGACTCAGTCTTTGTATGCTGCTTTCTATGTTCCAGATACTGTTACCTTAATAGAAAGGATCCAGAAATATGATGGGACTTGGTATACAGTTATTGATTTGGCCAATGCTTTCTTTATGATCCCAATAGACTCTAGACAATGAGGCCAGTTGCTTTTACATGGCAGGGCCAACAATATACTTTTACCTGATTGCCACAAGGATATCTATGTAGCCCAACTATTTGTCATAGGATTGTGGCTGAACATTTAGATGAATTGAAGTTAGCTGGTACATAGCTTACCTACTACACAGGTGATTTTTTGATACAGGGAGAAATTGTAAAAGAAGTGGAGAAGAGTTTGATACTTTTAATTGAGCATGTGAAAAGCCAAGAATGGGAAATTAACCCTGCAAAGATTCAAGGACCAGCTCAAACTGTAAAGTTTTGGGGTATACAGTGGAGTAAAGGACTGCAAGAAATTCTCCCACAAGTTCAACAAAAGAATCAAGATTTTCCTATCCCCACCAATAAGAAGGAGGCACTTTTCTTTTTTGTTGCTACATCCTGTACAATATTGGTATTCTCTGTCCATAGTTCTTCAGTCCCTATATCTAGTAGATCTAATTCCTTAAATCTAGTCATCATCTCTACTTCATATTCATAACAGATGTTATTTACATCATACCTATGTGGTCTGACAGTTTTCCCTACTTTCTTCAAGTCTGAATTTTGCAATAAGAATCTCACGATCTGAGCCAAAGTCAGCTCCAGGTGTTGTTTTAACTGACTGTACCACCTTTGCTTCTTCTCCACCTTTGTTTGCAAAGTATGCAACCAATCTGATTTTTATATTGACCATCTGGTGATGTCTATGTGTAGAGTCACCTTTTGGAGTGTTTACTATCACTAGCAAGTTATCTTGGCAAAACTCTATTAGTCTTTGCCTTGCTTAATTTTCAAATTCAAATTATCTTTTGATTTGATATTTTAGCATTCCAGTCCCTTATGATGAATGTGACAGCTTTCTTGTCATTTCTAGAAGATACCGTAGATCTTCATGGAACTGATCAATTTGGGCCTTTTTGGCATCAGTGGTTGGAGCATAGACTTGTATCACTGTAATGTTAAATGCTTTGCCTTGGATTTGAATAGATATCATTCTGTCATTTTTGAGATTATACCCTAGTATAATCTTTTCTGATCCTTTGCTCATCCTTTTAATGACTTTGAGGACTATTTTATTTCTTCTTTGGGATTTTTGCCCACAGCAGCATATGTGATGATCACCTAAATTAAATTCACCCATTCCTTCCATTTAAATCCACCCACACCCAACATATCAGTGTTTAATCTTTCCGTCTCCTGTTTGGCCACAACCAGCATACCTTGGTTCATAGATCTTACATTCTAGGTTCCTCAACATTTATTCTTACAGCATCAGACTTGCCTTTTGTCACCAGAGGCATCCTCTGCTGAGCTTCCTTTCAGCTTTGGCCCAGACACTTAACACTGGAGCTACTTGTAGTTGTCCTCTACTCTTTCCCAGTAGATTATTGGACATCTTTTGACCTGAGGGGCTCATGTTCTGATTTCATCTCTTTTACTCTTTTAGTTCTGCCCATGGGATTTTCTGGTCAAAGATATTGGGGTGGTCTGCCATTTCCTTCTTTAGTGGATCACCTGTTGTCAGACCTCTCCACTATGACCTATCCATCTTGGGAAACTCCATATGACATTGTTTATAATGTCATTAATATACACATGCCTTCTACCATGACAAGGCAGTAATCCAGGAGAACCTACCTAGCTTTCTACAACCCTCTTGGGTTCCCTCTTGGACTACAGGTCATATATTTTGTAATTCTCCACCATTTTCCCACCAATGGTCAGCAGGTGCATACATGGTGGGGCAGACTGATGGGCAATTAATTACCTATCTTAGTCAATTAATATTATATAGCTTCTTCCAGTAAAATATTTTATTCTTTTGCTTGTTCTCTTTCCATGGTGGGAATCTTAAAAATTACTAGCTATTCCAATCCATGCATTAATAATAATCCTTTTAAAAATCTCATTTCTCATTCCCTTTTAGGAGTTCAAGCTGTAAACCATTAATCCTTTTCCTCTTCTTGTAGACTAGTTAGCAAGTTGTTGAGGTCCATTTCTTCATGATCAGAAATGGACTTCAAAGAGTGTTCACTCACTTGTCCAAGGCCACAGTGTGAGAATGGAGAAAAGAGTTTAGAATCAGAATCTTACCTTCCAGTTGCTGTTACGGCTGCTAACTCACTTGGCCTGTTAAGGTGGAAAATTCTTGAGATGAAAATTAGAAAAGGAATCATATTGCTTACTGAGATTTGTATCCATTCTAAAAGAGTAGATATTTTGTAGATTTCATATTTAAATGATAACAGCGCATATAACAAATGGTATAGGACAGCATAAAGTTATGGGCATTTTGAAATTGTACAGGGTCTTCATATTTAAAATTATGTTTTCAATGAGAACGACAGCTGCCAATCTCAGATTCATTTTCAGCTGGAAAAATTCATGTTCAGTTTAGTCTGTGCTATGAAATGCCCTTCTAACTTGGAAAAAAAATGTCAGCAAATATTGCATTTAAACTGGGCATCTCAAAAGAGCATCAAAGATTAGAGAAGAGGAATTTGATTTGGCAGGAACGCTGCAGCTCAAACCAGGGAGGTTTACTTTCTAGAGTGCAGGTTCACAATGCTGTTTGCTTTGGCCCATTTCTGCTTTCTTCTCACCAGTGAAAAGCTCTAAAATAGCCAGCTTGGCCCTTGTGTCTCTACTCCCTCTTCTACCCTCACATTTTCTAAAGTGAATTCTTTGAAGGATTGGTCCAGTTAAAACCGAATTAAAGAGGAAGTCTTTCATTAATGCTAATGACACACATATTAATACTAAATGACTCCATTATAGTATAACAAAATCTTCAAAGAATGAATAATTTTAGAGATCATTATTTTATCAGCAGGGGTATATGGGGTGTTCAGGAGGACTATCACCTCTGGTGTGAGGGCTTGCTGAGGCCTTTTCAGGGCTGCTCATCTACCTTTGGTATATGCTTGTCACCCAGCTTTCACCAAAAGCTCCAACAGACTGTGGCATGTGCCACAGTCACACTCCGGTAAACTATCTAGGCAGATGGGCTAAAACTTAACCCTATTTGCCTCAGTTTCCTCATCTGTAAAATGAGCTGGAGAAGGAAATGGAAAACCATTCAACTACCTTTGCCAAGAAAATACCAAATGGGGTCATGAAGAGTCTGATGGGAATAACTGACCAAAAAACAAACAAACAAAAACTCCAAGTAAACTCTAGTGAAAAGAGTGTTCTATCTAGAGACTCAGGTCTTGGGTTAATATCCCAGCTCCATCACTGTGTGACCTTGGGGAAGTCACCTAGCCACTCTTAGCCCAGTTTCCTGATCTATAAAATGATAGCTTTGAACTATATGAATTCTAACACTCCTTTCAGTGATAAATCTGTGATTCTGTGATCTTAATTAAATATAAAACATTTCATACAAAGTAATATGAAGTAATTTTTGGAGAAGAAAGTGCTAATTACTGGATCAGAAGAGATTCTTTGTGAAAGGTGTCCACTGAGTGGTGATCTGAAGTAAGCAAGGGATTTAATAAGGCAAAAGTAAAGAAGAATTATATTTTAGAAATGAAGGACCACTTGGGCAAAAGTACAAAGGTGGGGTGGGTGGAATATTCTGACTGCAATATGGTTATGTTAAAGTTCTTGATTTATATCATTACTAAAGTATCCATTTTTGAACAGAAAATGAGACTGAAAATCCATATCGCTATCCCCTGATTTCATCGTTTAATAGAAGTATTTTTTTAAAAAATGATTAACAATTAGCTATTCCCTAATAGGTTCTAGCATGAGGTTTATTAATCAGGAAAAAGGGCTAGCATCATTAATGATGTTATATTGTGTGAGGGGGTTGAGACTAATTCATCATAACAATGCTATTTGGACTTCATTACTCAGCAGAACACTATTTCTTCTCACATTTGCTGGAACACAATAGAGTGTTGGGGGCTTAATTTCTCTTTTCTAAACTCATCAGATAAGACTTGTTTTCTTACTAACTGAGCTTTTCATTTCCTAAGTATGGTAAGATTCAGAGCAGGACACCCTGCACAAAATAGGATAAATAATTCCCTTGGGGGAAGTTTCTGAGACAGATTGCCTGGTCTGATGAAGGGGAAAAAATGCCATTATTTCCTCCTAGATCCCCTACCCTAACACACACACACACACACACACACACACACACACATGCTGAGAAACTCCAGAAAATGACTTCGTTCATTAATGTAAACTGGTTCAAGAGATTTTAGTCTATTATTTCATTACAGAAAACTGTTTTACTGTCAGATAAATTATAAACATATGCCAAACTAGTCTCTCTTCTCTGTAGGAATGTGCCTACTGTGCCCAGAATTATTGCAAAATGTGCCCTACCATAGAAATTTAGATCGACAGAAATCTAAACCTAGAAATTAGAAAAAAAAACCCTAATAGATGGTCACTCATGATCTCCTTCCCTTCCCCCCCAAATTGCCTAAATTTTTCTTTACCCAAAAGTAAAGCAAACAAACAAAATCAAAATAAAAAAAAATTCCTCTCCTAATACATTTAAAATTACACATTTTATAGCCGTGATCATAAAGCAAGGTACACTCATGTTAAGGCAATCAGACTTTTCCCTGTTCTTCCCTTTTGGGATGCTAAGACTATCAAGTCTCTCCTTGTTTGAATGGGTGGGAAATCTTTTTGCTGTCTTTATTTCTCAGCACTGAGGCAATCAAGGGTCATTGACTTATATACGATGTGATGCTGGGAATTTGGAGCTTTCACATACCCAGTCTGGAAGAGGTCAGAGCCCTCAGGGCTCCAAATTGGATATAAATGAGGCAAGCTTGGTGTTTGACTTTTGGGGCACACTCATGGAAGGAGTGTTGAGACTCTGGGCAAGCCATAACTTCCCCCTCCCCTGGTTTTGTAACCCAGACCCATTGGTTCTTCTCTGGTAATGATGTATTGTGATTTGAATCAGACAAGATGTGTCTGTTGATGTTTGTAATTTCTGTTTGTATTCGCCTTCAAGTTCAGGGGGCTGATCTTTTGTCCCTGAACTAAGTGAATGATATTTGTATGTTTGATTGAACTGAGATTGTTAACCCCTTAAAGTTGCTTTTGTTTGAAAAGCAGACCAAAGAACCTGTGTTGTCAGCTTTCTGTGTGCTGGTTGTTGGTGGGTACACCGCCACAGTAGCTGCCGGCTGGATTGCTGGTACAACTTGTTATTTTATATCCTGGCAATTTGGAAATGAAGGAAAATTCAGAACATGAGTGATATGTTTTTAGAAATGATATTGATCTCAGTTCCTTAATATTGTTCTATGCTATACTGAATCCATGATGTCTTGGATGCTGGTATTCCCTCTTTTGGTATGTATTGTGACCCCTTAATGTCTCTCGCTCTTATGTAGTTTTTGTGCACACTTTCCACAGATCTTCCAGGGGACATCTGTGCAGAATGTTAGAGACCATTCTCATGGGTTTTTTTCTTTTCTTTCCTTTTTTTAGACTTTTTCCAATGAACAGTCATTAATTAATTGCCTACTGTGTTCCAGGCACTATCCTAGATTCTGGGGATACAAAGAAACAAATGAAACAGTCCCTATCCTCTATATGCCTATATTCTATAAGAATCATCACAATATGCCTGACCCTGTTCATACATCCTTAATTATTTCTAGTCTTATAGTATGACTGGGAGAATATTTGTTTTAAAGAGGTGTTCTTGTGTCTGGTAGGAAGTTTGGAACTGTTAAAGGCACTCATTCCAAAATGTAATCAGCTCCAATATTTTCCTCTTATTTGGTTTCAGGTCTAGCTTTTTATCTCCGTGCAGAACTTGTCCTTAGTGCATATACTAATGAACTCATTTGGCAGATTGCCTTTAGAGCTTTATGTTATAGAAATATGTGGCTTTCACACACTTTGTTTTTCTAGTGTGAGTTGCTAGATCAATTGCTTTTCCATTACTGTAGATTTCTCTGAGGTAGGTATGAAATGTTCTAAGGCTCCATGCAATTTCTGTGATGTCATCTGCAAATAGGAACACTTGCAGAACTCGATGATCAATTGGCCAGCCTTATTTTATTTGAAAGTTATGCCTCTTCTATGGCAATAACAAACATCTTTGGGGAACTTATTGTTCCCTTCCCTAAAATCTCTAGGTAAACCTCCACTTTGATTGATTTAATGCTCAGGAGATGGATGAGCAGAATTATCTTTGCAGTCGTATCCATCATAGTCATGTATGATTTAGATGCATACATGAGAAACATGTCCGAGGAGAGCTCTCAGGGCTGCATTTTGCTCTATTGAGCCCTTAAAATCAATTGACATTCTTTCTGGCAAGATGGGAGAGTGTGAAGTTGTATCTTGGCTTAACTCCCACAATTTCCACATCAGAACAACAAGAAATATATAGAATGAAGTAATGCAAATAGGGAAGAAAATAAAGATACAGTTTTCAACAAGGTAATTACTCCTAAAAATAAATACTGAAGATTGTGTTATTGACCAGTGTGCCCTATTTGTGCCCACTATACCCTACTCTAAAACCATTAACTTATAACCATCTTACTATAGTGTCCCATTATGTAACTCTCTTACCTATACTTCAGACTTTGGCAATGGAGCATTTGCCCTGTCCTCTTAAAATTTCCTTTCAACAATAATTCATTATACCCCACTACTATTCTTTGAAACTATTTAGGCCAGTGGTATAGAAAGTAGTTAATTATTGATAGGAAAGGGGTCCAGCCTTATGCTATAGTGAAATTCTACTACAGTAGGGAAGGGACTTATGTAAGAAAGTTGAAGGAAATGGTGGATAGGTACACATTCAGATGTCACTACTTTCTCAAAATTTTCAGTAGAGAAGCATCTAACTAGATCATTCTCTATTCCTTTTTTGGGAGGAAAACTTTTAAATTACCTAACCCAGTCATCCGGGCAGTGAAAACCATTTTTTTTTTTGCTTTAAATAGTATTTTATTTTTCCCTACAATTACTAATCAAGAAAATTTTTAGCATCCATTTTTACAAGATTTTGAGTTCCAAATTTTTCTCCCCTCTTCTGAAGATGGTAGGCAGTTTGATATAGTTTATACATATGTCATCATGTAAAACCTATTTCCAAATTCATTACAGTTGTGGAAGGAGTAATGGATCAAAAGTAAAAAAAAATGAAAAAGAATAAAGGAAGTGGAAAAATGTGCTTCAATTTGTATTCAGAATCCATCAGTTCTTTGTCTGAATATGGATGGATTTTCCTTCCTGTGTCCTTTGTGCTTGCCTTGGATCACTGCGTTGCTGAGAAAAGCTAGTCATTCATAACTGATCATCACATGCTGTTGCTGATACTGTGGGAAAAGTTTTCCTGGTTCTGCTCATTTCACTTTGCATCAGTTTGCACAAATCTTTTCAGGTTTTGCTTTACTCTCTGAGTGTTTCTCTGCTTCAAGAGTGTTTCTTATAAGCAACATATTGTAGGATACCAGTTTTTGATCCACTTCCATTTTATGGGAGAGTTCATCCCATTCACATTCACAGTTATGATTAGTACTTGTGTATTACCCTCCATCCTATTCTTCCTCCTTTTTGTCCTTTCTCCTTTCACCCTTTCCTATATCACCAGTGTTTTGCTTCTGTCTACCACCTCCCCTGATCTTCCCTCCTTTCTGTCAGCGCCCCCCCCCCCCACCAACTTTTTAAAAATCTCCTCCCCTCTTACTTTCCTGTTGAGTAAGATCAATTTCTATGTTCATCTGATTGTGTATATTATTCCCTCTTTTAGCCAATACTGATGAGAGTAAGGCTCAAGCAGTGCCTGTTGTCCCCCCTCCCATCTTTCCCTCTATTGTAATAGGTTTTTTGTGCTTCTTCATATGAGATAATTTACTGAATTCTACCTCTCCCTTCCTTCTGTACCCATTTTACTCCTCTTTCTCATCTTATTTTCTTACATCATTCCCTCAAATATACCTTATACCCATACCCACTGTCTGTTTTTATCTTTTTATCTGTATAGTTAGTGATATAATTTTTAAAAGTTACAAGTATCATCTTCCTGTGTAGGGATATAAACAGTTTAGCTCCATTACATTCCTTCTGTTTTTCCTTTTTACCTGATATTTTTACCTTGATATTGGAGGTCAAAGTTTTTATTTAGTTCTAGTCTTTTCCTTATGAAGGCTTGAAATCCTTCTATTTTTTTTTTGAATGACTATTTCTCCCCTTGATGTATTATGCTTAATTTTGCCTGGTAAGTGATTCCTGTTTGTAGTTCTAGCTCCTTTGCCCTCCAGAATATCATGTTCCATTATGTCTGATCCTTTAATGTTGCAGCTGCTTAGTCCTATATAATCCTGACTATGACTCCCCGCTATTCGAATTGTTTCTTTCTGGCCATTTGCAGTATTTTTTCCCTTGATCTGACGGTTCCAAAATTTTGCTATAATGTGCCTTGGGGTTTTTGTTTTGGGATCTCTTTTCTGAGGTAATTGATGGATTCTTTCAATGACTATTTTGCCCCTGGTTCCAGGACATCAGGGTACTTTTCCTTGATAATTTCTTAAAAGATGCTATCCAGGCCTTCCTTTTGAATATGGCTTTCAGGGAGTCCAATGATATGATGTTGTTTCTACTGGATCTATTTTCAAACCAGTTGTATTTCCCATGAGGTATTTTACATTTTCTTCCATTTTTTCATTCTTTTGAATTTGTTCAATTGATATTCATGATGTCTCATAGAATCACTAGCTTTCACTTGCCCAATTCTAACTTTTAAGGTGTAGTTTTCCTCAATTAGCTTTTGTACTTTCTTTTTCCATTTGGCCCATTCTACTCTTTAAGGAGTTGTTTTTTTTTCATGGATTTTTGTGTCTCCTTTTCTATTTGTCCAATTCTAATTTTTAAGCAGTTTTCCAAGTGTTGTCTTTTTTTCATAATTCTCTTGCATCACTAATTTCTTTTCCCCATTTTTCTTCTACCTCTCTTAAATGATTTTTAACCTCCATTTTGAGCTCTTCTATGAGTTCTTTCTGGGCTTGAGACCACTTCCCATTTTTCTTAGGGACAGATGTTTTGATATTGTTGTCCTTCTCTGAGTTTGTGTCCTAGTCTTCCCTGTCATCATAATAACTTTCTTTGGTCACATTCTTTTTTTTTGTTGTTATTTTCTGCTCCTTCCCTCTACCTTTTTTGCCTTTTTCCTTTCTTTTAAATTTGAGCTTTGCTCCCACAGTAAAAGGAACACTGTCTCAGGCTTCTTGTGCCAGGTGATGCAGGCCCTGACTATTTACCTGGTGTGGCACTGATGTTGCCTTGAGGCTCATGGAAGAACTTCTTGTCTGGTGCTGAGCTGAGGGAGTGAGGGGTGGCTGGTGCCACTGTAGGCTGTAGGGGTCTGGCAGCTTACCTCATGCTGAGCTCGTATCCTAATGGTAGTATCTCACATGTGCTGAAGCCCAGTGGTGTTTTTCTGTGTTTCCCTGGGACTACACTGGAACACATGGAGATACTGCTGCTGAAGGACACCTGTCTGTTCAGAGCTGCACAGAAGCAGGTAGAGGTCCAGTTGCCATAGGATGCCTGCCTGGGGCACCACCGAAGCAATCAGAGGTCAGACCACCACATGATGCCTGCTCAGACTGTTCTGAAGTATGTGGTGGTTCTTGGAGCTGGGGTCTGCCAGTTTCCCTGGCAATCCCAAGGCACATGGGGTCCTGGTGTTGGTGTTTGGGCCCAGGCTCTCCCACTGGTTTGCTGGGATGCTTCCTGTCCTGGACTGCACTCCCCTTTTACCCAATGAGATGGACTTTTCTTGCCAATCCTCCATTTCTCCTGGGCTAAAAGACTGCTCCACCTCATTTTTACGCAGGCTCTGCTTTCCCAGGATCTGTTCTGGGGTGCTATTTTATGTTTATTTGGAGGTGAATATGGGGGAGCAACAGCAATTTCCTGCTTACTCTGCCATCTAGGGGAAAAACAATTTTAGTTAATGGGGAAGAAGCCTAAAAGTTCAGAAATTGATTAAATAGTATTGAAAAGAGAAGTAAAGTTGCTGCACAAAGATGGTTCAGATAAACCTAAATCTCATTTAGACAAATAGAAGTGAGACTGATAAAGAAGGAAAAATGACCAATTTAACAAATGCCACAATAGAATAAACACATATTTAAGAACAACCTATAGTAACTGGAAACTCATAAAAGTAATATAATAAATTTTCTGGAACCTAAAAGAATATTAAAATAATATAAAGAAACCCCAGAATTTTCTAATAAAAATAAAATTATTAAAATTAGAAATAAGAATGGAAATTAGCACAGAAATTAAGATGGATATCAGTGTTCTTAAAATAAATAAATAAGATAAACAAGAGAATAGGAAACTTAGAGTACAGAAAGGGGAATATATCCAAAATACTAGAGACTATCAAAAGGAAAAGAGGTTATTTAGATCTGAAAAAAAATGCAGAAGTGAAAGAAAATTTGGCAGAACATATATACAATGCCATTAGAAGCACAGAGGAGCTTCATGTAAAATAAAGAAACTAAACTTGAAAAGAATACACACAGAAATAATTTAAGGATTGAAAGTCTCCCAGAAAAAAAAATTAAAATTTCTGTCTGTTTCAGTTTCCTCATCTGTAAAATGGGCATAGTAATGGTAACTGCCTCTCAAGGTCTTTGTGAGGATAAATAAGATGGCATTTGTAAAAGCACTTTTAAAACCTTAAAGTGTGCTATAGTTGAATAATTAATAAACAAACAAAAACCATCATGTAGATTATGTCTCAAGTGTTTTTCTCATAATCCTCTTCTACTGATAATAAAAGTATCATTCTCATCTTACAGATCAGGACACTGAAGCTCACAGAAGCAGAATTTTTGGTTTTTTCAGTTTTAGTATTTCTACTTCACAAAAGGAGAAAATGAGAACCATAGAGTTTAAGTGACTTTCTCAAGATAAAACAGTATAAAATTCTGCACCTGGCACTCCACTTAAGCTTTTTAATATATCATACAGACTCTCTATTTCATTGGGTAGGATACTAATTGCTCTGAGATCTGTCCCCATTACCTCAATTTGTTCCAGGAAGGCAATATGGTAAAACAGAAAAAGGACTAAAATTAAAGTCAGACAACATGGTCACCTTGAACAAGACACTTCTGGGCAATTTACTTTCAAATTTTGGGCCTTATTTGCTTTGTGTACAAAATGTGAGAGATTCTAAGAATCATAATCAAGTGTTCTTAAAGCAAGTTCTGTGAACTTAAAATTTTGTACACAAAACAAGTAACGTCCAAAATTTGAAAGTAAATTGCCCAGAAGTACAAAATTTAAAAGGTCCTTCTCACGAGCAAGCCCCCAAAGCAAAATCTCGCTTCAGAATGTATATACACTTTTGGCTAATAGGCTCAGATCCAGAAGGCATCACAGCCTTCTTGACTCAGTGCCTAATTATCTCAGTACCAAAAAGTACGAAAGCCTTCCTACAAGCAAGCCTCTCCTAAGCAAGCTTTTCCTTAGCAAGTTCCTCCCCCAGTGGGCTCTATGTGATTCAGGATGTATCACAACTGTGAATTGGGCCAGAGCTTAAAGCAATGATTGAACACATGTGGTCACATAGGCCTATTAATGGATGGGGAAGATCTTCATATTCCATTAACATTACATGAAGTTAAACTTGATGGCCTCTTACCCTTCTTAGAGTTCTAAGTCTTTGCCCTCCTCCTCCTCCAAAATTAACAACAATCTCTAAGGTCAAGCTTGAGACAGCACGCCCTTTGACTGCACTTCAGCTTTTCATGGTATCAGATCCTTTGAGGGCAATAAGTATAAGAAAGGGGAAAATGGAATGGTAGCAAGGGAGATTAAATAGTAATGATGCTTTCATGAACAGAAATTTTCAATCAGAGGGTAGATGAAGAAATATCACAGATGAGATTCATTATACCGCCAAGGTGTTGCAATAGGTTGACCCTTAAGTAAATTCCCACTCTGAGATGCTATGATTCAGTGAATGAATATTGAAACAGCTCTGCTGGTAGGGTACAAAATTAGGAGCAATTATTTGTTTATCCTTAGAAAAATTCTGTAATAAACTGTTAAATAGTTATGAGTACTTAGAAGAAGTAATGGTCCCTAGAAGTCAACATGTGGGCTCACTAAGAACAGGATGTAACAAATAATTCACATTTCTTTTTTCTTTATAGCATTATTAGATTGGTAGGTCAAGAGAAAGCTGTAGATAAAATTCATCTTCCTTTCTGCAAGATATTTGATTAAGTCATGATAGCTCTGTGGAAAAATGTGATAAAATCATTAATTGAATTTTTAGCTACACAATTGGACACACAATAACATGCTGATTAGTGGGTCTATGCCCAACTTGAAGGAGATTTCTAGTAGTAGATCACAGAACTCTGTACCTAGGCCTGTTTTGTTTACTATTTCTACCACATTTTGGATGAAGGAGCCAAAATTGTCAACTTTAAAGACAATAGAAAGTTGGTAGGGATAACTCATATATTAGGGGTCAGAATCAGGGTAGAAAAATATCTCAGACTGAAAGGGCTGGACTTAACAATTGAATTTAATAGTGATAAATATAAGAACCTATATTTAGGTTCAAAATATCAAATGTTTAAATAAAAAAAAGGAGATCTCACTTAACTGCAAATTCATGTGAAAAATGTTCAGATATCTGAAAGGTTTAGATGTCTGAAAATTTAATGAGGCGACAAAATGCTGTGGTTTCCCTAAAAGATAAAATAATCTTTTACTTATTAATAGAAGATAATCTAGAATAAATGAGTTGAATTGCTCTATCTAGACTTACCATGATTATTTTATTTATTTCTGGACACCAGATTTTAGAAGGTACATTGACAAATTTAAATATGTCCCAAAGTGGAATAAGAGAATAGTGAGCCTGGAAATAGTTAAAAGGTACTGGAAACGTTTATCATGGAGAAAAGAAAACAATGTTGATAAGGTTGGAATGTGGAAGATAGAATATTTTATATATGTTAATTCTAGAGGGAAGAATAAGGACTAATGAGTAGAAATTACCAGGAAGGAGATTTTCATTCAACGTTAGAGAGTTCACACCTGTTTTAAAATGGAATGGACAAAATTATGGGAGAGTGAGCTTCTTATTACTGGTAGGTGCCCAAGCAGAGGTAAGGTGGCAGTATTTTAGTATTACAGTAAAAGGTCACTGATTTAGACTTGGAAGGGATTGAAGAGCTCATTTTTTCCAACACTGTCATTTTATAGAGGAAGACACTGGATTTTAGGGAAAAAAAACCAGTGACTTGTACCCAAGGTCATTCAGGAAATAAACAGTAGAACCAGGTTGGTGCTTAATAAATGCTTGGTTCTCTTTCCCTTTCTCTTTCCCTCCCTTGAGCCTTTTAGACTGTACTATACTTTAATTCCTTCATTAAAGGAGATAACTTCCAAGTTCCCTTCTAGTGTTATGATTATTTGACTTTATGACCAAAGAAAAGAGGGAATTAATGATGGATACAAAAAGCGGGGGACAGGGCTTTCAAAAGGATAGATAAGTAGAAGATAAGAAGGAAGAACCATTAAAAATGTAGAAGAAGAAAGGGAAGAAGATAAAAGGTAGGGAAGAAGGGAAGAAGAGACCAAAAGACAAAGAAAAGGAAAAGACAAAGGAAATGAGTAGGGAAAAATCAGAGGACTTCAAAGGGTTTTCTTTTTTCTTTTTTTGTTTTTTGTTATTTTTTTCCCCCAGTGTAGGAGGAATTCAAAAGGAGTGGAAGGGGAAAAAACATTGGAGTGATTGATGTAAGAAGAAAGACTACTAGAGTGTGTGTGTGTGCGCGCGCGCGCGCGTGTGTGTTTGTGTATGGGTGTGTGTGTGTGTGTGTGTTTTGATGATAATGGGAGACAGGCAGACAGACATACCGAAGAAGCCAAGTTACTATTTTTAAAAATTCTATGTCAGCCTGATTAAACATACAGACACACACACACACACACACACACACACACACACACACACACACCCCAAAATCAAAACAACCCAATAATACAGTTAATTCCAAAGTCTGCTTTACAGATTTTCTTTTTGTTAGGGAGTCACATTTTTATTATTCTCCTACAAATTGATGATAATCACTGCAGGAAGATTGCATTTTCACATAACATATTGTTATCATACCACGCACTTTCATTATTTATTGTTGTGCCCCCTTATTTATTTCTTTTGTTGAATTAATGTGCTTCTATAAGAAAAGCTGAGAAGTATAATCCAAGATAATGGGCTTCTAGTAAAAGGTGAAAAATGCAGGCTTTACTGTTCTGCCCACCTGACATAATTAATGCAAATATTTCATTAATTGGGTCTCATGGTTAGGTTGGATCAAACACTAATGTTTACATCAAAACATGATTATATAAGAAATGTTAAAAAATGGCCACCTCTTCACAATTGCTATGTGCTGTAGGTTATTCTGCTCCTGAAATCCAATTCCTCACACAATCTGCAAGATATGCAATTTACTGATTACAGGGGAGGCTTCAGGCAACTACTTGTTAACTTAAAACATGAGCATTCACTCGGATATTCTCAAAGTCATTTTCTTCCCCTGGCATGAAGCTTTTACCTGCCAACATTTTATCAACATGTTTTCAATGGGAAATTCATTTTGTACTTGCTCTTAACAACAGCTCAATAGCTTGCACATCTCCAATTTGATAGGTCAGGATGTGTTGCTGTGTACAGTTATGATAAAGAAAAATTCCCCCAAGTGCCAGTTGGGACTTTTTCATTCTGGTGTACACAAGTCGGCATTTCTCCATATTGCTGTTTCCTGGGTGTTATATTCCAAATTGTAGTCTCTAGCTTTACAAGCATATTTCACCCCAATTAGAGATTCCCAAGTCTATTCTGAGCTTCCCATAAAAAGTGTTTAATTGGCAAAATAACAAGAATTAAGAGTATTGGAGTGGGTGAACAGACTACTGGAAAAATCTTTTGGCTTTTAGTAGCTTTGGAACTTGATTTTGATTTAAACTCAGATCCTATCTGCCTTGTAAATCCCTAACATTCCAGTCTATTTTGAAGGTCAGGTAGCAAATAGCATTTGATTTTTACTTTGAAAAACCTTGCGTTATTTCATGTGACAGAGCAGTTGGACATGGTCAAAGAATTGTCCCCTGGCACTTAAGCTTGGTGCTTAGGGACAGCATTCAGAAAGATTTTCACATATGAAAATTGACTTTTTAACCCCACTCCATTCAAAAAACATTTCGCAAGTACCTCCTACTTTTGGACACTATAATAAAGAAAGACTTTAAGACATTTATATGAAATTCAGTTCAACTTAAAAAACATTAATCTGGTACTATATATGCCAGGATTTTTGATAGGTGTTAGAGATACAAAGAGAAGGAAGGAAGAAAAGAAAGAAGGAAGGAAATAAATCTCTGTCCTAAAGGAGCATATATCTATATTTGTTGATAATTTGACAATTAAATAATCATCTTTTAAAAGATTAAATTCTTCCCATCAGTCTTGGAACAAGTGTGAAATTCTTGTTTTCAAGCCTGGAGTCATAGAGTTAGAAGGGATTTTTGAGAAGAAATGCCCCTATTTCACAGATGAGCAAACTGAGGAAAACAGAAGTTAAACATCTTTCCAAAAGTCACCTGACTGGGTTACCTGTACAACTAGACTAAAACTTGGCATTCCTTATCTCTAGTTCAGTGTTTTTAGTGACTTTACCCCCATCACTTTCACCTCAAGAACCAGAGTACCTTACAATTATCTAAGAACCTAAGTGGAAGATCTTGAGTGTAACATACTCTTGAATATCAACATGAAGGAATGAAATATATGTAGGCCATACCCTGACCAACAACCTTGGCTAGGTATCCCCCATAACTGCCAGAAGCTGCAGTTAAAGAGAATGAAAACATTTAGGATCTAAGAAATAAAGGTATTGATCAGAGTAATTTATTAACTTCCTACAATATCTTATAATATTTAGTACAATTTGATAAGTATTGAAAGTTTTATGCCACATAATTTCAGGTTATAAAATTAATGATGGCCAGAAGTGATAACACTTTATGACATGATGAAAACCAAAGGAGGAAAATCCCATTGATTGATCCATAATGGTTTCCCTAATAGCAGCTTGCTGATCACTCTGTAAGTAACAGAGCAATTGAAAATGAGTTAGCAAGAAATATCCAAGGTAATTTCCAAAAGGTCTAAATTGATTACATTTTTGCTTCTCAACAGGTAGAATAGAAATGCCAACATTTTATGTGCTTCCCACCTATAGTCCACCGTAGCATCAAAGAATCATAGATTCAGAGCTGAAAGAGACCCTTCAGGGCATGGAGTCCAACCTCTTCACTTTACAGATGAAGAAAATGAGACTGAGGTGTCGTGACTTGTTCAGTCATACAGTTAATTAGTGTCTGCATTGGGATGTGAACTGAGATCTAGCTGACTCCAGGTTCAGGCTGTATCAGTAAGTCAAGAGTCATGAACTCAAGGATGACCATGAACATGCCTGTATGGTTAAGAATCACAAAGTATGAAAAACTCTCTAGGTAGAAGGCAGAGAAAGTATAACATTTATTTAGACACAAGAGTATCAAATCCCAAGACTAATAACTCCAATTTGATATAGCAGTAATTCTATTACAAAACCAGTAAGCCCACCTCAATGTAGCAACAAGGAAATTACAGCAGTATTATAGCAAGGAACCAAGTCATCTGGTAACCTTCCCCTCTGCTAAGGCCTTCCTGTGAACAATCACTCACAAATCCTAGCGGTCTGCTTGCCTGTGTCCTCTGCTGAAGTTCTGAAAGCCCTTCCAGCCTCCTGAATTCTCTGGATTCTCAGTTCTACAATCTCTCGATGCTGTGGATTCTCAGCTCTTTGATTTCCACAACTCTCTTGTCTACACTCTCTGTTCTGTAATCTCTCTTGATGCTGGCTCTTTCTCAATGTCTGCTCTTCAATACCCTCTTGATGTCTGCTGCCTCAATGTCTTCTTGATATCTGCTGCTCAATTCTGTTTTTCTCACACTCTGGGCTCTCACATAAAGTTCTAGCTGGCATCTGATTGGCTAGAACTCAGGTCTCTGATTGGCTGAATTCATTCACATCTGATTGGCTAGAACTCAGCGCTCATACAATTGGCTCTGGTCTTAGCACCTCTCCTTAAGGCCCTGAGGGCTGCACATCTCACCTGACCAAATTAGGGTGTGGGCCTGGGGCTTCCCACCTAGTAAGTAAAGGGTATAAGTAAAGGCCCAGTTGAATGGTCAGAGAAGATCTTTAATCACATTTACATCACACAGGCTACTCTACAATATACTTGACTGCTTTTCACTCAGAAGACCTGAGATGATCTGCCAATCAACTCAGAGTCAGTTAAGCTTTCTGACTTAGTTTCTTTATCTGTAAAAAAAGAAATAATATTTGCACTCTCTACCCTTCCACAGGGTTCTGAGGATTAAATGAGATGCTCTCTGTAAAGTGTTATAACTAGAAAGTGATTATACAGAATCATATATTTAGAACTGGAAGAGACATTAGAGATAATCTAATTCCTCTGGTAACTATTATATAGTTAAGACAATTGGGGCATAGAGAGTTTAACTGACTTGTCTAAAGAAACTTGGATAGTAAGGGGTAGATGCCAAGACACCAAAGTTTGTACTCTAAGGTGAGCATTCTTTCCACTGTAACACTTTGCTTTTCTTAATAATATCACGTGTAAGCATATTCTATTGCTATTCTTGTAACCCCAAAGTTAGAGATTTTATTCATTCCAGGCACTAGATTTGTGGTGATTCTCCCTACAGAAATTTGTTTTGACTTGTGTCCACTCATGTTCCTACTCAAGAAATCCAGGGAAATATACATCTAGGTGGTACCACCTTGTATGCAATACTTAACTGACATTGTAAGATCCCTGTAGCAATGTTCTAGAAGGAAGTTTTATCATAAAAAAGAGAATACAAGACAGAGGCCCTAAATGGCAATTCATCATTCCCTAAAGAGGTATGGAAATTCACATGACCCAGAATATAAGGGTTCTTCTGGAAGACACCTTTCCATAATGCTTACTGTTTGCCAATGGGAGTCTTCCACTCTAAAGAAGAAACTGGGAGATATTCCCCCTTACCCTTAATTTCCTACAATTCCTTACAACTCACCCCACCTATCTCTATTCTATGTAGTTTTTCAGGCTAGGGAAGAATGAATTTCTCAAGCTGGGGTATGTAGCTCTCTCTGTCTCTCTGTCTCTCTCTCTCTCTCTCTCTCTGTCTGTCTGTCTCTCTGTCTCTGTCTGTCTCTGTATGTGATGGACTTCTTTAGCAGTCTAGTGAAGCTCATGGACTCCTTCTTGGAATAATATTATAAATCTACTTTATATAATACACACACACATAAACACACACACATATATGTATATATACATATACACACAGATTAGAGAGGCAACCAATTATACTGAACTACACTTATCAAAATATTAAAGGATTCAGGCTCACAAAAATGCTAAAATCTCTTCACTGACCCCTTTCTGTGTCTCTGGACTCTAGGTTAAGAATCTCTACTCTGAGGGAAGCCAAACCTGCAGTGTCAGCTACCCTGTGAAAGATGAAGATAAAACATTCAGTCTTTCTATTTTCTCTGGGACCCGTTTCTCTAGTCTCCTAGGCTATAGTTATTCTCTTTTCTTGTTTTCCAGTCTGAATCAGACCCAGTACCCTCCCTCCTCTCTCCTCATTGTGTGTTTTCAGCAAATATGATTCCTTTCTCCTAAGTGTTGTCAGGAGAGTTAGGGGTGGGCATGAGGTGGTAGAAAGAGCCTAACACAGGCCACATTATTATTAGTGGAACATTTACCTCTACAAATTGCAACAAATCAGACTGAAAGTGTAGATAGCTGGTTGACAGATTTGTTGGAACTGAAGAAACGGTGAAAAATTGATAGCTAAAATAAAATAGAAACGGAGACACTGGGAATTGGAATTAATAAGGACCTTGGTTTGAGTTACTTAGGAAGGGATAAGACACATTTCTGAACTAATTTTAAAGGAAAGGTTGTTGAAACCAGGCATTAAATTTTCAATAGCTCCAGATTTTATAAATTTACTATATTATCTTTTATTGCAGGTGTTGGCATTAACATAATATTTTCCCTAGCTACTGATAGGGTCTCTCTTAGCAGTATATTTATTTGTTGTTCTGTTTAAAGGGGCTTACAGCCTTCTAAATATAAAGGCCTTGATGGTAGGGAGAGGTAGGCATTGGCCATAATTGGAACTGAAACTTTGTTTCATGGGTAGTATCATTTCATTTAAGCCCATTACCTCAGGAGGCAACAAAGTCTCTCTCTCAAAAGCATTACTGAAATGGAAGTCAGGAGACCAGTGTTTTTCCCCAGCTCCTTGACTTAGAACCTCCACAACCAAGGTAGAATATTAGGTTTGAAGGATATCCTATTTTTTGTCTTGGTAAAATGGGGGTAATACTACTTTTTGGTTGCTCTTAGAATCCAGTAGGAAAAAAAAATGGGAATAAAAAGAATGTTGAAAAAAGATGAAGTGCAATAAAAACTCTAAAGACATAATTAGGGACAGTCCTGATATGAGTTACCATTTTCCCTACCCATGAATAGTTCAAACTGAAATTCTAAGTTCAATTCTATGTTAAGTCCATTGACTATTCAGTTCATTCCGGAATATTCCCATCTACAGAAGACAGAAATACAATATTTCAATGGAGATGTGATCTCATGAATATGTGTATCTTCCAGTGATACAAATCATAACTTGTTCATGCCTGACCATCCTGTGTGACTCTTGTACATTTCCTCCTATAAATTGTTGTTGTTTTTGGTGGTGGTGGTAGTGGGATCCACCCAACTTTATGTACGCCTTCTTGAACTCCTGTTTCTTAAGATCAAAGTTCTTGAAGATTTCTTAGTATTGCTTGTATACTGATTGAGCACCTGGGCTTTCTACTGCTTATTCCTCATTATCATAACAAGATTGGCCTGTAGTCATTTGGTTTTTGGTTGCTGGTTTTCTTTTGTTTTCTGCTTTTATATATTTTCTGATGGCATCCTTGCTCTTAGTATATCCACCATAAGCTGCTCCATTGCTCTTTTGATATGATATGTAACTTTGGATCTTTGGAAATCATGATATTCCATGTCTTATAGATATAAAACATCATCAGAAAAGCATTGCTGTTTAACAAGATGGATCTTGATTTATTGGAGAAGCTTACAGCCATTAAAGAACTATACAATTTCCTAAAGGCAATCCAGATCCTGTTTTCCTATACAGTTCTGGGAACCATCTGTTGTCCATTTGTGGTACCAATCTAATATACACATGAATATCAGTAGACTTAAAAATAGCAATAGCAGTAAGAAGAAGAGGAAGAATGACAGCTAGCATTCATATAGCACGTTAAGGTTTGTGAGGTGCTTTACAAATTATTATTATCCCATTTTATCCTCATAATAACTCTGGGAGATAATTCCTATTATTATCCTCATTTTACAAATGAGGAAACCAAGGTAGATAGAGACATACTCAAGGTTATACAGCTAGTAGTTCAAACAGGATTTCAACTCGGGTCTATCCATTATTCTACTTAGCTACTTCTTATTCAGTGCTATGGGTTGTCCATTTAGCTGAATATTATAGTCTGGACAATAGACACTACCAATCCAATTAGTTTTTTTCTATCTGGATAATTCGGCTGAAATAGTTTGAGTGACTGTTCTCAGTTTGGAGATTCAGCAGTGCTTCAGGGATGATACAATTTGTACAGTATCTTCCACACACCACATCATCTAGAAGACCTCACCATTTATAGGGAATCCCTCTTCAATTTGGAATTTCAGGGATGATACAATTTGTACAGTATCTTCCACACACCGCATCATCTAGAAGACCTCACTATTTAGAGGGAATCCCTCTTCAGTTTGGAATCTGCCCTTAACGTGTGTCAAAACAGGGAAAACACCTTTTCATATATCTCATTGTTCTGTGCTTTATTTGAGAAAACAAGGTTATTGAACAAAGCTATCTCTATTGCTAGAAAAGTTTCATAGGTGTTTCAACAATTTGGCTAGCAGCTGTTTTGGGGTGAAGAGACCAACACAAGCCCAACAACAAGCATGCTACCAGTGTGCTGCAAAAGCCCAGATCCTTTTGATCTGCTTTACTAAGGAAAGCAATGTTAAGTGGTTGACAAGCTTACTTTAATTCAGCATACAAATACCATTCACTTAGTTCAGGGGAAAAAACCAGCACCCTGAACTTCAGAGCAAAATACAAACAAATTACAGACATTGGCAGACAGACCAAATACAATTCATAGTTACCAACATCTAAGTTCAGCCCGGGAGCTCGTAACAAGGGCTGGCCCAGAGTCACCCGTGCCACCACTGCTGTGGGTAAGAGCTCTGAAAAAGAGAAAGCCAACCCTTGGTTTTATGTCTTTTGGAGGGTCAAGGGTGAGTCACACATGCGACTCACCCACGTGACCTAAAATCGTCACAAAGAGGCGACTTAAACCTGCCTGGTCTAAAAGCCTCTGATGTCCCAAACATGTCACTCAAACTCATGTGTAAACGAGGCCCTCCCCTGAGGCAAGGAGGTCACCAAGGACTGTCAATCTAATCAAGGAAACAAAGGCCAAACTCTTCAAGGGCACTTCGTTGAACTGAGTGCTAAGAGCCCATTTTGTTTACCAACACAATAGGGTTATAGATTTAGCACTGAAAACTTGAGAGCTCATTCAGTTTCACTCTGTCATTTCCAAATGAGGAAACTGAAACTTGGAGAGGTGAACTTACTTCACAAGGTTGTCCAGTTGTATGATAGAGCTGGGATTTGAACAAGTTTTCTAACTACAAATCTAGTGCTTTTTCCACTGGACCATAATGCTTCTATTTTCCATTAAATCTTGTGTGAATTTGACAAACACAAGAGAGAAATCTTTTCAGAAAAGTCCCTTTAATATGGTGGGTTTTTTCTTCTTCTGAATTATTTGCTTTTTTCATAATCAACAAACTATAAGCACAATGGGATTGTTATTTTTCCCCTTTCACTTAGTCATATAAAGATGTTATTTATTGGTAAATATCATTTGGGAAAATCTACTTCCTTCTCTAATCTCTTTCAAGGATATCATTGGTAGATGTGCATATTACTCTCCAAAATTTTCTAAAAATGGGAAAGTAGGAATATCTCAGTATTTATTTCCAATAATGGCAAGAGAATAATGGCTCATGCTAGCCAAAATGTGCCATTAATGACATATTTCTTTGCCAATAATGACATCTGAGATTTTTTTCATCTTTGACATCTTTCCCTATGTCAATATGTGAAGAATTGATACTTCAATGTCCTCTAGTTGTCTCTAGTATAGAGATCTTCTGTGTATATTTGGTCTAGTCTAGCTGTTCATCCCATCTTTGTTTTATTCCATATCGTTCCCACTTTTTCTCCTAGTACAACTGGGATCTTAATGCTAGAGCAGAAATTTCATCCCTTTAGTGTTCTTCATAGTTAAAAGAATTTGCTATGAAAGTGTTGACAAATATTTTCATCTGTTTATCTTCATTCCAATTTCATCCTTTACTGCTCAAAGAAAGACTACTTAGATTGGAACATCAATTCTCACCAGTACTACTCTGAGGCAGTACAGCGTAGAAGATAGAATGCTGCACGTGGAGTCAGTGCCTTAGACACTTATTAGCTATGTGATGCTGGGCATTTCACTTGACCTCATCCAAGCCTTTTCTTTGTAAAATAAGGATACTAACACCTTTTTCAAAGGGGGTGTCTTGAGGATGAGATGAGGTAATATAATGTCAAGTATTTTGCAGAAATTAAAATACTGGCTCTTATTAAATTACCAATGTTTTAACCCTTTCCATCATGTTATTACTTGCCAGAGCTTAGCATTTGAATACCTGAGCATAACCTAAGGTCACTTTCATGGCACAAGGCATGAGGAAGTCTTTAGTGTATATGTTGGCCTACACAACAGTGTTATTTACTAAAGTACTACAAGGAGCTAGTTATAAAGCTTTCATAAATTACAAGGATGTTCTACCTCAGGGATTCCTCAGATGTCATTATATTGTATCTAGTAGCAACATATTATAGTTGAAGGAAAAGGGTTTGTGTGAACTAGTTTTGTGCCCAGGACTGACAGTACTCCCTCCTCTCTCTTACCTAGACTTGAACTTTGACTTAATTTTTTGTTTTTCACCTTATTATTTTGATGGCCCACAGAATCATTGCTGTTGAACCAATGAGGAGAATGTGACTTTGCAACATATTGCCAGAATTTATACATTAAGCATCCCCCAAAGTACTTGAAACGTATCTTATGATGTTTCTTCACTGAGCTATCCTTTCTGGTTTTATAAAAGATTAAGACAAGAATTATTCAGTCAAGTAACATTTCCCTATTTTTGTGCTCTACCTCATTGGAGGTAATACGGCTAAGCATGCCTTTGGTCTTTTTGGTTTTTGCCCTTCCAGTGAGACATGTGCTCTTGTTCTTTGATAAAGGACAGACACAATCAGGCTTCTGCTTTGTCCCTTGGTTCTCATCATGGGATTGGGGGAGTAAAGGTAGTGCCAAAGATTACTAGTGACTAAGCTAAGATAGGAATACTCAGTAGACTTTACAAGGAGATGACAGAGTCTCTACCTTGATCTTCCTTTTGCTCTTGAGTGTATTGCCTGAGACTTGATAGGGTGACCTGAAGACCATTAGTCCAGAATTCAGGGTAAAGTAATTGATTCTTTCATTAGCCATTAGCAGTTATTAGATGTTCTTTTAAGTTGATAATCAAATGTTATCCATAGCCACAGATGATGAGATAAAACCTAAAAGTTCAGTTAAAAATAAAGTACTTTATAGCAAAATAATAAACACTAGAAGTAACCATCAGATGATGATGCTGTAGAATCTTTAACCCTGAAGAGACTGAAAAATAATATCCACACCTTTTCCAGTTGGTCTCTTCATTGATCTACACAGTCTAGCTACCATATCTGGAATGCACTCACTCATCCTCCTCCTCCCCCTCTCCCTTCTCTTCCTCCTCTTATTCTTCTTTCTCCTATTCTGCTTTGTCCTGTCCTGTCTTGTCTTTCTTTTTTGTAAAGACTGGATATTCCTATCTCACCTAAACTGGAAGTGCAGTGGGTATTCATGGACCCAATATGATTACTGAATATCGCTTTGATGTGTTTTCTTTCCAACCTTGTCAAAGTTGCCCCTCCTTAAGTGAACCTGGTGGCTCTTGCTTCTTCAAGTTCAACCTTTTGATGCCTGACTTA
This sequence comes from Trichosurus vulpecula, assembly GCF_011100635.1. Lineage (NCBI taxonomy): Eukaryota > Metazoa > Chordata > Mammalia > Diprotodontia > Phalangeridae > Trichosurus > Trichosurus vulpecula. Next base: position 181,806,801 of record NC_050578.1, on the reverse strand, counting down.
GTATGGGTGCATGATCCATTTAGCCTATTGTAGTTCAGAAATCTGATGCTCAACAAGTCTGATAGAGTCAACCTCCCTGGTAGCTGGGATTATAGGCATGTGCCACCATGCCTTGGCCCCATCTTCTGCTTTTTATCACTCCTATCTTCTTTCAAGGTCCATTTCAAATACCTCCTCCAACATAAGGCATATTCTGATCCATATACGTGTTATCATTCCCTTCCCCAACAAACTGAATTTGTATTTACTTCAAAAATATTTTATACTTATCTGTCTACATGTAATTTCCCTATAGAAGAATTTAAACTCTCTGTGGGCAGGGACCATTTTTATTTTGCCTTTGAATGTCCAGCTCTATGCCTAGAGCACAGTAGGCATGTAATAAATGATTATTGAAATAGAATTGAGGTTATAGGTTTGAAGTGATTAACTAATTATGGTACTAATGTTCTCTAATTGTATGATATAATTACAGAGGTTAGGTTCCAAGTAGATTATGACCACATTGATGATTGTGCTAACCTAACCTGCTAATACACTATGATTAGCTCTTCCTTTGTGGACCTATTGATAATTCAGTTACTATTCACTTGTGAAACCTATGACCCCTTCTCCCTAAATGAGTCAACAACCAGGTGTGATGGAGAGAGCCTCTATGAAGACATGGACAATACTGACTTATGAAACCTAGACTACGGAGGCAGAGAGCAGAGGAATGGGTGCAGTAGAAGACATTGTTCTATCAGCTGTTTCCATAGCTAACTCAACTTAGTTATATTCCTAAGTCTCCATATTATGTGTGGGAAACTGTACCACATAGCAAAATAAAATCCTTTTAAAATATATAGAAGCATACAAGTTTAGCATAGTTGTACCCTCAAAGCATAGTTATAACCTCATAGGCATAAGTTTCATAGAGATAAGCTTAGCTAAAACCAAGGTACCAGCTGAGCTCACCAAGTGTGTGCACCTCAGATAAGTCTCTCAACCCCTCCCCTTGCACAGAGTTTCACTCTTCTAAAACTGTATAAAAATCATGGCTTTGTCCACTGGTCAGTCAGCCTTAGCCAGAGATCAGACATATTGGTCACCAAGGCTGACTCTGTAGCAGGATGAAGAAGTCCACTTGACTCAGCTAAAGGAGAACCATGATCCAGCAGCATCAGTAGCCTTAAAGGAATGATCTTGTACCCTCGCCCTATAGTCCGTGGCTCTCTTTCCTCAGGAACAAACGCAGGCCAGGGGGAGAAGTGACCCAACTTTGCTGGTAACTTGTCTGGTATCTGTATCCTCCCTAAATGCATATAGCTCTGAGCAGTCTTGCCCAACACCATACCTGGTCTTAGACATTTACATCTTCTATTATTATACACATATACTGTGTATCGAGCATCACACTCAACTGGACCTGAGTATTTGCAACACTAGCATATCACACTTGACACACTCTTATGTGGTTGTGGAAGATGGAGATAGTCCTTTACCAGAACATTGTTCCTCATGTGAAGGAATATGTAACCACTTCCCGGATGTATAGATTTAATGAGTATTTATTTCAGGCCTAGAGTCTTATTTCCTGTACTTCTTCCTATGATTTAATTTGAAAAGTTTAGCTATGTGTGTTAAGCCTTTTGGATTAGTCAACTTTCCAGTTTGAACACTTGTCACTCCTTCTGGCAGAGTTGTTTCCACTGTCATCATGGCTTTAAAAGAAGCCTGAGATTCATTATGAGATCTGGCACAGAAGTGCAAGTTTAGGAGATAAGTCTGATTTCTCTCCCTCTTTCAATACCTTAAAAAGCTGTTTCTGAGAGGCAAATCTGGAGGATGGATTTGGTTCCTAGAACTAGTTTAAAAGCACAAAGGTAAAACTTCCCTTAGGCAAGGTGGTTGAGGAATACAGGGATCAAATAATTAAGTTTAATTGGATTAAGCAGAGCAGGCTGATTATCATAATTAATTTAGGCTCATGATTGGCCCTTGGGGGAATATGCCTTCCTCTGTGTGCCAGGTGAAAGAGATGATTGCACTAAAAGACCATGGAATAGTTGAAGAGGAAATAGATGTATAAGCAGAAAGCCATCAGATGTTAAAAGGTATTGGAAAATCCAGGGAATATCAGCATTAAAAGGCTAATGTGGTGGGAGAAATGGAGACTTCTATGCTATTTGGACTATTTGGGTTAAGTAAGTAATCCCATTTACCATATGCTCAGGACCATGTTATAAGAGAGAGAGGAAGAGATCTAAAGGTACTTTCAGTATCTCTGGAGCTACATAAGATATACACAGGCATGAAACTAAGGAATAGTTTACAAAGCAACATATCAATGAGTACAAAATAAAGCTGTGTATATATATATACATTATATGAGCCTAGAACAAAAGTTCTTACAGTGACATTCATCAGTCAGCCAGTTAAGCACCTACTATGCTTCAGGCTTTAGGCTGATGATGCCTGGAGGAGGGGAGCATTGAATTGCATTTTGAAGGGGCGCGGAAGGGGGGGGGAGGGGGGCGGGGCGCGGGGAGCTTGCTTCTCTGTAGTAAATTATGGACTTTCTGGTTGGGGAGAATAATATCTGGGAAAGACCATCAAGTATTCAACTGTTTAGTGAGTTTAATGAGTTGAGTTTTAATTTAAAATAAGCTTTTAATAAGCATCTATTATACATATAGCATAGGCTGGGAGAAAAAAAATAGTTGAGATAAGACAGATGTCTAAAAGGAGTTAGGATATTTCATTTTCTTGAAAATAGGGTTTAATTTGAAATATACCCTCCAGAAGCTTAAGTAAATCATGGGAAGCATATTTGGCATCTTATGCAGCATGTCTACAAAGGAGAGACTTGCTACCAGGTTCTGGCCAGTGTTAGTTTGTATATAGGATGTAGATCAGGAAATTAGAGCAGGTTTACATAAGGAAGAGTCTATTGGCTCTTAGGATCCAAGCGACCTTTTATCTTTTCAAGACACAGATGATTGAGTTGTGATTAGCACATGATTCTATTATTAAATATTCTTTTTTTTTAAATAATCTGAGTCACTAAAACAGGATAAATACTGATTGAAACACCAACCTTGATAAAATACTATATTAAGCAAGATCTAAAGAAAGAGAATTTAAGCAACATAAATATATATTAACTCATCAAAAATGTAATCTTGCAGTTTTAGTGTGCCCAATAATCTGTATTATAAAGGGTAAATGAAAAATGGCCCTACAGCAGTTAGTCAGAGTGAAGTTTTCAGGGAATATCAGTGAGGGCAATATTAAAGCTGCCCTTCAATAGTATCTTTATTAATGCCCTGCAAGGAGTAACTAGCATATAAATGAAATTTCCAAGGGATTCTAAATTGATTATTCTTACGGAGAGCAGCAGAAGAGGAGAAGGCAAATAGTTCAAATGTGATTAGAGAGAGAAAGTACATGATACAGCTTGATTTTATTGAAGTATGCACACTTGTACACTTTCAGAGATTTGAAAAAGGGTTTTTTCTTTCCTGAATGCTTTGAACAGTCAGCTAACAGTGACTGAATATAGTACAGAGCACATAATTAGGCACAATGAAGCTAAACAAATTAATGGCAGAATTGAATGTATTTGGTATTTGAAAAGCATTGTGGAACTAGTTGGGAAAATATTATGTCTATCGGTCAAATGTGGTAATGAATTGACCAGTGACATCAAGTTACTTGCTTAAGACTAGAACCAGAACCAGATTCTCCCATGTCTTAGCCTTTCATTTTAGACAAAAAAAAGTTGTCCCCAACCTTGAAGGGATTACAATCTTGGAGAAAGTCAACCTATGGATACTTATAAAACAATGTCCAAAAAAAAATGTTTACTGTTTGGAAGAATTAAGAGTAAAAACTTGAAATTACTAAAATTTGAGAAGACACTCTCCATAAGAAGCAAATCACCACCAAAATCACATTGGGGCTTTATTTCCTTAGAGAGTAGCACTTTTCAATTCACCTACAGGGCCAGTTATAAGTTAAGTAAGAAAATCATTCAATTTACAGTCACAAGTTATTTTCAGTTCGGTAGTTCAAGAACCATTTATTGTTGCCTGCTATTAACAGTCAACTGCCATGTGCCAAGTATTGTGCAAAGTAATGTAGAGGCAAAGAAAAAAAAATGATACGGTTCCTCCCCTTGAGGGACTTGATGTACATTCCATTAAGGAAATGATTTGAAAGAAAGTTCATATGTATCTGACAGGGTATTTTTCTGGCAATGAGGGAGGGCTATCAGGCTAACCTTCTTACAGGATGTGGTACTCCAGCAGAATTTTGAAGGATGATGGGGATTCTATGAAGTGGGGTGAGGAGGCCTTACAGGAACTGAGGACAATCAGGTTAAAGGAAAATATATGGGAGATGGCATGCCTTGTATGGAAAAAAAAAAGCAAAAAAGTTTGACTTAGAGTACATGAAGAAATGCATGTATAATAAACCTAGAAAAGTAGATTGGAGACAGATTGTGAAAGTTTATTTAAGTCACCAGAAGAGCAGGAAAAGGAAGAGGAGTGGTGGTGGTGGTAGTAGTAGTGGTAGTACTGATAGTAATTGTGGTTTGTTTTATCCTTGCGGCAAGAGAGAGCCATTGAGACTCCTTCAACAGGAGATAAAATGCTACTTCCTAGCCTGGCACACAGTGAGTCTCCAATAAATGCTTGTTGAATTAATGGTCATTCTTTTTATTCACTAGATCTGACTTTGATTTTTTCAAAAAATCAAACATCTCTTAAAATATGAAGATTCACCATTGAACTCTATATATTTTTAGAATGATCTGGAATTTCGTTGATGTAAGTATTCTTCCTACCAAGGCCAATTATAGCCCCACTTCTACCTACTCCCACTCCTACCCCCAGACTTTAGCAGTTATTGTGGCTTTATAAATTCACTAGCCAGTGGTCAACTTGGTACCATTATAATGACACACACACCCATCACTGGACGCATATGCAAACTATCATTAGGTTGTCTATATAAAGTGAAATATATTTAGAAATTTCAGGAATGCATGCTCAACTTAATAACCTCTAACTTTTATATCCATATCTATTCAAATGCTGAAATTATAACTGATCACTGATGTGTGGAAGGATCTTTAATTATCAAAGAAAGATTAATTTGTGTTCATTTCACTATGCAAAGGCCACAAACTGATTAAATACCAGAATGGTTTTTAACATGAGTAGAAATAATAACAACAAAACATGTTCTTGGTCAATTGTCAGTTAATAACTCAGTTATCTAGAACAATGGATTTCATTGCCATTTCAAATAAAGTTTAACTCTTATAGTACTAGCATTGAGGTGTTCTTCATGACATCAAGGCTTGGCTCATTTCCACCATCTAGGCAGAAACAGGGGTTGTCATTATTTGGTCCTTGTGCAAGAGTAGCTTCTAGCTCATGTATTTAGGTTCACAAAACTAGAACAGTTTAATTTACATAGCAGGGTTAAATTGTTCAGGAGGGAAAGGATACTGTATTTGGAATCAAAAAACCTGGTTTGAACCCCGTTTTTCTATTTACAAGATTTGAGCCAAGGAAACCAATTAGATACAAGTTGAGAAGAGAGATTGAGGCTACCTATGCAGATCTGGAAATCTCATGCATAGAAATGATAGTTGAACCCACAGATATTAGTGAGATTGCTAAGTGTTAATATGGTGTGTGTGTATGTGTGTGTGTATAAATGCATACGTATATATATATATATATATATATATATATATATATATATATATATATATATATATATATATATATATATATATATATATATATGTTTATTCATATGTGTGTATATACCTAGGTGAAGCAGTGGATAAAGTTCTAGTTCTGGAGTCCTGAGTTCAAATCCAGATCAGACCATTACTAGCTTTGTAACCCTTGACAAGTCACTTAACCTGTCTGTCTCAGTTTCCTTATCTGTAAAGTGAACTGGAGAAGGAAATGGCAATCCACTTTAGTATCTTTGCCCATGGGACCCCAAAAGTGGTCACAAAGAATCAGACACAACTGAAAAACAACAAGGAAAAAATATATACAAAATAAAAAAATTCAGTATAGTGCCATGGGTCACACTCATAGTAAGTGAAGATCTCGTAAAGGAGGCTGAGGAGTGTTCCAATGGATAGGAGAAGAAGCAAAATAAAATAGTGCCATAGAGACCTAGAGAGGAGCGAGTTTCTAGGAAGAAAGCATGGTCAATGATGTCAAATGCTCACAGATGTCAAAGCCACTAGATTTGACAATTAACAAATCAGAATTAACTTCAGATGGCACAATGAGAAGTCAGGTTGCAGAGGGTTTAGAAGTGAGTAAAAGGAAAGGACTGAAGGCACCTATCGTAGGTGGCTTTCTTAAGAAGTTTAGCAAAGAATGATGAGAGAATTAGGACAATGGCTCATGATGATAGCTGAACCGAGAGAGGACTTGAATGGATGGAGGAGACCTGGTCATGTTTGTAGGCAGCAGCAGAGGAGCCAGTGGATTGGGAGAGGCAGAAGCTAAAGTTTAGAAGTGAAGGTAATAGTGGCAGCAGTCTGCTGGAGAAGACCATACAAGATGGGGTTGAGGGTGTATGTAGAGGGGCTCACCTTGGCAATGAGAAGGGTCTCCTCTCCCTGGGACACAGAAGAGGAGGAGATAGTCAGATGATATGCCTGAGTGATATGAGGATAGGAGAAGAGGGAGCTCTAGGCAAATAGTTTCAACTTTTTTAGTGAAGTCTTCAACTGAGAGGATTGTAGGAATGGGTTCCAGGGCAATCTTGAGCAATGAGGTTTGATTCTGTCGATAATAGGATGTAAATTTGTTAGGAAGGTGAAAAAGGTTGCTTTCCTGCACAGAGCACCCAGTTGATACTATATTACATAAATGTATAATGGAACAAATTTATCATTTTGTAATTTTCTCTCACTTTGTTCAGCAAAAAGGTACTTAAAGAAAGAAGAGGATAAATATGAGTGATACTATGTTTCATAGTATGTCAGGAGCATAGCCCTAACTAACATTCCTGTACCTAGATCAAAGACCGCAAACTGGGCCCAGATCATGCACCTTGAAACTAGTCCTTAGTTGAGGTTGTGGCATTAGGAAAGTGAATTGAAAGAGTAACATTTACCCTATCCATCATCTGGTAGGTTCCTATTCTAACTAGTTATTCTTGTTAACCAGGTATTAAACTGTTGTTTCTAACATACTGAAAGACTCCAAGTGTATTCAGTGCCCTTTAAATTCCATACCCTGTGGCAAAACCCTGGCTACCCCACTTTACCTTTAGATCAGGGATATGTAGGTTATTCAATAATCATTTATTGAGTGCCTGCCAAAAGCTAGGCAAAGTTCTAAGGTTAGGTGAAGGGGAGTGTGACATGAGGCTGGGAAAGTGGGTTGAAGCCAAATTGTGGAGGGCCTTAAATGACAGATCAAAGAGTTCAGATTTTCTTCAGTAAGCAAAGACAAGCTGTCAGAAGTGACTGGAAAAGGGAGGAATATGAATAGAGAGGAACATGAAGAATATTTCTCTAGGAGACATGTAGTGCTGGTTGGAGGAGGGTGCGATGAGGTTAGGAAGCTGTGGAAATATTCTCAGTGAGTATTAATGAGAACATGAATTGGGGTAGTGGCAAAGGAAATCCTAAGATGACACATGAGAGGGAAGTTGTGGAGGGAGACTCGACAGGACTTGGTAACTGATTATCCAGACAGTGTACAAGTTTAATAAATAATTGCTGCTTAAGGATGAATTCTGGCTTACATGATCTAAGTGCAACCATTCTGCTAAGGAAAATTAAAGGAAGTTCTCTCTTCCCTGGGCTCAGGCAAGAAGTGCTGCTGGCCATTGGGTGTATTAGAAGATGTGTTTTGCTTCAGAAAATGCTCTGTCCCATTAGGACATCATCCATGTTCACCTATGCTTATGTAAGAGACAGAGCCATTTTGTTTAGGGTGGTTCAGAGGTTAGCAGTTAAAGCAGACTCCCCTTCAAAGCTAATTTATTTTCATTCATATTTTTAGAGCACACATCAAACCAACCATGATAATAATCCCTCTGCATGCTTTCACTGGGCTGAATTCACAATCTGGCTAATGACAGGATCTCTGCAAACTATACAAGGGAAATTAAAAGCTTTTCAGGATCCTGTCCCTTAAATAGTTGCCCCAAATTTATACATTCATTATGTGAACTAGGTACTGTGCCTAAATCTGCACAGGGATTCTTTATTTTTGGAAAGTCAAACTGACTGCTGACATCATGCAATTTTTTGAGTTGGATGGAAGCTGAGAGTCACCTAATTCTCATTTTACAGATGTGAAAATTGAGTCTTACTAAGTGATTTACATTTTATTTTCTTACACTTACAGATTTCAGGGCTGCCTGAAGTCACACATTTAAGAGCTGCTTTAATTATTCAATTCAGTAAATGATGAAAAGTCAACCCACCATTCTTTTAGGAAAAACAAGTCAGTATGATGACCAAATATATCATGTTAATCGTAGAAATATCTACATTGGTCAGATTAGTTGATTTATTATGTAGACACTTTTTCTAGTGGCATTTATTTACAGAAGAATTCAATTTGTGCTTGTATGTAGACTCATGGGGACAGCAGGGGGTGGGGGAATGGAGGAAACAACCAAAATCCGTCCAACCTGCTCCTTGGTAAAGTAGCATTGTTCATAAGAAATAGCCTGAATGTCAGGTTTGGCATCTGCATTATGAAAGGCATAATTGGATTTAGTATATGCAATTAGAATGGGAAATAGTGCTGCCGAAGCACTCTGCTGCAGCTTTTGCTGGGAAGGTGGTGTTAAGCATTTTGTTTTGTACTTGGAAAATCTGCCGTGACAGTGCTTCATAATAGAACCAATTATCAGGTAGGCTGTTACACATAGCCTTCCAGACCCCAATTTAAATAGAAACCAGTGACAATTCCTTCTGTGAAACAGTCTCCATAACACTTAAAATCAGCCATATGTGAAGACCTACATGCTTATCAAGGTTACAACAAGAAATAGAGACTTCTTGTAACATAAACATGTGCTTTGAGGTTTCAGTGATTAAATTTACAACTTAAGAGAATGGCAGATATTAATGCCACCTTCCAAGGCGACTCTTTAATATTTATCAGCACTGTTAAGCCCTGATCTTACTGTTTTAGTTGATGAAAAAAAATGAGGAAAAATGTTTATTGCCAGAAGATGAATTTAACTGATATACCCTTGCTTTGAACCCAGTGGAACAAAAGATATTTTGATCTTCTCTTTGAAAATTGCAATGCTTGTTTTCTAAAATATTAGTACACTTGCTTTATTTAAGTATTTATAGGGAAAAAATGGCTAACAACCAAGAACAAGTAGAGGTACATGACCAGAATGTAAATTTCAATATATTAATCAAATATAAGGCATTTTATGTACATTTCATACAAACAAAATCCATTCAGCTATTGTATGTATCATTCTTTTTATATTACCAAATACCAAATATCATAAATACTTTCTGGTATTCTCATGACTGCTAAACTGCATACAATGTTCCATTGAACTCTGATCTATAAAAACACTTTTCTTGCCTTCTATTCAGATCTATAAGTCTGAATAGTGCTCGAATAGATTTTTCAAAAATTGACATATGTATGTATTTATATATACATATATCTATGTATGTTTGTGTACATATATATATACACACATGCATATACATATGCCTACACAGGTATGTATATGTGTGCATATATATATATATATATATACCTCTCTCTCTCTCTCTCTCTATATATATATATGTATGCCTTATGTTTTAAATCTGGCACTTATGACAGAAAGATAGACTCGAGGGCATGCATATTCTTTTTCATCCTATCATTTTACCTTGCTCATAGTAGGTTCTTTTTTTGTTTTGTTTTGTTTTTGTTTTTTTGGCAGGGCAGTTGGGGTTAAGTGACTTGTCCAAGGTCATGCAGCTAGTACATGTGTCAAGTGTCTGAGCCTGGATTTGAACTCAGGTCCTTCTGACTCCAGGACTGGTGCTCTACTGACTGCACCACCTAGCTGCCCAGTAGGTTCTTAATAAAGGCCTAGTGAATAGAATTTGAAGGCATTCCAAAAGGTGAACTAGTTCATTTCCTTGCTTTAAAGAAATAATTTACCTATATTATTCTTAGTGACCTCTCACCCAAAGATTTATCTGGAAAAAGTTTTTAAAACTCTGTGTTGTAACCTATTTTAGTTAATAAAAAAGTTTTCTTCATGACTAAAATAAGAAATCATTCATGTTGTAATTTGAAGTCTCCTCCTCTTACTCAGTGTCCATGTAAATGGAAATCAAAAGGTCATCCTCCTCCGTGGGGTAAGGTTTAATATAATTAAAGTGTTATCACTCAACTTTTAGTTTTTCTACATTAAATCTTCCCAATTTTCCACTGTTCCTCAGTTTCAATTAATTTATTTCTCTCCCTTTCACCTTCCCTCACTGAAAAAGGAAAAGAAGAAAAAATAAAGACCTGTGACAAATATGCTTAGTTAAGTAAAACAAAATCTGATATTGCCTATGTCTAAATATATATGCCTTATTCTGCATGTTGAGTCTACCATCTGTCAGGAGGTTGATAGTAGTTTATTCCTCATAGGTCCTTGGGAATCATGGTTCATCATGATGTTAATTCAAGTTTTTTTTTTTAATTTTTCAAAGGTGTTTGTTTTTATAATGTTGTTGACTTCTCTTGTAAAAGCCTTCATTGGTGCCATGCTGTTGGCAGTTTATGTGTCTTTCCATTTTTTGGAGTTATTTGTAATTTAAACCCTTCTGAGATTGTAATGCTCCAGAATTCATAGCCATATGGCATTACAGAGAATATTGCTACTAAAAATATGAGCTTTTCCAGCAGTGATCAATTTTGAGGTATGTGAAAATGCTGCATAATTTCCTAAGTGCAATCCAACTTGATCTCTTTCTCTTCCTCAATTCTGGGACTAGGTCATTGTCTAGTTTTAATGACTGAAATCCTATGTCAATGAGATAAATCTATAGAATGCCTTTCCAGCTTAAGAGCACAATAGTGGCAATATTTGTTTAATATATATGGTTTTTCCAGTGTGGATGATTAGGCAGAATTTATACATTACTATAGATTTTACTGAACAGTCTTTGCAGAAGATTAAGGATCAATGAAATGAATGTAATTCCATTTGTACCAGCAATTAGGTGTTTTTGGAGAGCCTTAAGTATCAGTAATTAAGGTGGGACTTTCTTTTACTGTTTTTTCTTTTAGCACTTATTTAATCAAGTGCCCTTGAAGACTTTGGCTTTTGTTTCTCTGATTCAATCAGGAGTCATTGACTTGTATATGGCAGTACTAGGGATTAACTTTCCTACACCCTAAATGGGGTTTTTCACTGTTCTTTGTTTGAGTGCTTCTTAGCACTTGAGGTAATCAAGTGTCCCAGGGCCCTGATATAGGTATATAAGATCTTAGCTTGGTGTTTGACTTTTGTGGCACCCTCATGGAAGGAGTGTTGAAATTCTGGGCAAACTCTAACTGCCTCTCTCTGGCTTTGTAACTCAGATAGATGTTGGTAACTATGAATTGTAATTTGAATCAGATGAGGTCTGTCTATTGATGTTTGTAATTTATTTGTATTTGCTCTGACGTTCAGGTTGCTGGCTTTTCCTCCTGAACTAAGTGAGTCATATTTGCATGTGTGATTAAAGTGAGATTGTTAACCCCTTACAGTTACTTTCCTTAGTAAAGCAGATCAAAAGAACCTGTGCTGGCAGCTCTTGTTGATGGTCTTGTTGGGTCTTACACCCCACAACAGCTGATAGTCAAATTGTTGCTATGCCTTCCAATTAAGCTATTTCTTACTTTGTTTAGACTTTATTCAGGATATATTCCATTACATATCAAATATTTTTTAGTGAAAATACATACACAAATGCATACACACATATGCATGTGAATGGCATGTCACTTGGTGCCAATATTCAATTTTTAAATTGATTCCTATACATACACCTGCTATCAGTTTTCCATGTTTTTGAAGTATACATTAGAAAAACCTAGTTTGAGAGGAGACTTCATGGTTGTGTTTTGTTCCACCAAGTACAATACTTTAAAAAAAATCATTAAACATAGCAAGACACAATAGTCTCCAAATTCCTTGATTAATTGAATTGTTTTATTATGAAGATGTCTCTCATAAAACATTATCTACAGACACTTCTCAAGAGTAATCTCAGTCTAGTCACTGACCATTCTCATAAAAATTGAATGAATTCACTTCTACTTTTTTCCTTTCCTCTGGAATCTTTTGTTGTTCATTGCTTTATTAAGAATTTATACCTAGAGCCTTTTCAAACTTAGCTCCATTTTAGGTATCTTTAGGTGTTTGTGGATGTATTTGCTAGAGTCCACCTAGCCAGCCTGATTAATCTTAAGTGTTATTTTTAATTATTGCAAAGTATATTGAGAAGAGGAGTTGTAGAGTCTAAATGTGTTGTACTGTCATGACCAGTAAGAAAACACTGTTATAAGAATTCTAATCTAACTATTCTGTGCCTATGTTGGTTGCATTTCATTTTCATGTATAACTGCTTTTGAGCTAATCTGGCTTATCTGGATATTTGCTCGGACGTCTTCAACTACTTTTCACTATTTTGTGAAACTGTTAATGTTTATGGTCTTTTTAGAGGGAACAAGGTGGTGCAGTAGATAGAGCACTAGACTTGTAAAGAAGCCCTGAGTTCAAATCCTACCTCAGACATTTATTAGCGGTGTGAACCAGGGTAAGTCACTTAATCACTGTATATCTATGTCCTCATTTGTAAAATAGAAATGGTGATGGTATATAATAGTATCTTCCTCACACGGTTGTGTGAGGATAAAATTAGATATTTGAAAAATGCTAAGCAAACTTTGAGGTAATATAAATATAATTTAATATAAATACTTAGTGTTAATGCTACTGTTGCCCTTATTCTTCTTGTTATTTATCTTCCTTCATGATCTTTTGTAAATGAGCTTATTTTCTCAAATGATGTTGCCCTTCAGGGCTGTGATATGTTCATGCTTGGCCAGGAAATGTTTGCTAGGTAAGATGGTTTCTAGATTCTTTCAAACTCCTCATTGTGTTGATTGCTTTTCATTTGTTAAACTTTTCTAGGAAATTCTTATAGTCAGAATCAATATCATTCCTTTCATTTACTGCAAATATGGGAATTGACAGTTTGTATAATGCTACAAATGTGTGTATGTGGTCCACAACGAAACATCATATGTGTACTACAAGTGAACTCTAGACACACAGTGGAGTATAAACATCTTAACAATGTCACACTCAGGGACTCATACTTCTTCCCTAGGTATATTAGACACCCTACTTTTCTCTAGGTTTAGCTTACTCTTTCAATTTGTTCTCACACGGCAAGTCTAAATTCCCAGGAACAGATAGTTATCATAGCGTTACGGTGAAACTTTCTTACAGTTCTAGGGGCAACCCATTTAAGGGGAGATATACTTCCTTAACTCAGCACTCCAACTCCCCAGCGTTTACCCCAGTCTATTTTCTATTTACACAACTAGTCACACACCAGACAAAATATGCACACTCTGGATATTATGTATACAGCCAGCCACTCATAATAATGATACTTTTAAATCTCAAATATAGTCACTTAATAAGCAAAAGAAAAAATTATGAAATTTATCAAAGCATACAAATATACATATATGCAGATGTATATTGTATATAATAAAATGGATTGCCATATACATATAGACCCAGATCATACTCTTCTACTATTGTACTTAATAGCTAAGGTGAAAAATGAGCTCCACTCTTACAGGAACCTAGCAGAGATAAAAGGTGAGGGAGGAAGACTCAGGCTTAGGGTAACTCAAAACTCCAGACATCAGGCTTCAAAATTCTTGGTCTACTCAGGAACATCTGCATCATGTAAAACTTCTCTACTCATTGCTTGAGTGTTGCTCTTCATCATTCTTTGGGGGGGGGGGAAATCTCTTGTCTTCTCAGCTCAAACAGAGTCTTTTTTTTGCATGCTAAAAACAACTTTTTTTTTTATTTTTTTTAAGCATCTGCTTTTAAAACTTTCGACTTTCAAATTCTCTCCTGTCTTCCCTTCCCACCCACCTTCCCTAGGAAGGCAAGCAATTCAACATAGATCACACATGTATCATTATGTAAAACACTTCTACAATGCTCATGTTGTGAAAGGCTAACTATATTTTCTTCCATCCTATCCTATCCACTTTTATTAAGTTTTCTCCCTTGACCCTGTCTCTTTTCAAAGGTGTTTGCTTTTGCTTACCTCCTCCCCCTATCTGCCCTCCCTTCTATCATCCTCCCTTTTTTTATCCTCTTCCACTTACTTTCCTGTGCAGTAGGATACCCAATTGAGTGTGTATGTTATTCCCTCCTCAAATTGAATCCAATGAGAGTCCGATTCACTCATTCCCCCTCACCTGCCCCCTCTTCCCTTCCAACAGAACTGCTTATTGCTGCCGCTTTTATGTGAGATAATTTACCCCATTCTATCTCTCCCTTTCTCCCACTCTCAATATATTCCTCTCTCATCCCTTAAATTTATTTCATTATTTTAGGTATCATCCCTTCATATTCAACTCATCCTGTGCCCTCTGTCTATATTCCCTTCAATTCCCCTAATACTGAGAAAGGTCTCATGAATTACACACATAGGAATATAAATATAACAGTTCAACTTTAGTAAGTCCATTATGAATTCTCTTTCTTATTTACCTTTTCATGCTTCTCTTGATTCTTGTATTTGAAAGTCAAATTTTCCATTCAGCTCTGGTCTTTTCATTGAGAAAGCTGGAAAGTCCTCTATTTTATTGTAAAACCATATTTTTCCTTGGAGCATTATACCCAGTTTTTCTGGGTAGGTGATTCTTGGTTTTAATCCTAACTCCTTTGACCTCTGGAATTTCATATTCCAAGCTCTTCAATCCCTTAATGTAGAAGCTGCTAGATTTTGTGTTATTCGGATTGTGTTTCCACAATATTCAAATTGTTTCTTTCTGGCTGCTTGCAGTATTTTCTCCTTGATCTAGGAGCTCTGGAATTTGGCAACAATATTCCTAGGAGATTTCTTTTTGGGATCTATTTGAGGAGGTGATCTGTGGATTCTTTCAATTTCTATTTTGCCCTGTGGCTCTAGAATATCAGGGCAGTTTGAGATTGAGTCTGAGTTTGAGTTTAAGTTTGTTTTTACTGCCTGTTCATGTTCCCAGCTAACTACTTGACCCTTGAGCTTTTTGTCAGGATATGACTGCTTGTAGAGTAGAGAGTACTTTGTCCCAAGCTTTAGGGTCCAAGCACTGCTGTTTTCAGAGCTACTTCCACTCCACTATCACCCCAGGCTCTGTCACGGCAGCGCTCCTCCTCCTCCCCCAAGAACTACCAACCAGGACTGCAATACAGATTCATGCAGGGCACAGCAAGAGAATCTGCCTTTGTGCCTACAAGGTGCTCCTTGTAGTCCTGCTCTGATCTGCTGCTAGATTCCTCCCACCGTGTGAGCCAGGGACTCAGGAAGTAGTTGACTCTGGTGCTCTGAAAGCAGCCTCAGGTGTTTCCTGCTGCTACTACCACCACCGCTGCACCACTTCCTCCACCCCCAGAGCTGCAGTCAGACTACTCTGAACTCCATCCCACAGTTTCCCCCTAACCTGCTCTTTGGCATTTGTGGGTTGAGATGTCTGGTAACTGCCACAGGTCACTGTTTCATGGCCCCAAGTCCTCTTCCATCTGGCTGATTCAGGGTCTGGTCTGTCCTGGTGTGGCCATGCTGGGCTGCCCTCTGCTTTCAGCACTGTGCGATAGACCCTTCCCAGTGACCATCCAGGCTCTCCTGGGGTGGAGACTTGTTTCCCTCTGCTATTTCATGGGTTCTGCAGCTCTAGAAGTTGTTCGGAGCCATTTTTTACAGGTGTTTGGAGGGATTTGGGGGAGAGCTTAAGCAAGTCCCTGCTTTCCAGCTGCCATCTTGGCTCTTCCCCCCCCAAACATAGTCTTTATAAGTACTTTCAAGTGTGTTTAGAAAAGTGTTAGCTCAGTGTAAATAACAGTTGCCTTTGAGATTAACAGTTCTTCAAGAGTAGTTGCAGAACACCTCCCACCCCACTGTCTGGCTGCTTTTCTTAAGCCACATATCAGCAGAGAGCAATGAGCTCTTATGGAAAGTTTCTCTTTTCTCCAAATCAAGGTGGTTGGTGTTGTTCAGTCACTTTTCGGTCATGTCTGATGCTTCATGACCCCATTTGGGGTTTTCACGGCAAAGATGCTGGAGTGGTTTGCCATTTCCTTCTCCATATCATTTTTTACAGATGAGGAAACTGAGGTAAACAGGGTTAAGTGACTTGTCAAGGGTGAAACAACTAGTAAGTGTCTGAGGACAGATTTGAACTTGGAAAGATGAGTTTTCCTGAGACTAGCACTCTGTGCACTCTGGCACCACCTATCTGCCTCAAGGTGGTTCTGAAGAACAATAGCTGTCACTGAAACTCTTGGCCAATGAAATCATTTCTATCTCCAACCAATCAAAAATCACTCACCTGATGCCTTGCTCAGCTGACTGCTTCAGACTGCCACAGCTCCAATTAAGCAGTTTTTTCATCCTCTAACTCTCCTCTCCTGTGTCTTCATTCCTCAACTTTCACTTCCTCTTCTTCTGTTGCTATATGGTGTTTTGCTTATGTCCTAGCTTTACTCTTTCTAATGGCTCAAATGATAGCCTCAAGGCTCTGTGACTCACCTTTTACTTAAAAAAAAAATCAAACCAAAACACAACTCCTTAAATTTCACCTATCAATTCAAATCTATTAAAATTCATAGCACAGCATCCAAAGGTTTCTATGATTTGTCATTGTCTTAGTTTTGCCCTCCTTAGTCATAAAACAATTCTATACAAAATAGCTGACATACCATCATGCTTTGAAACTCTGAAGTTCTCAGCAGGGCAGTGTGTATCTTTGGTGCCTTTGAAATGTGTTTCTCCACATTCCTGTTTCTTGAGTTTTTAATAAATAATAGATCTTTCTCTGTTTCTTTATGACCTTAAATTCTTTCCATACAGGACAGGCAAGATACCACATTATAGACAAGTTCTAAGTCCTCACTTGTACATACAGATCATTTTCTTTCTAAAACTACAAATCTGGTCTGAACGCTATTTATTCATACACATGTTGTAGTAATTTATACAAAAATATTTTGCTACCTGTATTAGCTATCTAAACATTTACCTGTAACAGTGGCACTATCCCACACTCTTTGACAATTATTATACATTTCTTCTTTTACATACATACACAAAATATACTTTTTTTGCCCTTTTAATCATTTATTGCTTTTTATGAAAAGGATTTCAGAGACAGTATCCCTTACATTTGCTAATACAAGTTAGCCTTGAGCTGCTGTGAACACACATCTTTTCATTTGTTATCCTGTCCTCTAATTTGGTGTTTGATTTAGTCTTTGCTCTAATCATTCAATGGTTTGACTTTACACAAACTGTTGACTTTGAAATGACTCCTACATATACAAACAGTTACTTTCAATCTGTTATGGTATAGTCAGGTTCATTTGTGTGTGACAGATATTCAACGCAAGCCACATCTGGTACCTTCTGTCTTCATGACATAAAGATGTGAGTATTCATTTGGAATAGGGTTAGGGATTGGTCCTTCATTGGTATAAGAGACTCCTAGATGAGGAAGCTCTTTCTACAAATGCTAACCAACCCCTGTTGTGCAGCTTATAGTCTTATAGGGTTGCCTTGAAGTAAAAAATGCCTCAACAGGCCATGTTGTTGCCCCCAACATTTAATATGTAGTTTTCTAAGTCAGTAAGTGGCCTGTGGGGATCCTTATGTACAGCTCCACTTCTATTTGAGGTTGACACTGCTGACCTAGAGCACTGGCATTTTAAATCTCTTGCCCAGGGTCAGGTATATTAAGGTAAGGTATTTATTCATCTCAAACTGTATTTTTGGGAGGTGGGGCAGAGGCAGTAGGGGTTAAGTAACTTGCCCACAATAACACAGCTAGTACATGTCAGAGACCATATTTGAACTCAGGTCCTCCTGACTTTAGGGCTGGTGCTGTATCCACTGTGCCACCTAGCTGCCCCTCAAATTGTATTTTAACATTATTTTTTGATCATATTCCCTTTTGCTCACTTTTAAATGGAGTCACTGAGAACCAAATTGTATGATGACTTAGAAGATCTTGTCAAACTCCACAATAACCTATTTTTGCTTTTTTTTTTGTTTTGGTTGTCTACAAAGGGCATCGGTGGGTAAGCTGCAGTTATCTGTATGGTGTTCCATTTGCTTAAGCTTACATTGAGGAGAGATAATCAAGTCTTCTTTGCAATAAAAGTTCTAGTTTTCTTTGCATCTGTTTTGAAACTGACTCAACCAACTCTTTTTCATTTGCCTTTCTTGAAAGAACCTTCATGTTGTGCTATTTAGTTGAGACTTCTTTATGCCTCTTGTTTGTATTCATAGCGAAAATGTCAATATAAATGTACTGTTCCTTCAACAGTGTGTCAGCTCAGTCACTGGATAAAGATTGTTCTTCAGGAATATCAAGAGTGAACCTGAATTTTGTAGACTGAATTAAACTAAATTAATCCTAGTACATCCCCCACCCCACCCATGCATAAAGCATCAAAACAGATCCTTGCAAGAATTAATGAGTCCACAATATCAAGATTGGGAGAGGCTAAAAATGGGAAAAAATAAATTAAGAAAGAGAATGTCAACAATTTTAGAGAGTTTCATTGAGAAAATGGTAGGTAAAGAATTTAAAAAATGAGCAGAGGAAAAGAATTAAAAAGGGGGGAAATGAAATGAAAAAGTTAGAGCTTCCATGTAGTGCAGGAGAAAGAAATAACATTTAAAATCTATGTCATTTCTAAGGGATAGTTATTTTATTTCTGGAAAACATATTTACTAAATTGCTTCCGTTTTGGCAGAATTTGAGTTGTTCTTCAAAATAACTGGGACTATCTTGACAAAACTCATGTATCTGCTCTTTTGTTAATGCCCAAACAGTTCAGTTTTATCTGGACAATATCTTATCTCAATTCTCTTCTCCACTTCCAGAGGGAAAGTGATAATGATTAAAACATAAAGAAAAAAAAAATTGGTCCCATAGCTATTCTCATTTTCTAAGAATGTTCCTTAGACACATTTTCACTCACTTATTCCCACATCAAAACCTTTCTCCCATGTTTTCTGTATCTCCACACATTCAGAACAGTGTTTATAAAATACTTTTAGGTATTCTTAAAACTTTCCTTTCTTATAATTTTTGAATTATTGTGTTTATATATACATGTGTGGTTTTGTGTGTGTGTGTGTGTGTGCACATGTGTGTATGTGACAGAGAGAGAGGCAGAAGAATATGGAGAAACAGAGAATATATATCTATCTCCATTTTCTACCTCTATAGAAATTATATGTAACATTATATCATATATTATCTTACACACTCTATTATTTTAAACATAATGAATACATTATTATATATAACATAGTAATGAAATATAGATTTAAAGCATAACTCATCATTTCATCCCCATGCACATGTTTATATTTGTATGTTTTAATTGGGTGATAATGAAAAGCTGTTGTTTTTTTTTTCTTTTTCTTTTCCTTCTTTCATAAAAAGAGGCACTATGTGTTTGGGGCACTTTAGAAATGAATTGTCTCCACAATGCAGAACATGCCAAAGCAATATTAAAGCTGCAGTGAGCTGATAGCTAGAGATTCAATCTCGAGCAGCTAAGGCCCTCTAGGCTAGCTTTGAAAAGCTCAAATACACACCACTGTTCACCCATTCTGCATAGAATAAAATATAACAGCCTGAGAGTTTCCTATAATTATATAATTCATTCTCTTTATCTGAAAATGAGCTCAGTCAGGGAAAGAGAGGATTTTTTTTCCTGATACATTCAGAAGAACATAGCACATGTAAGAACTTAATTTGCTTCTCATTGGTAAATTATTTTTAGTGAGTTGGTCTAACATTGCTCAGTTAAGTGCTCAAAATTGGAGTAAAATGAGAGTCTACAACTGTGACAGATGTGTGCCTTTGTGGGAAAATTATCACGAAAGCCCATTTCCAGTATTATTTATTGAATGTGAAGCATTTGTCACTCTACCCTTAAAGTTTTCTCCATCATAAATGACAGCTTAAGGGAGAAGGAATCATTCACTGTATCTGATCTTATATGACAGAAGAAAATTATGTCCTGGATTCCTAAGCCACATTAAAATGTGCTGACCTTCACATTATTTCATGGTACAAGTTTAAAGCAAGTACTGAGAGTGGTATCTGCGCACTCCCCCTCAATCCCCCATATTCTTCATGACCAGGGGTATACATTTATAGGATAGGGTTAGGGGCCCAGGCTATAACTCCTTTTAGAGTAAGCTAAACGGGGGCGCTTCTCTAGTCCATGTAACACAGGATTTGATGTATAAGAGTTTGATTTATATTCAACTTTCCAGGAAAATGTAGCATTCTAGAGAAGCATGCCAAATTTCATTTGTTTCTCAAAACCTAGATCTTGCTCTCTTTACTCAAGTTTCAATCAGGCCTCTCTGTGTAAATATGTGTGGTTAGGAGGGAACTAGATATGGTGCTATGCTCTTGGTAGTTAAGAAGCTTCTCCTAGTTTGCCTCCTCTCCTCCACTCTTCCCTAGAAACTGCTTAATGAAAAAGCATTCAGGTTTAAGATAATCAGATTGAAAAAAATTGGTTTATGAGACAGAAGAGACTTTCTATTAAAAATAGTGATGTGTGTAGATATTGTATATGTATGTATATGTGTATGTATATGTGTATGTATGTATACATATATATAGATATAGATATGACATGTGTATGTGTATAAAATTTCTTGCCACTATGTTGATGTGGAATATATTCTGTTGTTTCTAGAACATTTCTTTAAGTTTTTATGTCCATTAAGAAAATATTTTACAAGTTTAATTATGTTTAAGTATACTAATATAATCATATATATTTAATGATGATAATTTGTGTTTATATTATGTACATGTATAATGCCCTTATACAACTATAATATAATTATACATTTTAATATTGCCAATTAACATGTGTGCCACACATGTGCAACATGGTATCCATGTAGACATATACATTAAATAACATAATAATGATACATGATATACAAACATCAAACAGTATAAATATATGTGTGAATATCCATCTATACATTTAAATATAACAAGTCTAGATATAATAAAAAGATATATATAGATATATATATATAAACATACAAATATATTCACAAATATTAGAATTTTTTTAAAAAATAAAATTAAGAAAACTATAATCGCCATGATGATGCTATATGTGTTGCCCCTTTGTTATTAGAATGTAAACTCATTGAGGGAAGGTCCTATCTTTACTTTTGTCTTTTTATCTCCAGAACTAAGCACAGTATTTGGCACATAGCAAACAATAAATGTTTTTCATTCATTTATTGTCTCAAATACATGACTCTTGATACGTACACATACATACCTATCAGTACCCCAGTGTTTTCACAAGTGTTTCACAAGCAACTCAGTGTGGAAATTCTCTCCACTGATGCAGACTAGCAATACATCAATAACCTTTCTTAGAACTATCTAGGGCATTTAGAGGTTACCTGCTAGTATGTGTCAGAGAAAGGACTAAGCTTTATGTCTTTATGACTCTGAGGCCGATCTATTCTCTAGTACATCATGCTGTCATTCTAAATATTTTCATATTTCATCATATACATAATATTTTAAAATTCTTATTTCTTATTTTTAGCATTATGTTTTAAATTTTTAGTTCAAAATTCTGTCCCTCCCTCAAAACCTTCCCATACCAATTGAGAAGGCAAACAATATGATATCAGTTATGCATTTAAAATCATAGAAGACATATTTCCATATTAACCATTTTGCAAACAGGAAAAAAGCAAGAAAAATAAAATCTAAAAACTATACTTTAATTTGAACTCAGTATTCATTGGTTGTCTTTCTCTGAGGGTGGAAAGCATCTTTCATCATGAGCCCTTTGGAATTGTCTTGGATCATTGTATTGACGAGCGTAGCTAAGTCTCTCGCAATTGATCATCATTGCAATATTGCTTTTACTGTGAATATTATATTTTAATTTTAAGTAAAATACCATAAAGCACTATCTACCTGCTAGATGTTAATCATGATATCAGCAACTATAGGGAGTATCTGACAAAAGATACATTTCATTAACTTGGCCCTTGATATGACATGTTCTAGAAAGACAAGGTCCTATCTCTGTAGCTCCAGAGTCCAGTTGTTATAGAAGATTGACAACAACTTGCCAGCAATGTTGCTAAGACCATCACAGTCACTGAGGAAGATAGAAACTACCAGACTTAAGTGTGAGTTCAGGACACAAATGATTAGTACAACTCCTGCTGTAGTGGTAAACAGTGTGTCCCATGATGTTGGCTATCATCCAGATACACTAGCATCTGAAATCAAAATGAAAGTATAATTGTCCTGTAGAAAAAAAAGGAAAGATGTTATATTATTATATATTTTCTTTCCTGTAAAATATAGAGACAATATCCCCTCAATTTCCTCCCCATACCATACTTCTACTCACCAATAGAACAGTAATCAGTCCCTGGACTCTTGGAACATGTACTACCAAGTCGGGGTTTGGGAGAAGGGAGGCAAATGGGGAGGATCGGGCCCCCCTCACAGCTTTCGCCAACACATGTTTAGTCAGGCTTCAGATTCTAGGACTTGAGTTGATCCTTGTTGGGATTTAAGTTGATGGCTCTAGCTTCTAATAACCTCTTAGATACCACAACAGAAGCTATCAAGAAGGATATTTCAGCTCAATGTAAGTGTAGCCCATGCTCTGACCTCATTCTCCCAGAGTCAGGTCAGCTAAATCTCCTCTTCAGGATTCTAGAGGCAACCTTGTAGGGTTACAGGACATTTCTGTAATGCTATCAGCTTGAGCCCCCATTTTTTGCGTGTTTCTCTCTTGTCTGTTTTGTTGTTGTTAAGTTGTTTTTAGTCATGTCTGGCTCTTTGTGACACCACTTAGGGTTTTCTTGGCAATGATACTGGACTGGTTTGCTATTTCTTTCTCCAGCTCATTTTATAGATGAGGAAACTGAGGCAAACAGGGTTAAGTGAATTGTCCAAGGTCACACAGCTAGTAAGTGTCAAAGTCTAGATATAAACTCAAAAAGATAAGTCTTCCTGGCTCCAGGCCTGGAACTATACTGTATCACCTAATTGCCCTTTAATCCATTTTAGTCCTTCCCATCTTCTCTAGCAAATTGCCCCTCTCTCTACTCATTGTTTTTTTTCCTATCTACTAGTTCTCTCCATGATATCTATCTATACATATACATGTCTCCCCCTCCTTCTCTCTCTCTCTCCCACTCCTTTCCCTCTCCCTTTCCATATATGTGTGTGTGTGTGTGTGTGTATTTATTTCTCTCTTGCTGTTAGCTGCTAGTGATTAATATTTCAGTTCCATTTAGCTAATTATTTTCAAATAGCTTTTCATAGGGATATTTATGATGAAGATCTACAAAGAAGTACCTATATATACATACATATATATATATATACACACATATGCCTATATGTATTTGTGTATATGTACATATATGCATGCATATATACATACATACATGTTTGTGTCTGTATGTATGTTTATACACACACATGCATTTCTTCACACACATACCTCCAACATGAAGGGGACAAAATCTCCTCTATACCACCTTTGTCCCTAAAGAGAATGGCACAGGCTTAAGATAGTTTCTACAAGCAATGTTCCTACCACATTCATATTCAAATATAGCATAGCCACTGGATGAATTCATGGCTTAGCTACTACTGGGTTGGATCTGGAACATCACTATGTGAGTCCTAGATACTACAATGGCTGACTGAAAATCCTTGCATGGACTTTATTGAACCTCTTGGTGTTTCACCTTTTTGAATTCATGAGGATCAAAACCTCTTATCATCATATCCAATCTCCTGACATCTAAATGATAGAATAGACATGGAGCTGAAGAACTAAGGCTACATGTTTGCCTAGAATAGAGAGGACCCAAAACCTCTCCTTTAATAATAATAATAACAATATCATATCTCTGTTACCAAGTCACAGCAAGAGGGCAGGTCTGGATTCAGTGATATCCTTTGAATGTGCCCTCTTTCTGGCTCCTTAGCCAATTAAAGAAGGTCCTCTTCATCACATGCCTAGTTGCTCCAAACCAGTTACAGAATATCTGAATCTCTTCTAAAGTCCTATTGTGGAACCAGTACTCTACATACTTAATACTCTATATGTGCTCATAAGGGGTGGGCTCATTATCTATTCCTGTTACGCTAAGAATAATTGTATTGACAAGTAGAACTCTCTGAAAATAAAGTGGCCCAACTCCTTATATTGTGAGTTCCTTGTCACTGGAAGTTGTGGGATCACAAGATTTAGGGTGGGAAGGCATTCTAGAGATACTGTAACAGTAATGTTGCTTGCTGATGCTGTGGGGGTGTAAGACCAATAACACCAGCACACAGGAGGGCTTGCTTGCACAAGTTCTTTGATCTGCTTTTCTAAAGGAAAGCAACCTGAAAGGGCTCAACAATTTTACTTTAATCAAACAGACATATATATATATATGTGTATGTGTGTGTGTATACACCATTATATATATATAAACACACCATTATATATATATACATACATACATACACACGTACATATATATACACACTATTCACTTAGTTTGAGGGAAAAGTCAACATCATGAACTTAGGAGAAAATACAAACAGAAATTACAAGCAGGAATTACAAACAGAGCAAATAACACAAAGTAACAGATAGGCTTCTAACTGTCTGACCATAGAAATACATACATAGTTACCAGAGAGAGAAGCACCAATATCTGGATTTTCAAAGTCAAACAGCTCAATTTTACAGATGAAGAAATTAAAATTCAGAGAGGAAAAATAGTTATGCATTTTGTGTGTAATACAATCTGTACTTGAATCCTTATGCTGACTCTAAGTCTAGTTCTTTGCTTATTTGTAAATGCGTTCATATTCAAACAGAAACTAGCTGGTGATTTGTCAGGGATGCAGGGGTATGGTAGAAAGGATTCATATTTCAGGTTGATTTACCTCTCCTTGGAGATCTTCAAGCAGAACCTGATGACCACATATTAGGTATGTTATAATGGAGGTTTCTTTCATGTATGGATTGGGCTAGTCCCCTACAGTCCCTTCTAGCTCTCACATTCTATGACTTCTAAGGGCCCTCTCACTAAAAAATTCTGTAATTCTCTCAGTCTAGTAATCACTGGAGAATATTTCCAAATCATTTAGAAGTCAAATTTAAAAAAAAAAAGAGGAATAACAATGAAAACAGAGAAAATAATTTCAATGTAAGCCAAGACATATGGAGTGCAAAAATAGTCATAAGAGTTGACATTGTTAAAAACTGATGAATTCAATAGAAATCCATGAACATTGTACACAGTAACACCAACATTGTGTGATGACTAACTTTGATAGACTTAGATCTTCTCAGCAATGCAAGGATCTCAGACAATTCCAAGACTCATGATGGAAGATGCTGTGCACATCCAGAAAAAGAAGTATGGAGTCTGAATACAGATTGAAGCATACTGTTTGCTCTCTTTTATTTTTTTGTTTTTTCTTTCTTGTGGTTCCTCCCATTAGTTCTGATTCTTCTTTACAACATGACTAATATGAAAATATGTTTAATGTTAATGTATATGTAGAGCCTATATCAAATTGCCCACTGTCTTGGAGAGGGGGGAGGGGAAGGAGGGAGAGAACAAAATCTTATGGAAGCGAATGGTGAAAACTAAAAATAAATTAATTTAAAAAAGAAATCCAGAAATACTGGATTATGAGCAAAATTCCTTATAACTTGACAACAACAATACTCACCATAGAGTATACTGGGAGTAAGTTGAGTTTGTTTTGCTCCTTCCCATGAAAAAGCATTTAGTTTCCAACATACCAAAAGGAACTAGTGTAGTAGAAAGAGCCCTGAACTAAATGTCAGGAGAGTTGCACACTATATATATATGTATATGTATATGTATGTGTATGTACATGTATGTGTATGTACATGTGTGTACGTACATGTGTGTATGTGTATATATGTATGTGTATATGTATATATACGTATATACACATACATATATACACACATATACATATATGTATAAATACATATATGTAAGCATATATTCTTAGCATTATGGTTTGTAGGTAGATGTACGTACAGGAGATAACCTTGATTTTACAATTTGTGTGTTAATAGACACAATATTCACAAAAGTTACTTCTCTCTCTGCCTTGTCAAGAAAAATAAATGCTAGCACCTGCTAATATTTTTGAAAGGGACCATAGCTCCAATGCCTGTATTTGAACTGGCGTCATTTACGCCTTTGATCAATCCCAAAGGCTTCTGGTTATTAGACCCTTTAGAGTTCCCAGTTTCCTATTTTCTAAGCCAGATTGCTAAAGGAAACTCATAAAAATGGAAATTCATAAAAGAAATAACATTATGCTACCAATGTTGAATGGGATAGAACTGCTTGGCCAGCAGTCCAAACATGGGAATGGGCATTTTACAATATTGTATATGAACCTTCCTCATCCATTTGCATTGAGCACATCTGGGAAAACAGCTACTGCAGCAAAGATGTGCATGAAGTCAAACATTATGAGATAGTGTTCGTAAAAACTCAGTCAACTTTCATGCTACATTTAAGTGACTTTAAAACTAGAACTTATTTAACTTTTCCATTTTTTTGAAAGTAAATGCGAATATTATAAAGCCAGCCTAAATTTAGAATCTTCCCTAAAGTCTCAAATTGTTCATTTTGATTTTATTCTATTGGCTTGTTCAGTTCCTTTAACAAAAAATCAAAACCCATGTAAATGCCCCAAGTGTCATCTATTTTGCTTTCTGGAAAGGAAAAATAAAGTCAGAGAGGACAAAAACAGTAGCTTCAAGTATCTGAGGACTTTTCACAGAGAAAAGAGATGACTTGCTCTCTGCAGTTCTAGACAGTAAATGTAGGGCTAGTGAATAAAAAGTATGGAGAAACCAATGTGCCTCAACAACATTATGCTTTTCTAACTATCCCTCAAGTGGATGGACTGCCTCATAAAGTAGTGAGCTCCCAATCATCCAGAGTGACTCAACAATATGGATCTTGTATGATGGATCTTGTAGGAGAGTTATAACGTTTGAGCCCCCGTCTCTCAAAAAAACCAAAAAACAAATAATTCTAGATTGTCACATGAACCAAATAACCTCTAGATCCATTTTCTACTCTATGATCCTAGAGTGTGATGATGAGAGCTGTAGAAAAAAAGTATGTGTCAGACTGTGGGGAACGTGAGAAAAATTGAAGTCTTGCCTAATCTTCTATACCCTAAACTAGGGATAGAAGATTGGGGTCCTAGTTCTTCCATCTACCTATTTGTGAAAGATCAGATAACTACTTCTAGAGTCAATACAGGGTTGTGGGTGGCCACACATTACATTATTGGAGGAGGTATATTGAGGATTATTCTAAGCACACATAATGAATTCTGGCAAGGTGGCGAACAAAAAAAAAAGTCACAAAATAGCCCAGCTTCTTAATCATCCATCACTCCTACCTACCCATACACATGAATAGCTAGAAACTTCACAGTTTTTATTTTATTTTATGTTTTTGAGGGGAGAAGGCAGGGAAGTTGGAGTTAAGTGGCTTGCCCAAGGTCACACAGCTAGTAAGTGTGTCAAGTGCCTGAGGCCATATTTGAACTTAGGTCTTCCTGACTCCAGGGCCAGTGCTCTACTCACTGTGCCACCTGGCTGCCCCAACTCCCCAGTTTTTAAAAGATAAAGATAAAAAATGGAATGGCAGCAACATATCTTAGAAAGGAATTATCTTTTACATAAAGAAGAGGAAATGAAATGGGGAAAATGCTCCAACTTAAAGGGAAAAGGGGAATAAAATATCCCAAAGAGAAGTCAAAGAAAGGGGAAATTAAAACAAATTGATATAAACAGTAGCCCAAGAAATGAAGTGGAACAGAAAACAAAAATTTTAAGACAGTTAAGGCATATAGAACATTAGTAAAGACAGACTTGGTGCTTATAATGATGAAGTCTCAATGGTAAAAATTGAGGAAGACAAATTGATAACAGGGGTCAACATCATGAACAAATAGAATAACTTGAATGGGGAAAAAAACTCGAAAACTTTACTAACAAAGGTGTTACTATTGTGTGTGTGTGTGTGGGGGGGGGGAGGTATATAAGTAGGGTTCTTTCAGTCTTTTCATTCTGATTCAGGATTTTAAGGATTGGAGACAAAGCTTCACACTAAATGCAAAGTGAATAATATTAAAAAAAAACCTGAATATACTATTAGACGAGAAGAATAGAAGAGTATACTCTGTTTAACCACAAAACCCCAGTACTTAGCACAGTGCCTTGCACATAGTAGGTGCTTAAATGTTTATTTTGTCATTATTGAGTTGTTTGTTATATCTGACTCTCCAACCCCACTTGGGGTTTTCTTGGAAAAGATGCTGGAGTGCTCTTCCATTTCTTTCTCTAGCTCATTTTACAGATGAGGAACTGAGGCAAACAGGGTCAAGTGATTTACCCAGGGTCATACAGCTAGTAAGTGTCTAAGGCCAGATTTGAACTCAATGAGATGAATCTTGACTTCAGGCCCAGCACACTGTATATCCATTGTGCTTAGCTGCCCAATGTTGATTTAAGTGAATTGAATTATATTTTTTTCAAAAAAAAAAGGAATCTGTACATGTAACTAATCTGAGGAAGTTTATTAATTATATTCAGCTATAGAAACAATCAATGGATAATAGATTTGGGGAGTTTTGTGGTTTTACTCAGTAATGAGGACAAGATATCAACCAGTATTTGAACAGATTACTTGGGTGGCATATTCGGCTATCTTTGTGATCATAAGTGTTTCTATATGCCTTGTTACTGGTGTTTATGGATAAAATCTATGTTGGTGAAATCTCCACATCTTCACCACTTCTGGGATGGGGTCCTAAAGAAAACTTTAAGGGAGTAAACATGTTGGAGACACATAATTCACTTAGCACAGGTTTTTTCCTATAGAATTTAAGATTTTGGTGTTTGAGTACGAGTTTTTTCTCAGGTCAATTGAACCTTGATATTGCAACATCAAATTTAAGTTCTTAGTTAAATTTCTATGTTGCTATTTGGGTAAGTAAATGACCTTAACTTTGGATCACAGTTGTTACATTATATCAAAAAAGAGTGACCTATGTCATAACTAAAAAGCTCAACAAATCCTGGTTAGATTTAATATTGGCTTCTCTGTTCTTTTTCTTGTTTGTATCTCTAGTGTTTAATATAGTGCCTGACACATAGTAGGTGCTTAATAAATGTTTATTGAATTGAATTGAATTGAACTGTAGCCTCTGGAGGCAAAATTCTCAAAGAAATTGTATAACCAGTACCTTGCCTTTCATGCTTCTCATTCATCTGGTCCTTTAGTCCATTTGAAAGCAGGGAAACCAGAAAATGGTAATTTCTAGGGCTGTGTAGTTAACTCTGTTGAATTACGATGAAACTTAAGGGGGTAGTATTGACCTACCAGAATATTCGTTTCATAACCTTGGTATTAATCTCTACTCTTCACTGTTGCTCACCCATATAGCCCATCTGTTGTCAGATTTTGCCGTTTCTACTTCCCTAGTATTGCCTATATCTAGCCTCTTCTCTTGACTTACAGTCATCACTTTAGTTTAGACCCATATTGTTTCTATTACAATGATCTCATTGGTTTCCTTTTCACAAGTC
The DNA here is from genome assembly GCF_011100635.1 of Trichosurus vulpecula. Lineage (NCBI taxonomy): Eukaryota > Metazoa > Chordata > Mammalia > Diprotodontia > Phalangeridae > Trichosurus > Trichosurus vulpecula. The sequence goes on along the minus strand of NC_050578.1, from coordinate 181,776,795 downwards.
TTTCTGTACCCTAGTCAGTCTTCTACACAGCTGTCTAGTGCCAATCTATGTAAATCAATGGCTCAGAAAACTTCAGAGGTTTCCTATTGCTGCTAGGAAATTATATAAACTGTTCTGTTTAGCTTTAAAACCCTTTACTTAACCTCTCATCCTCAGGTAACTCTCTGAGACTTACAGCTAGGTTGCAAACTTTATTGATAGTGGAAATTCCTACAGTATAAAAAAATCAGAACTCTTTGGTGACTTGGCATGAATAGATATTACTGTAGTGCCAAACACCTTTGAAGTGCATAGGAAATGCTTATTGAATGAATTGAATGAATGAATAAATGCAGTGCACGTACATTATATTGAAACACCTTGTATCTATTCAATATCTAGCACTGATCAACATTGTGTTAAGTGCTAAGAGGTATGAATAAATAGGACCCGGTCCTTGTTCTCTAAAAGCTTAGAATTCAGTTGGGGAGATAAGGAAAAAAAGTAACAAAGAAGAATATAAAATGGCATCACAAAGTTAAGAGTAAAAGTGGAGAAGGAGACAGCTTGCTAAAGTAATATGCAAATGATATGCCAAAATAATTTCTGCAAAGGATTTGGAATTCTCCAGAATAGTCACTTACCTGAATATTAGTTAATATAATAGAAGAAAGTCCCCTCTCCCCCCCTTTAAATGATAAAACCAATATGCTTTTAGATATTTATCATACTAGTCATCTCCACCTGCCCTACAGCGATATGAATGTGAGCCAGCAGAGTTGTGAATTGTGCTAATTGGTCAGGTGCACAAAATGTGCTCTAAAGAAACTAGGCATTGTTTGAAAATAATCAGGTACTTCATTAATATTTAATATGAACTGAATTCTAATGGGACAGCTTGTGGCATTCACAGTAATGTCCTAGGGACTAATCCTAATGAAGGTTATATACAATAAATACCAAAGGCAATTACTTTTGTGCTGATGCATTCTCACAGATAGGCTTAAATTCCTGTTCAACTCACAGATTTGGCATTGGTCCCACCCACAATTCTTCCTAAGAATACCCCATTTTAATGCTCTACTTTTTTGCTTATGCTAAAACCATGATTTCTAATCCTAATTTCATGATATGTTCATGTACACCCAGCTATTTCAAGTTCATTTTTTTCTGAAATTCTTAAAAGACAATTAATTTACTTTTACTTTAAAAATGAATCTATTTATAAGATGGTTTGTTATGTTTTTGGTTTAGACATGTGATTCTGTTGGTGTGGAGTGTTCTAAGTGTGGATAACATCCCATTCCTTAATGCCTTATTAAGATCTTTGGGACCTTGCACCCACAGTTCAAAATCGTGACCACTAGATGGCAATGTTTTGTTTTTGGTAGATGAGATGGGATACCAGAACCTTTTTTTTTTTTTTAATTAGGATTTAGAGGCAAGGAGACTTTAGATTCATCTACTTCAATCTTTGTAGAAAAAAAAAATTGGAATTCAGAGATGGGAGGTGACTTGCCCAATGTCACATAGACGACACACAGCAGAGCTGGGGATACAAAGTCAAATCCATTACTCTCTTTAAATTATCACACCATCCTTTCTTATAGCTATAAGCCTGAGCAATAGAAACCTAGGAAGTATATACTTTTTGCATAAAATATAGAGCTTATTATTACAACATTAGCACAAATACTAACAGCCTATGCTGCAAGTTACCCACATATTTATATTTCTCTTATAATGTATATTTAAAAAGATCACTAGCTCTATATAATCTGAGGACCTGTGTTCAAATTCCACTTTTAATACTATTCCCTCTTAAGCAAGTCATTTGCCTCCCTGAATCTCAGTTTTCTCATCTATAAAATGAGGGAGTTGGACCACGTAGCCTCTGAAATCCTTTTCAGGTCTAGATCTATGAGCCTCTGATCAACTACTTCTGTTCATTAAAAGGAGAAGGGTTCACTTGAGCCTCCATCAAGTGCATTCTATATAAACAGATTGGCCAGGAACTATAAACCAAAAAGTAATGCAGTGAGTTGGAATCGAATGGTAAATGTAATATGTAAAAATTAAGCAATGGAAGAATATTTCAGCTTGTACTCTCCCATCCTCTGCCACCTCATACACAAACGGAAGCAGTCATATAGATTTGTGCAATAGTAGTAAAGGGAACCCTTATGTTCCAAAGTGAGGACCCTTATGGACACAATTCTGCCTGAGTTGTGTACTGACTGGGGAGCTGCTACTGTCTTGGTTTGAAAGTTCTGGTTTTTATAGCTCCTTGGTATGGTCTAAGGATACCACTGTTTTGTTTTATTTTATTTTTATTATTTTTTTAGCTTTGACTGTTTCACATATTCTCATGGAGGCTGGGAAGATTGTTGCTTTTCTTTTGAACTCTATCCCCATAGCTATCACTTCTGGAAGCTCTCTGTCTGCTGCTATACTTCATTGCTGTAGCTGTCATCTATTGAAACATCACTGATCTTCTCAGATGTTCTACGAGTACTCTTTAGTATTCCTATCCATCATCAACTGAGGCTCCATCTATTCCTTAATTACCACTGCTGCTTCCATTGATACTTTGATGAAGAATTCTCACCCTTTTTTGAGTGAGACTGCTTGGGTACCATGCCTTAGATTAATCAAAAGGGATAAAAAGTAGTATCGCCATTTGTTCTGACCCACCAGTTGAAGAAATCCACAAATGTTCCATTCTGCTGATAATAAATAATTCTGTAAGGGACAAAAAAGTCCAAGGCTTTTTAAAATGATGCTCTGATGGAGCTAATAATAATAGCTGTTATTTATGTAGTGCTTTAATGAACTTGATATGTTATTGGTTTATCACAATAACCATGTGAGATAGGCTCTATTACTATGCCCATTTTACAGATAAGTAAATTGATACAAAGAGAAGTTAAATGACTTGCCCAGGGTCAGCCTCAGCTTTTTGGTGTTTCATATACATTGACAAAATTTTGTACTTCAACATTTACATAATAGTTTCCTATATGTTGCACAAATATTATACGCATTTTATAACTGAATAAATGAGATGCAAAGAGGTAAATTGACATGCCAAATGCGGATCTGAGACTTTAACCTAGTTCTACTGGCTTCATTTTCATGTCCAGTGTTCTTTTAACTACATTTACTGCATGCACAATAGTATATTTAGAAACAGTTGGAAAGGGAATGCTAGTGGGGCCATGGTGCATGAGTGCTTGTGCGTGTGTGTGTGTCTGTGTGTTTGTGTGTGTGGTGGGGGAGAGACAAACTGAATCTCCATATTATAAAATGACCATTTTCAATACAATAACACACCATGCAGATCTGCTTTGAAAATAAATGCTTTGTAAGTACATAGAAAATATCTTTACATTGTATGGAAAGAGAGTATGATTTTAGCATAGATTTTCTTTACCATAAGTCCTAAATCTGTAAAAACCCAGGATCTGTTACATGAATGGTATCCATATATGGTCTTTTGGTACAGGCACAGGTAACTTGCTTATTCTGAGGTACAATTAAAATGAGGATAAAGTGTGCAAAGACAGCATATGGCCTCCTCTGTACCCAGAAGTCACAGAATTGTGAAGGATTTAGTAAAGGGACTAAACATAGTCTGTTTCTATGGCACAGAAGCATAAACATGAGCAACTGGGCCCAATTTTAAAAAGGAGGGAGTTCAGTTGAATATAAGGAAGAACAACTTACTGATAAGATAATAAAACACAAAAATAAGCTACCTAGGGGAGCTATTGGAACTTATGCCCAGGAGTTTTTTATACAGGGAAAAGATATTTACAACCTAGAGACAGGGAACTGGACTGGACTGGAACAGTTGCTAGCTTCATAACTGTATGATAGCCTAGTCCAGATCCTCACCAACTCACTCTTTGATTACTGTAAAAATCTTTTAATTTGTCCCCTTTCTACCTGTCTCTTCTTTCATTTAAATCTATTCTCCACGTCACACTGCCTGATTAAGCACCCCTTTCACCATGCCACTCTCCTAATCCACAATCTCCAAAGGGTCCTTTCCCCCCAACCCCACCCTGCATAAAGTTCAGTGGCTTCATAATATCACTTAATATCCTCTATAATTTGTCTCTATTTTATTTATCTAGGATTATTATCCATTTCCTTCCAACAAACTCTGTCAACTCCAGAAACTAGTCTCCAGAAACTGTTCCTAGAACATATGTATTCAACCCCATGTCCCTTGTCCCATTGTGTCCCTTTAGACTCTAATATTCTCTTTCCTCTTTTCTATGTAGATTCTACCCACCACTGCTGACCCTGTGGTGATCCCTTCCCATGGAAATGGAGCTTTTCAGCCCATGATATACTTTTTGAAATTTGACCTGTTAAAATTTTTACTGCCTAGATCATATTTTAGCACTTAGTTGCATAATGATTTATACTCCATTTATGCATTACATTATTTTGAGCTAGGAGGGGGGTTGGGGATCACCTAGTCAAAGCCCTTCATTTCACCTCAGAAATTTGCAATGGTTTGCCAAAGGTCGTATTGTAGTAAATAGTAGTGCAAAGATTTGAATGCAGGACGACTCCAGATCCAGTGTTCTTTTCCATATCACCATGTTGCTTCTCCTTCATGTGTATTCCCAATGAAACTGCAAGCTCTCTGTGAAAAAAAAAAGACTAAGTTATATTTTCTATATCTTTCTTGTGGCTATTCTGCCCTTACTTTCTGCTCTAAGAAAGTTCAATGCTAGCTGCCTAGGAGACTGATGAAAAAATACTTGTTCAGATGAACTGAATTGAATTAAACAGAATATGTATTACTAAGACAAGAGATATCTTTTGACATTTACAACTTTGTGGAATGTTTCTGTGACAGTACATGTGATTTTGTAATTGGAAAACCTTTGGAAAATTCATTTTTCGGTGAGTAGTTTTATGTTTAAGTTCAGTTGAGTGAGGTCTTGGTCAAGTGGCAGTTGAATGGACTGTAAAGGATCACAGAATATTGTTTGGCTCAAACAAATTCATTTAGTTTTATTGCTTCCGACACTAGGACCATAAATATTCATCACATTTGAAAGTGGGGAAAAAATAGATTCTCCAGAGCTTGTGTTAGAAACTAAGTACTTCCTGCCACATTTGTTTCCTTCATATAAGAAAAAAAAATAAAGACGTGATTGTATTTAGATTGGTGTGAGTTGTTTCACATACAGGAAAAAAACAAAGAAATGGAAATGAGAGACTCCAATTTTGTTCAAAAAGTAGGAGAAAATTTCATGATGGTACAGGTAACTTGTGGTAAGAAAAGGGAGGGTAAGGATAGATGTGCTGCCTACACAAAGATCACAGGGAAATCTGTAATATTTTCCATATTTATTTTTCTGATGTCCCATTTATCTGTGCTCTTTTCCCCTCCCCAGAAATACTTCATATTTACCTTGTAAATGTTTTGTACTTGTTTAGCTGTGGACAGTTTGCTCTAGTAGAAAATGATTTATTGTACCATTTATTAGGGCCTGCTATGTGCCTGGCATTGTGCTAAGCCCTGGGGATACAAAAAGATGAACCAGGGTTGAGGTAGGGGCATAGCCTTGTTAGTGGAAATAAGGAGGCAAATTTTAAAAATTCAATGGGTATTTAACCAACAACACTTGATAAATTTATTTGACAGGGAGGTGAAGAGAAAAGATTTGATGAAGACCAGAGTTCACGTAACTGATAGCCTAGGACAATCATTATGTCACTAACTGAATGGTAGAAAGACAAACTTGATTTAAACTTAAAGGAAAACAAGGCTTCTAAGATGTAGATGGGAAAATTGAGAGTATTCTAGGCATGGCATAAAGCCACTACAAAGATATTGATTTGAGACATAGAGTTTTGATTGTAACAAACAGCAAGAAAGCCAGTAAGACTAGATAGTTGAGTATGGGGAGATTCCTGTATAATCAGTTTTGAAAGGTAGATTGAAGTCAGTGTGTAAAAGGCTTTAAATGCCAAAGAGAGGAAAATGGACACTTGAATAAGGGAGCCCCATTAGAAAACTATTATAATAATCTAGGGGAGAGGAATCAGTCTTGAATTACTATGGTAACTTTGAAAGTGGAGAGAATGGAAATAGATACAAGAGATGCTATAGATGTAAAATCAGTGAAACTTGACAATTGACAAGATGCAAGGAGAATGAAGAGTAGAGGATAACATGGAAGTTATGAAATGGTGGGGCCATTAACAGACATAGGGATTTTAGAAGAGATATGGTTTTTGAGGTAAGGATAAGGAGGGGTTTTTTTTTGACATGCTGAGTTTTAATTGCTTATAGGACATTCATTTTGAAATGTTGCAAGGGGCTGGAGAAACTTCATCTGGGACTCATCTGCATAGAAAAAAACAAGAAACATAGAAGGTCATGAGATCATCAAAGTAGAGATCTCTAGTCCTGTCTGGTTTTTGAGTTCATATAAGATAGCAAGTATTTGGGGAATCAAGAGAAAGAACTGCATACCTCTCAAGTACACATTTGACCTTCTTATGGAAAACAAAAGTCAAAAGAAAAATAAATCTTTACTCTAGCCTTTCCAGAGAATATGCAAACCTGTTGTGACTACTTAGGCACTAGTCATATCTCTTGGGAACTGAAACTAATGTAACATTTTTCCCTTATTGGAAATTGCCACCTGGAAAGTAGTTGACTTCATCGGCATTCACTGAGATATAGGGGTTTGCAGTTTTCAAGCTAAGCATGTTTATGTTTTCCATCTTTTTGCTATTTGTGACATTTTAATTGAATGAATTGTCCAGTGTGGATTGATTTGTTAATTCTTTGTGCTAATATTATTAGAAATAAAATTTCTCGGGGGTGGAGCCAAGATGGCGGCTGGAAAGCAGGGTCTTGCTTAAGCTCACCCCCCACCAAATCCCTCCAAACACCTGTAAAAATGGCTCTGAATAAATTCTAGCACTGCAGAACCCATGAAATAGCAGAGGGAAACAGATCTCCAGTCCAGGAGAGCCTGGATGGTCACCAGGAAGGGTCTATCGCAAGGTGCTGAGAGTAGAGGGCAGCTCAGCATGGGCCCCACCAGGACAGACCAGACCCAGAGTCAGCCAGATGGAAGAGGACTTGGGGCCATGAAACAGTGAGCTATGGCAGTTACCAGACTTCTCAACCCACAAACACCAAAGAGCAGGTTAGGGGTAAATTGCAGGATCGAGTATAGAGTGGTCCGGCTGCCAGCTCTGGAGGTGGAGGAGGTCATGCAGCTGTGGTGGTACAGCAGCAGGAAGCTCCTGAGGCTGCCTCCAGAGTGCCAGCTTCAGTGGCTTCCTGACTCCCTGGCTCACACGGTGGGAGGAATCTAGGAGCAGATCAGAGCAGGAATGAAAGGACCACTTTGTGATCACAAAGGCAGATTCTCTTGCTGTGCCCTGCTTGAATCTGAATTGTGGTCCTGGTTAGTGGTTCTTGAGGGAGGAGGAGCACTGCTGTGACAGAGCCTGGGGTGACGGTGGAGTGGAAGTAGCTCTGAAAACAGTGCTTGGACCCTAAAGCTTGCGACAAAGTACTCTCTACAAGCAGTCATTTCCTGACAAAAAGCTCAAGAGTCAAGTAGTTGGCTGGAAACATGAACAGGCAGTGAAAACTAACTCACACTCAAACTCAGACTCAAACTCAAACTCTAGATTCCTTTTTTGGTGACAAAGAAGATCAAATTATACAGCCAGAAGTTGTCAACAAAGTCAGAGCCTACATCAAAAGCCTCCAAGAAAAATATGAAGAAAATACCACCTTAAAAATTAGATTGGAGCAAGTGGAAGCTAGTGACTTTATGAGAAACCAAGATATTATAAAACAGAACCAAAGGAATGAAAAAATGGAAGACAATGTGAAATATCTCATTGGAAAAACCATTGACCTGGAAAATAGATCTGGGAGAGATAATTTAAAAATTATTGGACTACCTGAAAGCCATGATCAAAAAAAAAGAGCCTAGACATCATCCTTCAAGAAATTATCAAGGAAAACTGCCCTGATATTCTAGAACCAGAGAGTAAAATAGAAATTGAAAGAATCCACCAATTGCCTCTTGAAAAAGATCCCCAAAAGAAAATTCCTAGGAATATTGTTGCCAAATTCCAGAATTTCCAGGTCAAGGAAAAAATACTGCAAACAGCCAGAAAGAAACAATTCGAATATTGTGGAAACATAATCAGAATAACACAAGATCTAGCAGCTTCTACATTAAGAGATCAAAGGGCTTGGAATATGATATTCTGGAGGTCAATGGAGCTAGGATTAAAATCAAGAATCAGCTACCCAGAAAAACTGAGTATAATGCTCCAAGGCAAAATATGGATTTACAATAAAATAGAAGACTTTCAAGCTTTCTCAGTGAAAAGACCAGAGCTGAATAGAAAATTTGACTTTCAAATACAAGAATCAAGAGAAGCATGAAAAGGTAAACAAGAAAGAGAATTCATAAGGGACTAACTAAAGTTGAACTGTTATGTTTACATTCGTATGTGGAAAGATGATTTGTGTAATTCATGAGACCTTTCTCAGTATTAGGGGAATTGAAGGGAATATAGACAGAGGGCACAAGATGAGTTGAATATGAAGGGATGTGTTTTAACAAACCAGCTAGCAGTTCCTGTGGGGGCATAAGATTCCCCCACAGCCAGCACGCAGGAGGCTGCCAGGACTCCGGGAAAGCACAGGTTCATTTTATCTGCTTAAACAAGGAAATCACGGTGAAGGGGTTGACCAGCTTATTTTAATCCAGCATTCAGTTAGCATACAGACAACATTCATTTAGTTCAGGGGAAAATGCCAGCATTCAGTTAGCATTCAGTTAGTTCAGGGGAGCAAGGAGACAAGCATCAAGAGACAGACCAAATACAATTTCATTCCCTTACTTCAGGGGAAAAAACCAACACTCTGAGGTTCAGAACATTCATTTAGTTTGGGGGAAAAGAACCAGCACCCCGAACCTCAAAACCAAAATACAAACAAATTACAAATATCAACAGACAGACCCAATACAATTCATAGTTACCAACATCTGAGCTCAGCCTGAGAGCAAGGGCTGGCCCAGAGTCATGCTCCCCACCGCTGCCGCACCAACCGGAAAAGGAAAGAGAGCTCTTCAAGCTGTCCTCTCCCCTCTTATAGAGTTTTTGACATCATCAAGCACCCCCTGAATGACCAGGGCCAATTGGTTCTTGGTTTGCCCCCTCCCCCTAGCGTAGACTAGGTTAACACCCAACATGGCATGGCTCTGGAGTTAACACCTCCCCTCAGCCAGCCCCATGACTCATCACACAGGAAGTTCTCTGCTTCCTGGCATGGTGTCTGGGCTTCCTGTCCCAGAAGAGGAGCAGCAGACCCAGCAAGACCCAATGAGGTAAACTGAGCCACCCAAAGAAAACAAAGGCCATTCTGGTTACACTCCACCCCTTGTGCTCTAGGATACAGGATGATATCTAAAAAATGAAATAAATTTAAGGGATGAGAGAGGAATATATTGAGAGAGGGAGAAAGGGAGAGATAGAATGGGGTAAATTATCTCACATAAGAGTGGCAAGAAAGAGCAGTTCTGTGGGAAGGGAAGAAGGGGCAGGTGAGGGGGAATGAATGAATCTTACTCTCATTGGATTCAACTTGAGGAGGGAATAACATACACACTCAATTGGGTATCTTACCCCACAGGAAAGTAAGGGGAAGGGGATAAAAAAGGGAGGATGATAGAAGTGAGGGCAGATGGGGGGGGGAGGAGGTAATCAAAAGCAAACACATTTGAAAAGGGACAGGGTCAAGGGAGAAAATTGAATAAAGGGGGACAGGATAGGTTGGAAGAAAATATAGTTAGCCTTTCACAATATGAGCATTGTTGAAGTGTTTTGCATAATGATACATGTGTGATCTATGTTGAATTGCTTGCCTTCCTAGGGAAGGTGGGTGGGAAGGGAAGAGGGGAGAGAATTTAGAACTCAAAGTTTTAAAAGCAGATGCTTAAAAAACTAAAAACAAAAATTTTGCATGCAGCTGGGAAACAAGATATATAGGGAATGGGGCATAGAAATCTATCCTGCCCTACAAGAAAGTAAGGGGAAAGGGAATGGTGGAGGGGAATGGGGTGAAAGAGGGGAGTGCTGACTGGGTAATGAGGCAATCAGAATATATACCATCTTGGAATGGGAGGGAGGGTAGAAATTGGGGGAAAAGTTGTAACTCAAAATCTTGTGGAAATCAATATTGAAAACCAAAATGTTAAATAAAATATATACAAAAAAGTAAAAAAAAAGAAATGAAATTTCTCTAGTTCCCTCTTGTGTATTCAGATTGTTGTGACAAGAAAAAATAAATTTTTGCATGTGATATGAAAAATGGCCAGAGAATAAAGATTTATATTAAAGTGTAGAATGAATGTCAAAGAGGTTAATATGGATATAGGTCCTATAAAAGTGATCTGGTTGATATTGTCCATGAATTCTTATGTGGAAGTTTCCAACTGGCATTGTCTCTGGAAAGTAGCATATGCAGTATTGCTGTCTTTGTTAGGTATTTTATAAGGACAATGGAAGTTAGAAAAATTAGAGCGTTAGCTAACTTTATTGCCAGGGCATATGGTAAACCATGGGTTCATTAACGGTAACTCATTATCCTCAGTGATGGTTTTGGATGGCTCATAGGGATTTCATCTATTGCTCTATGTACAAAGCAAAACAAAAAAAAAATTATTGGCCCTTGTCCTCTTGCTGCTTGCACAGGAAGAAGACGGAAATTTATAGGGACTCATTTACCTTGGCATCATTTGTCTATAATATAACTACTATAAGCTTGTAACTAGATTTTGTAATTAGACTTCACTTCATTCTTCAATTAAAATGTACACTTTTTTTTTGGTAAGTAAAACTTTGTTTCATGAGCACAAAGTCCTATATCCAAAATTTCTAAAACTAGAGAAGGTGAATAATGAGGTTATTCATTATCTGACAACACCAAATATCTGGGTACTTGGTAATACCTGAATGATTCACCCAATTTCCCACTTTCCCACCTCATAACATAATATAATCTTTGAGCTTCCCAGCCATATGTTTTTATTTTGTTTACTAGATAACATCAGGACCCTAAAGGAATAATATAGCAATGAAGTATGGTTTCAAAGCACTACAACTTTGTTTACAAGAGGCTAGCAGAGTGACTAAATTGGTTATTGAATTCATTTAGACAGTTTGACACTTTTTCCACTGATGACTAAATTGTCTTATAAATAGCCTTTTTTAATACAGTTCAAGTTTTTTAAAAGTAAAACATTGACAACAAGCAACATTGGATTTTCCCATTGGCATGTGAAGATGAAACATTATATGTAAATCTCTATATAGAGATTATATAGAAATATCTGTATAATCTCTCTATAGAAATAATATAGAAATATCAGCATATAGTTATACATATATGATAGATATATGATTAACCAGCTACGTAGCCATTGTCAAGAGTCAAGAGAAATTCATTAAAGGCCTTAGTTCACCTCATTTCTTGGGCCTTCTGACATGAGCTATAATGATTCTTTTAAATGTAGTGAAATCTCTTTCATCTGGAACCAGGAACTTGGAATAGTCAAATAAATGAAATGTTTTTTGAATCTGAAAATCACAAATGTAAACTAAAGAGACTTGCTACTGAAGACCCCAAATTAGAGGGAGCTTTAAATGAATATTATGATTGGTTAGTCTTTGAAATGAAAACACTTGAAGCAGAAAGTGTTGTTATGAATGGTCAGTGAACTTATGGATGCAAAACTTCATTACATAGGAATGTTATGAGGGAAGCATTTTGCAAACCTTAAATTGCTATATGAATGAAATTTATACTGTGAAAACTGGTGAGCTAAGATGAAGACAAGCTGCAAGGAAAACATAAAAGGTAGTACAATCATAAACATAGAGTTAGACAGAACCTTAGGGTCCAACCTCTGTATTCCACAGAATAGGAAACTGAACTGAGGTTCAGATAGGTAAAATTACTTGGTCTAAGCATTAAGTAGCCAAGAAACAAAATGTGAAAATATGTCCTCTGACTTCAGATCTAGCACACATACTTAAATACCTGCAGGGGATCAGAGGGATAACTTTGAATCAGTGGGATAGAGGAGGAAGCTCAGTCCAATTGATAGAACATTTAACTGCCATAATGGAGTCAGGGCTAATCCAACCCAATATCCTAACAAAATCACCCATTTTTCCATAGTACAATGATAATGATTAATTTTCAGATATTTGAGCCAAGTAGACTATAAAACCCTGAATCTTCAAAGAATACCTTGATTATGTTACAACAGGATCTTTCTTAGAAGAAGACCAGGAGTAAAAGTTGTAATCAGGGAATTATATGATAACATTATCTTTCATGTCTGCTTATGTGGTAAGGTCAAGAGATACTCCATATTGTCAGGAGAAAAAAAGGAAAGGTTCCAGTACCTTGGGTGGACCCTCTGTGGAAAATTTACGGAGGACATAGACATGAGTTGTCCAGAATGCTCAGACATGGAAGAATTACATCATTGGAAGTATTGAAGGGAAATTTTTTCATTTAGGCTTTCACCCTGATTAATGAGATAAAACTAAGGACAAAAAGAATTAAAAGGTGTTTATTATAGATATGTCAAGTTAGCATTGACAGGCTTATCACTGAAGATCAGTGATAGCTTCAAGGTGGGGCCTGCTTTTATTGGGAACTTTCATAATGAGATAAAGACAATTTAGATGGGTCTACATCAGTAAAAGAGATTGGGCTCTTGCATCTCAGTTCCTCCCCAACATAGGAGTATGTGATAATTTCCATTAAGGGAGTGACTTGACTATGTGACAAATATCAGGGGACTGGGGGATGTCTCCCACAGCACTGGTTGACACAAGCAGGTCTGGGAACAATAGGTTGCCAAGTCAGCATAGCTTTCTGAGGTCACATGCCCACTTGAGTTTGTACACTTAGATCCCAGAATCATTTATTATGAGCTAGAAAGGACTTTGGAGGTTATCTAGTTTCTTGCTAACTAGTAAGTAATTAATATCTAGTCAGGACTCTCACTTTACAAATGTAGAAACTAAGGCTTAAAGAAGTTGACTGACTTGCCCAAGATTGCACAGGTTACAAATAGATTTGCAGAATTTTAGCCCTGATCCTCTGTCCCCAACTCCAAAATTCTTTCCACTGTACCACACTGCCTCCTTAAGTAAGAAGAAAAATGGGCTAGTACACGGAAAAATTTTTTCAGTGGCAAGGATTACAAACAAAAAGGGGTATAGTACTACCACCCCTAAAAATGGTGTCCTCCTAGAATTTGGTCACAAGTTTAGAAAATATTAACTTCAGAAATGTAAGCTAACCATATCACTAAAATGAATGAGATTAGCCATTTGTGGAAATGTTTCTTAGGAAATAATCCATCATAAGGCATGATTTGTAATTATGGATGACTGGACCAGAGTATTTCCAAAATAAGACTGAATACTCTAGGATAGGAGCTCATGAATATTAATATGTCTGCATGAAGTAACATGCTAATGACAGGATCACTGGATTGTTCATCGGAGACATTTAAAGTGGGGGACATGATTATTCAACAATATGTTAATGCCTTCCCAGCACTATCTATGGAAGAAGACACTAGAATTTTCATGACCAGAGGCAGTCATCCAGACAAAAATATCCACAGACTGGAGAAAGCTGTATCAAACTATGTGAGGTTGATTTGAGCTCTCATGTAAAACCACAGATTTCTTTCTCTCCCTCCTGCCGCCAATTCATGATCAACAATGTGTCATTGTTGGTTTTTTTCTGATCTATAAATTCACAGATGAAAAAACAGGCCCAGAAAATCTCAGGGACTTGCTCAACATGACACTTAACATGTTAGCAAAGTTTGGATTCAAATCCAGGTCTTCTGACTTCAAAACCACAACTTTTCCTTTGTGCCATTCTGGCTTAGTCTGAAATAATTGTCTATTCCATGTACCCCTTCACCTCAAAAAAATTGAGTGTAACCTTGGTGACCCAAACTTCAGGACTGGGGAGTGGCATAATGAAGATTAATTTAAGAGCAGTGAATCTGTGTGAATGAATAAGCTTTTGCCAAGTCCATTTTGGCAATAATCAATTTCTTTTTGATTCTACATGAGGCAGATGTAGAAAGAGAAGGGGTAAGGACTCTTTAAGAAATATGAATCATATAAGTCAAAAAGATGTAAAACCAAAGTGGTCTCTGATACTCATCCTAGAAGAGAAAAAAATGTTGACATGAGAATCAGGGAAAGCTTCAAGGAGGAGATGGTATTTTAATAAAGCTTTAAAAAGTACCAACTAGAGCTGATGTAAAAATAGTTTACCATGGTATTTCTTTTAATGGAACAGATTTCAGGTGAAAAAATAATTGATATACTTCAACTTAACTTGCCTCAACTCTTGAAAATTAGGAGAAACAGCTAAAATTGCGATCTAGGAATGCATTTTGCAAAATTATATGGTGAAATTTATTTTGCAACTGAATTCTTTTAACATGTGAAAATTGCTTCTCTTAAGGATTAACAAAATTAACATGAGGTAAAATTGTTGAGACACAAAATGGCTTTATTTGCACAACCTTTGAAGACATGACATCTTAAAGAAAACTAAGCTAGGAATCAGAAGATACAGCTTAGTCTTGACTCTATCATTAACTGTGTAAATTTGGGCTTCATTTAACTTCTCCAAGTCCTATTTTCTGACTAAAAAATGAAAGAGTTGGACAAAACAATCTCTAAAGTACATTTCCATTCTAACATTTCATGGCTCAAACAGTTGGCATGCCTACGTAAGACAATTCTTTTATTGCTTTAACCCAAACTTGATGTTTTAGCTCAAACTTTTACAAATTCTGGGCAAGTTACTCATACAACACTGGGCTGGTGAATGGATGGTCATTTTGTAAGCTGCAAATGGGTCTTGATTTTTTTGGTAAGTTTTAGGAAAAGAGCATAAAAAAGTAGCACATAGTGTACATATTTAGATCCAGAGGACACTTAGAATGAATTTGAAATAAAAAATTTATTTAAAACTGAAAAACATAATTTTGGTAAAATAACTAATTCTTGTGCTTAGAAATTCTCAGAATTGGAGATTGTTGGAATTTTTTAAGATTTTTTTTTTAGTTTTAGTTTACAATGCTCAGTTCCACAAGTTTTTGAGTTCCAAATTTTCTCCCCTCCCTCTCCTCCCCCTGTCCCTCTCCCCAGGTGGCATGTAATCTGATATAGGTCTTACATATACCTTCACATTAAAGTTATTTACACAATAAGTCAAGTTGTAAAGAAGAATTATAACCAACGGAATGAATCACAAGAAAGAAGAAACAAAACCAAAATAGAAGAAAAACAAAGAGACCGAATAGTTTGCTTCAATCTGCATCCAGACTCCATAATTCTTTCTTTGGGTATGGATATCCCTTTCCATCATTAGTCCCTTGGAGCTGTCTTTGAACTTTACATTGCTGAGAATAGCCAAGTCTATCAAAGTTAGTCATCACAGATACACTGTGTCTGTAATCATGTATAATGTTCTCTTGGTTCGGTTCCCCTCACTCATGTTTAGCCATTCCCCAATTGATGGGCATCCCCTCAATTTCCAATTCTTTGCCACCACAAAAGAGTTGCTATAAATATTTTTGTACATAAGGGGTCCCTTTCCCACTTGTGTGATCTCTTTAGGATATAGCCCTAGAAGTGGTATTGCTGGGTCAAAGGCTATGCACATTTTTATAGCCCTTTGGGCATAGTTTCAAATTGCTCTCCAGAAGGGCTGGATTAGTTCACAACTCCAACAATGTAACAGTGTTCCATTTTCCCACATCCTCTCCAGAATTTATGATTTTCCTGTTTTGTCATATTAGCCAATCTGATAGGAGATATGTGGCACCTAAGAGTTGTTTTGATTTGTATTTCTCTAATCAATAATGATTTAGAACATTTTTTCATATGACTATAGATATCTTTCATTTCTTCCTCTGAAAACTGCCTGTTCATGTCCTTTGACCTTTATCAATTGGGGAATGACTTGTATTCCTATAAATTTGACTCAGTTCCCTGTATATTTTAGAGATGAGGCCTTTATTAGTGGCACTTGTAGAAATTCTTTCCCAATTTTCTGCTTCTCTCTTAATCTTTGTTGCATTGGCTTTGTACAAAAACTTTTCAATTTAATGTAATCAAAAATATCCATTTTGCATTTTGTAATGCTCTCTGTCTCTTGTTGGGTCATGGATTCTTTCCTTTCCCATAAATCTGACAAGTAAACTAATCCTCGCTCACTCAAATTGCTTATAGTATCAGCCTTTATACCTAAATCATGAACCCATTTTGACTTTATTTTGGTATATGGTTTAAGATATTGGTCTATGCCCAATTTCTGCCATACTATTTTCCAGTTTTTCCAGCAGTTTTTGTGAAATAGTGAATTCTTAACCCAGAAACTGGACTCTTTGGGTTCATCAAAGAGTAGATTGTTACACTCACTGACTACTATGTCTTGTGTACCTAACCTATTCCACTGATCCACCACTCTATCTCTTAGCCAGTACCAAGTAGTTTTTATGACTGCTGCTATCTGATGTGGCTAGGTCACCTTCCTAGCATTTCTTTTCATTAATTCCCTTGATATTCTGGACCTTTTGTTCTTCCAGATGAATTTTTTTTTATCCAGCTCTGTAAAATAATTATTTGGCAGTTTGATTGGTATGGCATCGAATAAGCTAATTAATTTTTAAAAATTTAAAGTGAGTAAACGTAGAAAATCTTGTCATTGCCATGGCAGTGTGGGAACCAGTAGATCCCTCTGTCTTTAAAATAAATCAAATTCTTAAATCATTAGGTTGATCTGATGATGTTATTTTCTGATATTATCTAAATAGAAAAAAAATTTGAAATTAAGTTGAAAAAAATTTTTTTTGCTTTATTTTCTACAGACAAAGGCTATTAAAAGAATGAAATTCAGTTTAGCAAACCGTCCCTCTTTGTCAGTTACTGGCCAAATTACTGAATCTAATTTTCCCCTAAGACATACAGATCGAATAGACATCCCGGCTTGGCTTAAAAACCTACAGAAGTTGGGGAAGTCAGGAAGTCAGGGCAAGGCAACTTCAGATAGCTGTAATTGTTAGCAAAGTATTGGGTTTTTTTCTTCTTCTTCTATTTAAATGTATCTCACAGCAACTTACAAGTATGACTCCCAGTCCTGCCCTCTATGGCCAGACAAATTCTAATCTCTCTGGGTGACAGTCATACCAATACTTGAATACAATTAGTTTTTACCAACTATGTCACCTTTTCTCTAGGCTGAATATTTCCAGTTCCTTCATCTGATTACCTTATGGCATAATTCCAAGTCTTTTCACCATTTCCCAAGGTCCTCCCTAAAATATGGCAATGAGATCTGAATGTAATGTTTGAGAGAAATTACTACTAATAATTAATGATTTGGGGAGATCCAGAGTTCTCCCCTTTTTCTGAAGTCCTGATTTTAAAAAGTTCAATTTCTTGAAGGACATTGCTGATTGTGAGGTTGAACTAACTTTTTTGTTCAAGACCCCACCCACATTGAGTAGCCATTGTGTCCTGGTCAGGATTGGGTAGGACATAAATTTTTTGAATAGATTGTCCAAGACTGGGGTTTGTCTGGGTATAGAGATAGTTTCTCTGTCCAAGGGTGACATGATGTCACTCTTAGTCCTTAATTGTAATATTCTTTTTCTCATTAATTGTTAACCGATCAGATTGATTACCACTCTTCTTCCAAAAGAACATGTAAGCCCTGAGTCCCACCATCATAATTATCTTTGCTCTAAAAGAGGTGGTCATATGACTATCCTTTTATTAATAAACATGCTGGCTTTATTAATAAAATGATTAAATTACCCAGGAACTGTGTCTCTTGGACTGTTAATTGCTAAAGGTTCCAGATGTCATCTGTTCACTACAGGCCACAGCTAAATGATCATTTCTCCAGTCCTGGATACTGTACTCAAAGTAGTTAAAGATTGCTGTAACACTTTTGCATGTTAGATTGATGAGGTTTGGGGTTGAGGGGTGCTCGAAACCCCAAAATGCCAACATGCTGGGTCCTGCCGAATGAATTCGACTCAAGCCTTCTCAGCCAAGGAAAAACAAAGTTTATTAAAGATTCACCATATTGGCTAGACTCTTAGGGAGCCTGAGTATTTGTGACTGTTAATGCCAGCAGGCCAGATTAATCTGAGCAGAGCTAGATTGAATCTGAGTGCCTTCATGGAGGCAAGATGAGACTTATATACAGAAAAATTGTGGGAGGGATTGAGGGGTGGTCGAGTAGTCTGGGATGACTAGAGGAGGGGTTTAGAGTGGACTGGGGTGACTGGGGTGAGGTTAGACTCTAGGGTGGGGAAATAGCTAAAGGCTACCTGGAGATAACAGACAATAAGAGAGCTAGGGTAACAGAGCTAGGGTATAGATATTTTGATGAGGATCCAGGGTGGGAAACAGCCAGAAGGCAATCCAGAGGTAGCCACAAGGCTAGCCCAAGCTAGGCTAGGCTAGGCTAGGCTGTTTGGGCATGAAAAGCCAGATTAAGTGGGAAGATTCAGGGTGGGGCTCAAGGGGGTTCCCACAGTCTAAACCTTATCAAGATAATACTGTAAAATCATATTGAGGTTGCATTCCACTAAAAAAAAATCCAAATCATCTGGAAATGCACATTGCATTCTGACCACATCTCTCATACTTTATATTTAGAAAGTTGATTTTTTTGCATCCAAGTGTATAACTGTCTATCTTGGTTAACTCAGTCTTTTCTTGTTGGCTTCTTATTGTTATAACAAGCTTATTTTTATTTTTTTGCAAATTCTCCATAATTTCTTTTTGTTGTTCCTCTTACTCTCTGTGAGATAACATTCTGGAAAACACAATGTCTTGCTTTTATGATTCCTTTCATTTTAAGCAAATATATTCAGCCAGGTTTGGTTCATAAAAACTGTATATTTGCCTGCATGCCCATGCTGATGTGTGCGTGCATGCACACACACACACGAAATTCCCCCTCCCAAAAGAAAGAAATTAAAATAATAAAACCAAAACCCTGTAAGAAGACAGAGTGGCAGTGACAGGAGCCCTGTATTTGGAGTCTGAGGCCAATCCTATCTTTGCAACTTAATACCTATATGGTATTATCTGGCAACTCATTTCAGCTCTCAGTCTTGGGTTAACACTTGCAAAAGAGAGAACATAGTATTGGATGATCTCTATGTTGTCTTTGGCTCAGCTCTTAGTCTTATGAATTCAGTTTCTATGTACAGAACAGCCAGCATGTGGATGAAAAGTGCACAATTCAGATCATACACGATAGACTGTTCCATTCCAATCCTGAATTCCAATTTAAGTGAGTGAATACTTCTTTCAAACCAAATGATTTCAACCCCCAAGACTGAATTCCCACTCTTACTCATCTGCTTCAACTGTATTCTCTTCTCTTTGTGCTCCATGGGCAAGCCTAATCTACAGTTTGCTTCACAAAGAGGCTTCTTTTGTCATTTGTCTGTTGATATTGGTTTCATCAAGGAGACATTTTTGGTTCTGGATTTTTACACTAGAGCTATCTAGTCCATTAGTGAAGTGATAAACCAATGTACCTAAAATAACATTTTCTGCTTTAAATAGCATTTACTATTTGAATATTTAGCATTAACTTTATAAGACAGCTTGAGTCCAATAGCTTAAATTAATAGTGTATATTATTTACTCTTGAAAAATTTTCAAAGTTAGCATAACGCAGAGGGACTGATCATGCCACTCCAATGGATGATTTATTAGACTGTGATTGCTTTCTAAGGACTCTGCTTTCTACATATTATCTCGCACATTAGAATATAAACTATGGGAAGGAAGGAAACCGTCTCACTTGTACATTTGTATCCCCAACATTTAGCAAAGTGTTTGGCACATAATAAGTACTTAATAAAAACTTATCTTTCATTCATTCATCCATTTTTGACTACCTGAGACTTTAATTCTGCTGTTACAAAATCTGGTCTCTTATCATTAAGTAATCAGCAGCTTTCAAGGCCTTTATGCTGCCTGGATGGATTGAGCTACTAATTCTGACCTTCTCAGTAGATGATTCTGATGAAAGCTTTCTGCAGCTTTCCAATCTGCTTTTAGGATTAGATATCCTCTGAAAACCTTGTCAGGTGTTAATGTTATATTTCTTTCATGAATTAATGGGTACAAACCAAATCTGGGGAAGAAATGAAAGTTGAGACTCCAGTTAAATGAGCTCTAATTGATGGAGTATAGGCTCTGGGAACCCCCTTGAACTCTCCTTGAATCTTCCCACTGGATCAGGTGTTCACCATTACCCCTCTGCCCAAAACACTGTTGCCCTTAACCTTGTCTAGCTCTCCATTGTCATCTCCAAGCAGACTTCCACTACTTCTCACCCTTGATCTTATCAATTATCTATGACCAAATCTGTTACCCTTAAACTAGCCTAGCCCTTTGAGGTCTATTATCTCCAGATTGCCTCCAGCAACTTCCCACCCTTGATCTCATCATCTGGGTTCTTGACTACCACCTCAGCTACTGGCCACTCCCATCCAGATCCTCCTTAAACCCCTCCTCTAGTGTCCCTAGACTACTTGACTACCCCTAGATCATTCCCACAGTCCTTCTGTAAATAAGTCTTATTTTGCTTCCATGAAGATCCTCAGATTCAATCTGAACCACCAATGTCATAAATGCATGAATTCAATCTAGCTCAGACTCAATCTGTCTAAGATTGTTTTGGCTGGCTTATCAACACAAGCAACACAAAATGATGAGATTTCCTAAGAATCTAACCAATAAGGTGAATCTTTAATAAACTTTGTTTTTCTTTGTCTGTAAGAAGGCTTGGGTCAAATTCATTTGGGAAGAACTCAGTGTGTTAGTATTTTGGGGTCTGGAGCACCTCTAAACCCCTAAAACCTCATCATAATAGTCCTAAGTAAAACAACATGGAAAGAAAATAAACAGAGCCTACAATGTAATTAAGGATTGCAGTTGCTTGGCTGGTTTTACGTAATTGTTTCTCCCCCAGCCAAACTATTCAGAGATTTTTTTCCATTTCTAAAGTAAATTACATTTACCAAGCCCCTTTTCCCCCTTTTCCACTGCTATTAAACCTCCTTAGACTTCCAAAGGAGAAATCATCCTTTTCTTCAGAAGGCTACTTTTGGCTTGCAGTCCTATCCATAAGGACAAACATCTTAGTGTTGTATCAACATTTCTTCTCTTTCTCCTTTCATTTTCTTGGAGAGAAACTGTTAGCCTGTGTAGATCGAGGAAAGCTCAGGTGGAGAAAAAAGAGGAAAGGACTCTGAATGTAAGACTGGATGGTACCTCACAGTCAATTAAAGTTTGATCTTGCTGAATGAAGCAGGTTTATCTTCCCATTTTGTGGCCCTGTGTTTCTTGACTTAATTAGGGTCCCAGTGTGTCAATAATAGGAAAATGATATGAGAAGGCTCAAGAGGTCTATAGATCTGAGGTTCATAATCATCACTGCTATTATACATTTGAGAAGAATTAGAGAAAATGATGTTTTACAAAAGCTGTAGCACATGGGAATTTCCTGAGAATTTATAATTTTTGTGTAAATTCACAAGTCTTTTTTCAAGGTTTCAATACAACCTGAAACATTCTTTAACTTTTTTGGGTGGGGAGAGGAGGGGAAGAGCAATAAAGAACTTTCTAAATATACAATTCATCTGAAAAAGTTTAACTTAAAATATATATTTACTGAATTTATTTACTAGTTTTACTAAATAGATCAAGTCAGGTCAAAATGGTTGCCTGGGATGTATGTTGTCCAAGTCCACATGAGATGTTGCTTATAAAAAAGGAAAAATGTCCTAAAATCCTTTCCATGTGTATAAGTCTGCAGTAAAACATCTTTACTCAATAGATATAAAAAAATCAATGTGTAATTTTGAAACAATTTCCCCCATATATAGTAATATCACAAATTTTGATACTCAAATATTGGACACTTTCAGTGACTGGACTACTCCACAAGTAAATAAAACCTTGACATACAAAAATTCCTTTCCCTTGGTGGATGCTTTATTGTATTATTCGGTACACTTATTAGTTGTTTTATGTTTAAAACCCATTGGTCATAGAGCAAAAAGGAAAAACAGGTACCACTCATGGAAAATATTTAGATACCGTTCAGTGCTTCTTAAACTGTGGGTTGAGACCCCACAGGGGGCAAAAGTAAAAGGTTTGTGAATGAGCAACAACCAAAAATTAATTCAAAATCAAACGTATAATGAATCTGGGTGTTTCTGGCAGTGCTTGACCATGTTGCATTGTGCAACTTCGCTGTAGTCTTGGTTCTGAACACATGACATGCATACTTTGCACTGGCATGCTGTCACACCTATGCAATGGCAAGAACACTGCCAAAACTCGAAAAGGGCTCCAAGTGGAAAAAGTTTAAGAAGCCCTGCTTTAGATCACCCTTTGGTCCCTACTATATTTTTTGTCACTAGCTGTCATTCCATTAACCCAGCTCTGAAGATTGATATGAACAAGTGTAGTCATGTATGTGGGGCATTTTCACAGGATATGACCAAAAAAGGAACCCCTAAAATGTTTTCCTAGCTAATGATATTGGTCATGGCCTATGTGGCCAATCTCTGAGCCATTGGGAACAGGAATTAAGTTGCAAATTGCTTTGTGTCTGAGTGAATAAACTAGTACCTAAAGCGAAAAAAAATTTAAATCTAGCTAGTGGTTTTCTGAACCCTGAATGTTGCCCTCAGTAACTCTCCAGGAATGCCAGAAATGGCTACAAAGAATTTTGGGTTCCCCCACATCCTGGATCCACCCAAAATGGTCTTGATTTGTGTTCCTTATTTGGGGTCCACCCAAACTTGTGTTTTTGCTTCACCCAAATCTTATTGAATGTTTGCATTTGCTCATATGCATTGCCATCTACTGTGTTTAAAAATTCCCTTGTGTACCTCTGATTCCTGTGCAGGTACCCTTGTCTAAAGCCTTTAATATAAATCTTCCAAAACCTGGACAAGAGGGAGTTACACCACCATTCTGGGCTTTCTGTCTCCTACCAAACAACCTTATAAATAAATTTCTTTCTAAAACATTGTGTTCTCATGAATAACACCTTCCTCCTAGAACAAACAAACCAACAAAAACTGAATACAGAAAGGTTAAGACAACTTATTTGTTGACAGCAATTATAGAAAATTGGATCCCAAGATGTAAAAAAGTGGAGAAGGTTGCAGGGAAGGGGGAAATAAGCAGAGAGAAGAAAAGAACAAATAACAGAATTGTCAATGGGTCAGGAAGGTTGTGGAGATGTAAGTAGATATCTTAACAGTGTCAAATGAATTGGAGATCATGACAAGAAGTGAAAGCAGTGACAGTAGAAAGATGAGAAGAAAAGATGGGAGAAGAAATACTTGATGGCTTTGGAGGAATAACTGCACCATGGTAGTGTTACATCAATCCACTGTTGGTAATGGTGTGAAGGAAAATTAGTGTCTATCCCAGTCATCATTGTATTTATTTGATACCAAACTAATGATACATCATCCAATCAAAGATAACCAACATGGAGCTTTTATTGAAGTAGTAAATATGGTTGGTATGAAGATATGTTAACTCACAATTTAGTCAAGCCCTGTGGGCTTCTGAGTATACCCAGAGGCAACTCAGGGTCACATGTATTGTAGAAACCACTTCAGATATAGATTTCAGGTTTGATACAATAAAAAATAAGAAAGCATCATGTAAAAAACATTGTGCTACCTTTTTTAAAAAAATTATTTTTTCTCCAATTACATGTCAAGACAGTTTTTAGAATTCATTTTTATGAAATTTTGAGTTTCAAATTTTTCTCCCTCCCTGCCCTCCCCTCTTCCTAAAATGGTATGCAATTTCATATAGGTTATATGCTATCATGTAATGTTTTATTTCCATATTAGTCACAGTTGTGAAAGAAGAAACAGATCAAAAGAAAAATAAACACAAAAAAGAATAAAATAAGTGAAAAAAAAGTATGCTTCAATCTGCATTCAGAGTCCATCAATTGATTATCTGGGTATGGATAGCATTTTCCTTTGTACTTGTCTTAGATTATCACATTGCTGAGAAGAGCTAAGTCCTTCATTGTTGATTATCACATAGTGTTGCTGTGTACAATGTTTTCCTGCTTCTGCTCATTTCACTTCATGTCAGTTCATACAAGTCTTCCCAGGTTTTTCTGAAATCTGCCTGTTCATCATTTACTATCAATTCATACAAGTGTCAGTTCATACAAGTCTTCCCAGGTTTTTCTGAAATCTGCCTGTTCATCATTTCTTATTGCATGATAGTATTCCATTATGTTCATATACCACAGCTTGTTCAGCCATTCTTCAATTAATGGACATCCCTCAATTTCTAATATTTTTCCAACATGAAAAAGACCTGCTATAAATATTTTTGTATATATAGGCCCTTTTCCCTTTTTTATGATCTCTTTGGGATACCATCCTAGTAGTAATATTGCTGGATCAAAGGGTATAAATAGTTGGTTGCCCTTTGGGCATCATTCAAAATTGCTTTCCAGAATGGTTGGATCAGTTCACAACTCCACCAATAGTGCATTAGTGTCCCAGTTTTCCCACATCCTCTCCAACATTTATCATTTTTCTTTTTTGACATATTAGCCAATCTGATACGTGTGAGGTGGTAGCTCAGAGTTGTTTTAATTTGCATTTCTATAATCAAAAGTGATTTAGAGCACTTTGTCATATGTCTATAGATAGCTTTGGTTTCTTCATCTGAAAACTGCCTGTTGATATCCTTTGGTCATTTATCAGTTGGAGAATGGCTTATATTCTCATAAATTTGATTCAGTTCTCTATATATTTGAGAAATAAGAAGGATTCTGGTTTTTGACCCACTCTGTTATCTGCTTCTGTTTTATGGGAGAGTTCATCCCATTTACAGTTATGATTACTAACTGTGTATCTCATTCCATCCTATTTTTCCTCCTATCTGCTCACTCTCCCCCCTTTTACCCTTTCTCTCAACAGTGTTTTGCTTTGGTCTACCAACTCTCCTGGTCTGCCCTCTCTCCTATCAGTGCCCCACTCCCCCAACTGATATCCTCCCCTCCTACTTTCCTATCCTATAGGCAACTGATTTTGCATATTATTCCCTATTTGAGCCAATACTGATTAGAGCAAGGTTCAAGTGATACCCATTGCCCACCCTCCCATCTTTCCTTCCACTGTAATAGGTTTTTCATATCTCTTCATGTGAAATAATTTACCCCATTCTACCTCTTCCTTCCTTCTACACTCAGTGTACTCCTCTTTCTCAAACCTCAATTATTTTTTATGTAATTCTCTCAAATTCACTTCATACTTATACCCTCTGTCTATGTATATTCTTTCTAGCTGTACTATTAGTGGTGCAATTTTTAAGAATTATAAGTATTATCTTCCCATATATGGATGTCAACAATTCAGCTCCATTGAATCCCTTATGTTTTCTTCCTTCTTTTTTTTACCTTTAAGACTAATCTTGGGTCTTGATATTGAAGATGAAATTTTTTTGTTCAATTCTGATTTTCTCCTTATGAAAGCTTGAAATTCTTCTCTTTCATTGAATAATCATTTTCACCTTTGAAGTATTATGCTTAATTTTGCTTGGCAGGTTAGTCTTGGTTATAGTCCTAGCTCCTTTGCCTTCTAGAATATCATATTCCATGATATTTGATCCTTTAATGTTGCAGCTGCTAAGTCCTGTGTAATCCTGATTGTGGCTCCCTGATATTTGAATTGTTTCTTTCTGGCCACTTGCAGTATTTTTTTTCTCGATCTGGTAGTTCTGAAATTTGGCTATAGTGTTTCTTGGAGTTTTCATTTTGGGATCTCTTTCCTGAGGCAATCGATGGATTCTTTCAATGACTATTTTGCCCCCTGGTTCCAGGACCAGTTTCCTTGATAATTTCTTAAAAGAACCTGTCCAAGTCCTTTTGATTATGGCTTTCAGGTAGTCCAATGATTCTGACAATGTCTCTCCTGGATCTATTTTCCAGATCAATGATTTTTCCACTGAGGTATTTTACATTTCTATTTTTTATTCATTCTTTTGAATTTGTTTGATGATTCTTTATGTCTAATAGAATTGTTAGCTTCCACTTGCCTAATTCCAACTTTTAAAAGTTGTTTTCCTCAGTTAGCTTTTGTACTTCCTTTTCCATTTGGCCAGTTCTACTTTTGAAGTGGTTGTTCTCTTTTTCCAAGCTCTTGGCTCTTTTTTTCATAATTCTCCTGCATTACTCTCATTTCTTTTCCTGATTATTCTTCTACCTCTCTTATATGATTTTAAAGCTCTCCTTTGAGCTCTTCCATGAGTTCTTTATGGGTTTGAGACCACTTCCCATTTTTATTTGGGGTTTTGCCTATAGGTGTTTTGACATTGTTGTCTGCTTCTGCATTTGTGTCTTCATCCTCCCTGTCACTATAATAACTATGGTCATATTCTTTTTTTGTCGTTGTTGTTTGCTCATCTTTTTTGGGCCTTCTCCCTTTCTTTTAAATTTGAACTCTGCTCCCAGGGTGTAAGGGACACTATCTCAGGCTTCTTGTGCCAGGAACTGCAATCCCTAGCTGTTTGCCTGGTGTGGCACTGATGTTGCCTTGAGGCCCATGGGGTATGCTCTTGTCCGGTGCTGAGCTGAGGGAGTAAGGGGTGGCTGGTGCTGCTGGAGCCTGTAGGGGTTTAGCAGCTTACCTGGTGCTGAGCTGGGGTCCTGGTGATGGTGTCTGGCATGTGCTGAGGCCCAGTGGGGTTTTTCTGTGTTTACCTGGGGCTACACTGAAGCAAGTGGTTGTTTGCCCACTAGAGGCTACTTGTTTGTTCAGGGCTATGCTGAAGCACTTCAGGGTTCTTGGAGCTGGATTTGCCCCTTCCCCTGGCTTTGCTGAGGCATATGTGGGGGCGGGGGGAAGGTTTGTGTTGGTGTTTGCCTGCTCCACCTTACTAGGCCTCAGGACCTCCCACTGGTTTGCTGAGGTTGGTCTTGCTGCTGGCTTGTTGGGATGCTTCCTGTTCTGAATTGCATTCCCCTCCTACCTAAGTGAAACAGATCTTTCCTGCCAATCTTCCAAGTTTCTTGGGCTTAAAAAAAAGAGATTGTTTCACCCCATATTTTTACTGCTTCTGCTGTTACAGAATTTGTTTTGGTGTGTTATTTATGGTTGTTTGGAAGTGAGAATGAGTGAGTTATAGTGATTTACTGTTTACTCTTCTATCTTGGCTCCTGCAAGTCTGTTTTATTCTACAAAGAGAAGATCTGGGAGCATCTATTTGACTAGTAATTTTAATTGCTTTTTCCATTTTATTTTTATGTTTTATAATGTTTACATTTTATTTGTCTAGACCATCTCCAGTCTGTTCTGTAAGAATATGGAAAGAAAACAGATAAATAAAATATGTTAATAATTTGCAAAGGATAAGAATTTTAAAATAAATCAGAAAGTACAAAGTTGATCACATTATGTAACCCTTACATCAGAAGCTTTCTTCTGACCGAAAGCACCCTAGGATACATTAGGAAGACTCCTATAAATATGGTCTATTTGTTTCCACCTAGAGAAAACTGAGATGTTGGTATATGTTCCCTCCTCTGTAGCACACACTAACACCCCCTACAAGCACTCACAATCACAAGGTATCTTGCAGTTTTCCAGTATCAACTTTGGTAGTATCCTCAATTCTTCACTCCCCTTCACCCCATGTAGCAACAACTACAACAACAAAAGCAACAACAAATTTAACCAATTCTTTAATCTTGTGATCTCTACCTTCTCAACATCTCTCATCCAGCCATTTCTCTTCATTCACTCAGCTATCACTTTAGTTCAGGCCATCATCAGTTCTCTCCTTTATTATTCAACAGTATTCTAATTGGTATTTCTGCCTAAAACTTCTTGTTCTAGTCCATTTTACATGCACACCTTTAACACCAGGATTTTTCTTAAGTAGAAATCTGAACATGTCACTCCCCTATATAATCAATTCCAGTGACTCTCTATTGGCTCTTGAATAAAACATAAACTTTTCAATTTAGCTTTTAAAGTCTCTTATAGCCTGGGTCCAATCTATATATTAGCCTTATATATTCCTCCTCCTTCAGCTAGGGACTGCACTACATAGAGTATTGTTTTTTAATTTATTTAATATATTAAGTTTTCAGCATTGATTTTCACAAGAGTTTGAATTACAAATTTTCTTCCCCATTTTTACCCTCCCACCCAATCCAAGATGGAATATATTCTGGTTGCCTTGTTCCCCAGTCAGCCCTCCCTTCTGTCACTCCACTCCCCTCCCATCCCCTTTTCCCTTACTTTCTTGTAGGGCAAGATAAATTTCTATGCCCCATTGCCTGTGTATCTTATTTCCTAGTTGCATGCAAAAACTTTTTTTTGTTGTTTTTGAACATCTGTTTTTAAAACTTTGAGTTCCAAATTCTCTCCCCTCTTCCCTTCCCACCCACCCTCCCTAAGAAGTCAAGCAATTCAAAAAAGGCCACATGCATATCATTATGTAAAACCCTTCCACAGTACTCATGTTGTGAAAGACTAACTATATTCTACTCCTTCCTAACCTACCCCCCTTTATCCAATTTTCTCCCTTGACCCTGTCCCTTTTTGAAAGTGTTTATTTTTGATTACCTCCTCCCCCATCGGCCCTCCATTCTATCGTCCCCCCTTTTTTATCTTCTTCCTCTTTCTTTCCTGTGGGGTAAGATACCCAATTGAGTACGTATATTATTTCCTTCTCAGGTCAAATTCGATGAGAGCAAGATTCACTCATTCCCCCTCACCTGCCCCCTCTTCCCTTCCTACAGAACTGCTTTTTCTTGCCACTTATGTGAGATAATTTACCCCATTCTATCTCTCCCTTTCTCCCTCTCACAATATATTTCTCTCTTATCCCTTAATTTGATTTTTTTAGATATCCTCCCTTCATATTCAACTCACCCTGTGCCCTCTGTCTATATATATGTGTGTATATATATATATATATGTATGTATGTATATATGTATATATATACATACATATATACGCACACATACATGTATATTCCATTTAGCTACCCTAATATTGAGGTCTCATGAATTATACACCTCATCTTTCCATGTAGGAATGTAAACAAGACAGTTCAACTTTAATAAGTCCCTTGTGATTTCTCTTTCTTGCTTACCTTCTCATGCTTCTCTTGATTCTTGTATTTGAAAGTCAAATTTTCTATTCAGCTCTGGTCTTTTCAGTGAGAAAGCTTGAAAGTCCTCTATTTCATTGAAAATCCATATTTTGCCTTGGAGCATGATACTCAGTTTTGCTGGGTAGGTGATTCTTGGTTTTAATCCTAGCTCCCTTGACCTCTGGAATATCATATTCCAAGCCCTTCGATCCCTTAATGTAAAAGCTACTAGATCTTGTGTTATCCTGATTGTGTTTCCACGATACTCAAATTGTGTCCTTCTGGCTGCTTGCAGTATTTTCTCCTTAATCTGGGAGCTCTGGAATTTGGCAACAATATTCCTAGGAGTATTCTTTTTGTGATATTTTTCAGGAGGTGATAGGTAGATTCTTTCAATTTCTATTTTACCCTCTGGCTCTAGAATATGAGGGCAGTTTTCCTTGATAATTTCTTGAAAGATTATATCTAGACTCTTTTTTTGATCATGGCTTTCAGGTAGTCCAATAATTTTTAAATTATCTCTCCTGGATCTATTCTCCAGGTCAGTGGTTTTTCCAATTAGATATTTCACATTGTCTTCCACTTTTTCATTCCTTTGGTTTTGTTTTATAATATCTTGATTTCTCATCAAGTCACTAGCTTCCACTTGCTCCAATCTAATTTTTAAGGTAGTATTTTCTTCAGTGGTCTTTTGGACTTCCTTTTCCATTTGGGTAATTCTGCCTTTCAAGACATTCTTCTCCTCATTGGCTTTTTGGAGCTCTTTTGCCATTTGATTTAGTCTATTTTTTAATGTGTTGTTTTATTCAGTATTTTTTTGGGTCTCCTTTAGCAAGTCATTGACTTGTTTTTCACGGTTTTCCCGAATCATTCTCACGTCTCTTCCCAATTTTTCCTCTACTTCTCTAATTTGCTTTTTCAAATCCTTTTTGAGCTCTTCCATGTCCTGAGACCAGTTCATGTTTTTCTCAGAGGCTTTCGATGTAGGCTCTTTGACTTTGTTGACTTCTTCTGGCTGTATGTTTTGGTCTTCTTTCCCACCAAAGAAGGATTCCTAAGTCTGGGTCTGACTCTGAGTCCATTTTTGCTGCCTGGCCATGTTCCCAGCCAACTACTTGACCCTTGAGTATTTCTTTGGGCTATGACTGCTTGTAGAGTAGAGAGTACTTTGTTCCAAGCTTGAGGGTATGCACTG
This sequence comes from Trichosurus vulpecula, assembly GCF_011100635.1. Taxonomy (NCBI): domain Eukaryota; kingdom Metazoa; phylum Chordata; class Mammalia; order Diprotodontia; family Phalangeridae; genus Trichosurus; species Trichosurus vulpecula. The sequence continues at coordinate 181,746,283 of NC_050578.1, read as the reverse complement.
TTGTTTTCAGAGCTATTTCTATGCAGCCAGGTCTTGCCACACCAGCACTCCTCCTCCCCCTAGAACTGCCAACCAGGACTGGACTCACATCTTAAGCAGGCTCTGCACTCCTGCTCTGATCCTTTACTTAATTCCTCCCAGCAGGTGGGCCTGGGGCCAGAAGCAACTGCAGCTGCAGTTCTGTAGCTGCACTTTCCCTGCTGTCCCTGGGATGGTAGCTGAACCGGGAAATCCTTCACTCTGTCCCCACAACTTTTCCCACTAACCTTCTCTGTTGTCTTTGGTGTTTGCAGGTTGAGAAGTCTGGTAACTGCCAGAGCTCACTGATTCAGGGTGCCAGGGCCCGTTCCGCCTGGCCTGCAGCCCAAGCTGGGCTCTGCTCTCCCTGCTCCCAGCTCTGGGAGATAGACCTTACCCAGCGACCATCCAGGCTGTCCTGTGCTGGAGCCCTGCTTCCCTCTTTCATGGGTTCTGCAGTTCTTCTCTGTTGCCTTTGGTGTTTGTGGATCGAGAAGTCTGGTAATTGCCACAGCTCCCCAATTCAGGATGCTAGGGCCTGTTCCACCTGGCTCCCAGTCTGTTTGGTCCAGGTGCAGCTCACGCTGGGCTCTGCTCTGCTCCCAGTTCCGTGTGATGGACCTCACCCAGTGACCATCCAAGCTGTCCTGGGCTGGAGCCCTGCTTTCCTCTGCTATTTTGTGGGTTCTGTAGTTCTAGAATTTGTTCAGAGCCATTTTTTATAGGTTTTTGGAGGGACGTGGTAGGGAGCTCACGCAAGTCCCTGCTTTCCAGCCGCCATCTTGGCTCCACCCCCCCTACGTAGAATATTTAGACAGGAGTCTAGAAGACCTGAGTTCAAATATGATTACAGACGCTTAACTGTGTGACCCTTGGCAAGTCACTTAAACTGTCTGCTTCAGTTTCCTCAACTAAAAAATGAGGATAATAATCCTATACCACAAGGGTATTTTGAGGATCAAATGAGATATTTTCAAATTGCTTAGTGAAGTGTCTGGAATATAGCAAGCATTTAATAAGTGCTTGTTTCCTTCCTTCCTTCCTGTCCTGCTTTGGGATCCAGTCGAACTGACCTTCTTTCTATTCCTCACATATGGTAATTCATCTACTTCTACACCTTTCCATAGGCTGTCCCCCATGTCTGTAATGTACTTTTTCACTTCTGCCTCACAGATTCACAATCTTCTTTCAAAATGGTAGCTCAACCACTTTCTCTGTATATCTTTTCTTGATCCTCTCAAGTACTATTGCCGTGCCTCCGAAACTATTTTGTAATTAAAAACTTTCTCTTTATTTGTATTTATTCTCCTCTTAGTTGTTTTTCAATAGTTGTCATACAATCTTGTGATCTATTTCCTTAAATCTTCATTTATTTCCTTTTTCACTTCCGCTGACAGGTACTGTGCTCCAGTGAAACCATCACTTTTCCTTCAATCTTCACTGATTTTCACCCAGACTTTCTTAATCATGCCTTTTCCTGCTTACATGAGGCCTTTCCTTATTCCCCAACTTCTAGTTCCTTCCCTCCAGCACTACTTTGTGTGTGTGTGTGTGTGTGTGTGTGTGTGTGTGTATGTGTGTGTACTTATACATTTATGTGTTGTCTCCTTCATTAGAATATAATATTCTTGCCACTAGGGATTGTTTCATACTTGCTAATTGTAACCTTAATGCCTAGCACATAGTATGCATTTAATAAATATTTGATTGATGGCACTAAGCATAAGAACATATTTTATTTTTGCAATAAAGGACACAGCATCATAATAGAGGAAGAGACTTTCCCCATTTACCTTTTCCATCATTGCTTTCCATTCTGAATTTACCTATTGGTCACTCACTATGGTAGATGTTCTTCCCAGATGCTCACTGCTGTAGCTATTGATCTTCACTCTGTTATTCCCATAGTTCTTTCATATGCAGGAATATAATACTTCCAAGCTTTTCAAAACCTTTCAGCTCTTTCAAGACCTGAGTCAGAATGCCTCCTAGGTACTAAAATAATTCTCTTCTTTTATCCAGGTATCATTGACCTACCCTAACCCCAAATGGTTTCTTAGGCAACTTTGAGAATCTGTTCTTGCTTGTTCTGTTCTAAGACATCTCTATTTTCCAACACACTTCAGCTCCTGGTAAGTACATCCCACATTCTTTTTCCTTCCCTCAGTGCCCTCCTAAATCCCTCCCAATATTACTTTTACTTGTTCAATACCTCTCAGTAAGTCTAAGGGTTTTGAGTGGCCCCTCTGTGCATTCTCCCTACTTGTCTTCCTATTTCACATATTTCTCTCTAACATTTGGCTTCGTTTATACAATTTGCCCCAGGAAGAGTTGCGAGAGATCTGTGAAAGAGGTTGGGATTGGAGTTGGCGGTAGGGGAAGGATGGGCAGGTAGAGAATTCCAATGACTGTTCCTAGTACATAATCCCATAACTCAGGGAGAGGGGACAACCCTATGCAATGAAAATTACTCATGTCATCATTTGACCTGCCTATAACAAACATTTTTCTAGTTATTTGACTTGAAAGCTTAAAAACAGACAGCTGACCAAATCTGTTGTAGTTGAGGATTCCCAAGTGTAGGGCTAAATTAGAGTGCCTAAGTTGTGTTTTATATAAATGCTTCTTAGTAAAGAGATCAATAGATGTGCAAAATGCCTAGCCCAATGTTGGCTGAAAAGGGAAAACTGATAAATAAATGCAGTTGACTAAGCCATAAATATTTTAGGAAAGGTGACTTTGGCATTTCAACATAAGTCACAGTATTAGAATCAGGAAATGATGAAGGTGCAGAAGAGCTGTTCAACTTTTCCAAAGAACTCATTTTCTAAACAGCTTTTGATGTTGGTGAAACTGTTCAATTTTTATTATGTTTGCCAATTTGTATCCGAGTAAGTGCCAGATCAACTCCCCTTTAAAAGTGTCAGCAGAGAAAGGAGATATTTACCATTGCTTCTTAATTCCCAATGACATCTACAGAATGATAGAATGAGATCATGATGATTCCCCCTGAATCATCAAGATTAAATTATGTTTGATAAGCTTAGCATCTTGCTTATTAAGTACCTACTTTTACAGGCCTTTTCTTATACTGTGTGCTCCAGACAAATATATAAATGCATAAAGTATAAAATATACCATGCATCATGTTCTCTACCATGTTTAGAATCAACCTCCCTTAATCTCCCACTGTTGCAATCTCTTCTTTCCTGTAGGTTTCAACTCATTCCAACAAAAGCTTATTAATTGCTTATGACTCAAAAAAGTCCTGTGCTAGGCGATGAAAGTTTAAAAACAAAGTAGCCTCTGCTGTGAAAAATGCTTATATTCTTCTGGGGGCTGTGACGTGTGCTAGGATAAGTATGATCTTTTTGATGGTTATTTGATTTCATTGATGTGCATACTTCTAACTTATCCATACCTTTTTATCCTATATGACTTTTGTCTATGGGCCCCCATAAATTCAGTGGGATCTCTCTACCCAACATTCTTGTTGTCATTCTCGTAAATCTCTAAATGCTTTGTAGATACCAAAAGATAACACTGACTGTACTGTGGAAACCTTTGGTTTCATTGCATGACTAACCTACTCCCTTTTCTAGACATACAGCTTTCTGACGGTGGCCTTTTTGTCACTTTTCTGGCACTATTCTTTACTGTTGGTATGTTTCAGCCTCCTCATACCCAGCCTGACCCTCTTCATTGCCTCTTGGTGACCTATATCTTTAATTCTTGGGATTTTATGGTATTCCATGACTTATAGCCATAAAACTTCTCCGGAAGAACATTGATATTTTTAAAAGAGTATGGTAATTTACAACTCAACAAATCTAAAACAGAACTCATTATTCCCACTTCACCCTCAACAAAGTCTCTCCCTGTTCCAAACTTCTGTATCACTATCGAGGTCACCATCCTCTCAACAACCTCAGTTAAGAATCTGTCACCCTTGAGTTTCCTTTCTCACTAACCCTACATATCCAATCTATTGTCAAATCCACTTGTTTCTAGCTCTATATCATCTCTTAAATACTTCCTTCCTCTTAAACAGCCCACAGCCCAGATTAGGCCCTTATCACCTCTCATCTGGACTATTGCAATAGCTTTCTATTAGGTTTCCTTTAGTTAACTCCCTCCTCATTTCAGTCCTTCCTACACTCAGCTGCCAAAGTGATTTCTGAAGGCACAGTAGTGATCATGTCAATCCTCTGCTTAAGTAAACTCAATTGGATCCCTACTACTTCTGGAATCAAATGGAAAGTCCACTCTTTGGCATCTCAAGCTTTTAATAACCATCTGGTCCCTTCCTACTTTTCCAATCTTTTTATACTCTGTGATCCAGCTGCACTGGCCTAACTCTTGTTCCTCATGTATAACAATCCACCTTCCATCTTCATCATTTCTTTGAACTGGAATGTTCTATACCCTCACCTCTACCTTTTACTTTCCCTTGATTTTTTCAAGATTTAGTTCAAGTTCTATTATCCTGCAAGAAGCCTTCCCAAATCCCCTAGCTACTAGTGCTTTCTCCTCTGAAAATACCTTTCACCTGATTTTTATATCTTTACTATTCTAGTAAAAGAATATGAGTCCCTTGAGGTCAGGGACTTTTTTGTGCCTTACTTTGTATCCATAGAGCTTAGTACAGTGCCTGGCATATTGCAAGTGCTTAATAAATATTTATTGACCCTAAGTGTATGCCCTACTGATTCTCAGGAAAGGAGTAAAGATGGTAGGGAATATATAAGATGAATTGCTTTGGAAATAATTAAGAAAGGAGAGAACATTAACAACCAGCATAATAAGGGAATTCTTCATAAGAAAGTGGCACATGGGCTGAGTCTTGAAGAAAAAATATGTAATTTCAATGGCAGAATGAGGAAAGAGGGAATTACAGGCATGTAGGGCAGCTTCTGCAAAGGTACAGGTGAGGAAGGAGATATGCCAGTGTAATACGGTGGGAAAAAATATGGGTCCTAAATCAGGAGACTGAAGTTCAAATGCTACATCTTATAATTACTACCAGTGTAATCTGGGTCAGTTACTTCACCTGTCTGGGTGTCAGTTTCCTCATTTTTAAAGTCAAAAGAATATCCTATTACAGCTGTTGTTGTTGTTTGCCCTTCATTCTGGAAGAGCGACCATGACATCAGGAAGGTGATGCCATGACTTGCAAGTGAATTGGATTTAAGTGAGGGAGGGCTGTATAGTCACCAGCCTCACTTTCTCTTCTGGAGCCATTTGGACCCAGTGGCAAGATATAGATCAGGATGACCAGAGATGCCACCCCCCTCCCCACGAATGCATTTATAGCTTTAGATCTATGATTCTACATTGAATTTTGAGACCAATAAGTAGTTCAGTTTGGCAGGCAGATATATGTATGAACAGAGAGCAATGTGAAATAAGTCTGAAAACAGTAAATTGTGGTTGTATTGTAGGGCACAGAGACAGCAATGATATTAGGTGAGGCTAGAAAATTAGGCTGGTTTTTCAGGTTTTTGGAGAACCCACATTCCCCAATTGGGGATCTTGATGGCCCCTATTTCCTGAGTCATCCAAAATCTTTTTCTTTTAAGTGAGTCTTGATTAGGCTACATCTCTGGGACATCTAAAGCAAGCTACATAGCAGTCTCTCCCCTTGGGATCTTACGACCTTGCAGATCCTATGTTTTTGGTGGTCATTGTCCATAGAGACTAGGCAGAGTGGAGCCTTTTGCAAGTATCACAAGATCTCTGGAATAAGTAACGGTTAAACTTCAGGACTGCTTTTGGACTTAGTTCTGGCCCTCTCTATCCTTCCTTATTCCTTTTCTGGCACGGAGTTGCTGCAGTCATAATGCCCGTGGCCCTTCAGAGGACTCCATACATCCTGAAGAAATAGCTTAGGTCCCACCTTCAAGTGTCAGGCTTGCTTTCCTCATCAATAAGTCAGATGATACCTTCTTAAAATGGGCTCGAAAGTCCAAGGAGTGGTATTGTTGGGAAGTTCCTTGGATTCTTATAGCACAGCGGAGGTAAAAACATTTCAAATATAACTATGGTGAATGCATGTAAGAAAGAGAATCACCTTGTTGACTTAGCTCCTTCAATAAGTTGCATGTTAGGGGTTTATGACCTCCTAGTCCAGTGGTGGAGAATCTGTGGCCTTCTAGGTCCTCAGGTGCAGTCTTTTGACTGAGTCTAAGTTTTGCAGAACAAATCCTTTTATTAAGGGGATTTGTTCTGTGAAGTTTGGATTCAGTCCAAGGGCTGCACTTGAGGACCGAGAGGGACACATATGGCCTCAAGGCCACAGATTCCCTACCTCTGTCATAGCCAGTTTACTATACAGATGGCTCTTATGTGTGATGAGAATTTTTTTTTTAAATTTTTTTAATTTAAATTTATTTATTTAACATATTTAGTTTTCAGCATTGATTTTCACAAGAGTTTGAATTACAAATTTTCTCCCCATTTCTACCCTCCCCCCCACTCCAAGATGGCATATATTCTGGTTGCCCTGTTCCCCAGTCAGCCCTCCCCTCTATCACCCCCCTCCCCTCTCACTCCCTTTTCCCTTCCTTTCTTGTAGGGCAAGATAAATTTCTATGCCCCATTGCCTGTATATCTTATTTTTTAGTTGCATGCAAAAACTTTTTTTTTGTTTTTGAACATCTGTTTTTAAAACTTTGAGTTCCAAATTCTCTCCCCTCTTCCCTTCCCACCCACCCTCCCTAAGAAGTCCAGCAATTCAACCTAGGCCACATGTGTATCCACACTACTCATGTTGTGAAAGACTAACTTCATTTTGCTCCTTCCCAACCCATCCCGCTTTATTGAATTTTCACCCTTGACCCTATCCCCTTTCCAAAGTGTTTGTTTAGATTACCTCCACCCCCATCTGCCCTCCCCTCTATCATCCCCCCCCTTTTATTTTTATTTTTTTTATCTTCCTCCCTCTTCTTTCCTGTGGGGTAAGATACCCAACAGAGTATGTATGGTATTCCCTCCTCAGGCCAAATCTGATGAGAGCAAGGTTCACTCATACCCCCCTCACCTGCCCTCTCCCCTCCTCCCACAGAACTGCTTCCTCTTTCCACCTTTATGCAAGATAATCCATCCCATTCTATCTCTCCCTATCTCCCTCTCTCAGTATGTTGCTCTCTCATCCCTTAATTTCATTTTATTTCTTTTAGATATCTTCCCTTCATCTTCAACTCCCCCTGTGTCTGCTCTCTCTCTTTTACATATATATACATACATACATATATATATACATACATACATATACCCATATATATACACACATATACATACATACACATACACATAGATATATACATACATACACATTCACCTATATATATACATAAACACATATATATGCATATTCCCTTCAGCTACCCTAATACTGAGGTCACGAATCATACACATCATCTTTCCATGTAGGAATGTAAACAAAACAGTTCAGCTTTAGTAAGTCCCTTGCAATTTCTGTTTCTTGATTACCTTTTCATGCTTCTCTTGATTCTTGTGTTTGAAAGTCAAATTTTCTATTCAGTTCTGGTCTTTTCACTGAGAAAGCTTGAAAGTCCTCTATTTTATTGAAAATCCATATTTTGCCTTGGAGCATGATACTCAGTTTTGCTGGGTGGGTGATTCTAGGTTTTAATCCTAGCTCCATTGACCTCCGGAATATCGCATTCCAAGTCCTTCGATCTCTTAATGTAGAAGCTGCCAGATCTTGGGTTATTCTGATTGGGTTTCCACAATACTCAAATTGTTTCTTTCTGGCTGCTTGCAATATTTTCTCCTTGATCTGGGAGCTCTGGAATTTGGCGACAATATTCCTAAGAGATTTCTTTTTGGGATCTATCTGAGGAGGCGATCGATGGATTCTTTCAATTTCTATTTTGCCCTGTGGCTCTAGAATATCATGGCAGTTCTCCTTGATAATTTCTTGAAAGATAGTATCTAGGCTCTTTTTTTGATCATGGTTTTCAGGTAGTCCAATAATTTTTAAATTATCTCTCCTGGATCTATTTTCCAGGTCAGTGGTTTTTCCAATGAGATATTTCACATTGTCTTCCATTTTTTCATTCCTTTGGTTCTGTTTTATAATATCCTGATTTGTCATAAAGTTACTAGCTTCCACTTGCTCCAATCTAATTTTTAAGGTTGTATTTCCTTCAGTGTCTTTTGGACCTCCTTTTCCATTTGGCTAATTCTGCCTTTCAAGGCATTCTTCTCCTCATTGGCTTTTTGGAGCTCTTTTGCCATTTGAATTAGTCTATTTTTTAAGGTGTTGTTTTCTTCAGTGTATTTTTCAGTATTTTTTTGGGTCTCCTTTAGCAAGTCATTGACTTGTTTTTCATGGTTTTCTCGCATCCTTCTCATTTCTCTTCCCAATTTTTCCTCTACTTCTCTAACTTGCTTTTCCAAATCCTTTTTGAGCTCTTCCATGGCCTGGGACCAGTTCATGTTTTTCTTGGAGGCTTTTGTTGTAGGCTCTATGACTTTGTTGTCTTCTTTACGCTGTATGTTTTGGTCTTCTTTGTCACCAAAGAAAGAATCCAAAGTCTGAGACTGAATCTGGGTGTGCTTTCGCTGCCTGGCCATATTCCCAACCAACTAGCTTGACCCTTGAGTTTTTCAGTGGGGTATGACTGCTTGTAGACCAACGAGTTCTATGTTCCACGTTTGGGGGGGAGGTGCCAGCTCTGTCACACCAGCACTCCTCCTTCCCCAAGAACCCCCAGTCCGGGCTGGGCTTAGATCTTTAGCAGGCTGTGCACTCCTGCTCTGATCTGCTACTTAATTCCTCCCACCAGGTGGGCCTGGGGCCGGAAGCAGCAGCAACTGTAGCTGCCCCACCTCCGCTGCCCCCAGGGCTGGAAGCTGAACCATGAACTCCTTCCACTCCCGCAGCTTTTCCCACTAACCTTCTCCGCGGTCTTTGGTGTTTGTGGGTTGAGGAGTCTGGTAACTGCCGCAGCTCACATAATCAGGGCGCTAGGGCCCCATCCACCCGACTCCAAGTTTGGTTGTTCCGAGCCGCTCAGGCTGGGCTCTGCTCCACTCTGTTCCCAGCTCCCAGCTCCGTGTGGGAAAGACCTCACCCAGAGACCATCCAGGCTGTCCTGGGCTGGAGCCCTGCTTCCCTCTGCTGTTCTGTGGGTTCTTCTGTTCTAGAATTGGTTCAGAGCCATTTTTATAGGTTTTTGGAGAGACTCGGTAAGGAGCTCACAGTAGTCCCTGCTTACCAGCTGCCATCATGATGAGAAATTTTTAACTGTGATAGAGGTCATTATTTGTTCTGTAGCCCCAATATTCCTGATGGTGTTCAATCTCCTTGTTGCCACACTGCATCAGAAAATCTACTGTGAACTGCAAAATTTTTTCTTCACCCTCCCCATCGACCATGTGGTTAAGATCAGAGACTCATTGCTACTAAATGGGGGAGAAAAAGCCTAAGATTACTAGAGTTTGTTCTCATCCATGATTCCCACCCCCACCCCCTTTTACCCTTCCCCTTCTCATCCTTTAAAATGAACCCTTTCTTTGGGGAGGAGAGAGGGAGGCAAAATTATTCTTTTTTCTTTTTCCACTTAGTACTACCTATGTCAAAAAGATTGTTCAGTAAAAACTATAAAAGGATTTAGATGGTGAAGGGTCCTCTAAAATAACCTTAGGACTTTGCTACCATGAGATAGTATTCAATTCAATTCAATAAATGTTAATTAAGCACAAGAACTGTGCTAAGGGATTAAAGAAAAGTCAAAAGACAGTCCCTACCCTCGATTTGCTAATAATCCAATGGAGCAAATAATATGCAAACAAATTTATAGAAAACAAATCATATAGAGGATAAAGATGATATAATTAAAAGAGGAAAGTGCTGGAATTAAGAGGATTTAGGGGAAACTTTTTCATGGAAGGTGTGATTTTAATTGAGACTAATGGAAGCCAGTGATCAATATCTACCAGCTAATGTTCCCTTTTCCCATCCTCCACAATGTAGGTGAGGGTATTTTTCCCTAAAATGCATGTAGTCAATACTTGATTTGCTTTGGGTATAAGGCTTCCTTCTAGCCTCTGACTATGTCAGTTGATATGACTTCCTGGTGACCCAGGGGCAGAAAAAGCCATATGACCATAGAGCACTGGATTTGATTCAGAAAACCAGTTTTTAAATCCCACCTCTGGCATGTTCTATCAGTGTGTCCCTGGGCAAGTCACTTAATCTCTCTGTGTCTCAGTTTCCTTATCTGTAAAATGAGATTAGACTTAGTGGCTTCTAAGGTCTCTTCCAGCTCTCAATCTACGATCTTATGGTCCTATATGTAAGATACTACCTGTATCTGAGGAAGATAAAAGTTGAAAAGGACAGTCTTTTTCTCCAGAGAATTTTCAATCTAGAGAGAGATTTCTATAAAACTTTAAGGTATATAAAACTCTTTACATACGTATATCTCATTTGAATTTCAAAATAGCCCAGTGTAGTGGTAAGTACCACATGAATTATTATCACCATTTCACAGATGAGGAAGCTGAGACCTTGATTAGAAACACACAGCTATTGAGAGAATGAACATTGATTGTCCTGACTCCAACTCCAGCATGTCATCCAAAAACCACATCCTTTTGCTTTCAATATTGGCAATAATTTGGCTACATTGACATTTTAAATGCAAGAATTATGTCACATCTCTGAGAAGCTTTACTCTCCCCCTGCTCATTGTCTACAGATTTTCTGATTTAGCCAGCTGCATAGGTATTCCCTACTGCATAATTGTGAAATGCATACTTTTCAATTTGTAGGGCCATGAGATTCTTCCAGGAGGAACCCTTTGAGAATTTATGTGGTTTTTCCCTCTGCCTCCAGATATGGCCACACCCTAAACACCAGAGTTAGATGTACATCTATTTTCTTTTTAAAACTCTACAGGGAAATCGATTCCATAAACTCCTTTGGTAACCCATTGCACTGTTTAATGGAACATGTCCATTCATCTATAATAATATTTGTAATTATACAGTACATTTCTTTAGAATAGCCTTCAGCACTTTTAAGATGTTATTTCAAGCCTGAAGATATTCCCAGAAGTAGGAGCTAAGCATCATTGTGCTCCTGGAGGGCATAGGCAGTGTCTTTTTCTGTGTTCTGTTCAGTGCCCAGCACACTGTGAACACTTTAGAAATGTTAAATAACAAGAAGAGTAATTTTACAGATGGATGGGTTGAGAAAGAGTGAAGTTAAGTCTTCTCCCAGTGGCCATGCTGCAGAGAACTGGGGCTTCTCCCTCCCCCTCTCCGCATATGGTTACTTTTCACCAAGCATTCTTATTGGACTCATCTTTCAGAGTTTCTTCAGAGCTGAATACATAAAAGCTAGTGTTCACAGTACACACTCAGTTTTGAGACTAACCAATCACTTCCTTCCTAACATCCCCATGATGTAGGTAGGACAGGTAGGATTATCCTCATTTTACAAATAGGAAGAAGGGAGTTTGAGAGAGTTTAAGTGATTGGCCTAGAATCACATAATAAGTAGCAACAGAATTCAGTGAAAGCCTGACTGACTCATCCTACTTCAGTAAGTAAAGATCTCATTTGATTCTGACTACATCCTTGTGGGGGGTGGTCAAGGCAGATGTTATCCCCATTCTACAAATAAGGAAGCTGAAGCTAGGAGAGATCAAGTTGATTACCTGAAGATCAAAAGCTGAGGCTTCTTCTCAGATCCCTTGACAACAAATGCAGTATTTTGGGGTTTTTGTTTTGTTTATTCCATCATACTGCAAGTTCCTACAACTTTGGAAGCATAAATTGACTCTTTGCCAAGGCCAGAGCTGGCCTTGGACCATTCTGTTCAATAGCTCTTGAAAGCATTTGTCATGTAAAATTTTGTAATTTACTTATTATCATATTATACCATAAACTCTATAGAAGGCAGGGACATTATCTTACTTAAATTTTATTGCCCCAGGTTCCTAGCATACAACTCTGCAACCAATTCTGCAGTTAATTGGTGTTGACTGAATAAATGAACACCACAGTTTGCCTCAGTTGTCTGTTCTATCAGCCACCTAGCTGCACTGGGACTCCCTACAAAGCACTCCACCTGTGTTTGCACTTCTTGAGTCTGCCCTAAGTCCATTCTGCCTCATCAAATTTTATTTTTCCAATCATTTGTCTCATTTCCTCAGTACTCTAATACCATACAACTTGATGTAATCAAATAATCAGTGGGTGTGTTAATAAGAAAGTAGGGTGTAATGTGGAGGAACGATTATTAGATTTCTCAAAAAAATATTGACATGTATACCTTTGTAACAACAATGCTACTTGCCGCTACTGTGGACCAACAACACCAGCACACAGGAGGGCTGCTAGCACAGGTTCTTTAATCTACTTTTCCAAGGAAAGCAACTTTAAGGGGTTAGCAATCTCACTTTAATTAATCATACATATATCATTTGCTTAGTTCAGGGGGAAAAGCCAGCACCCTGAACTTCAGAGAGTATACAAACAGAAATTACAAGCATATATTATACAAACAGCAAATAAACACAAACTAGCAGACAGGCTTCCGACCATCTAACTACAGCAATACATACAGTTACCAGGGAGAGAGGCATCAATATCTGGGTTTTCCAAGCTGAGGGGCTCCATGATGGCTACCCAGAGTTTCATCTGGTCAAATCACAAGACACTCTTCCAGTGAGTGAAAGCCCCAAGCAAAATGCTAACCTGAGTATATATACCCTTTTTCAGGGTCAAAGGGTCAAACTCATGCAACTTAGGCTTTCTTGTAACTTGAGCAGGTCATCAAAGACTCCTGATTCAATCAAAGACTCATGATTAAAACAAAAGCAAGACTCAATCAAAAGCCCTTGATCGCCATAATGCTGAGAACAAAAGACAACAAAAAATTTACTTTGTTTTCCATTACATTTGAAAGGCAAGACTCATCAAAGGTACTTGACTGCCTTAGTGCTGAGAAGCACTCCTAAAGAAAAAACAAAGGCAAAAAGTCCCACTCTGCTTGCCATCACAATGTTTAACATTACAATTCCCATAATATCAACCTCAAGCCAAGTTGAATCTTCCCTAGAAATGAAAAAGAGTTAAGTAAAACCACCTGTCAATGAAAACCCTCCGATAACATATGCAATATTGTACAGATGGATTCTCACTTCCACCTCTTTACCATATATGAGACAAGTGGATTTCATTATCTTTTCCCTAGGACCAAGGTTGATTGAAGCATCTTAGATTTAGAGTGGAAAAGGACATCAAAAGTCACCTGATCTGACAACCTCATTTGGCAGATGAGAAAGCCAAAGCCCAAAGAATTTAAGGGTACTGCCCAAGGTCATATTTGAGATAGGTTTTGAAATCAGGTCATTTGAACAGTCTTTCAACTGAATTACAATGTACCCTATTGCAATGAAATTCATAGGCTACTTTTCAGTACTATTTACATTCACATAATTGAAATCATTTTGTATATTGTTCTCTTTATTCTATTGCTTCATACAGCATTAGTTTACAAAAAACAGTATTTCTCATATTCTGTGTTTCTTACAGCACAATAATGTCCTATTGTATTTATGCACCACAATTTGTTTGGCCATTTCCCAGTTACTCGATGGGCAATCACTTTGTTTCTAGTATATTTTTTCTAGTATATTGTTTTCTAGTATATTGTTTCTAGTATATTTTTAATCTTAATTTAGTTTTGGGTTTTTCTTACTATAAAATAATTGAATTTTTTACAGGGCTTTGATCAATCACTCTTGTAAGCAGTTGAGCTTCTGATTAATTTTCCAACATCATTCTCTACAAAACTACAAAGTCTCTATGTATTTGGAATCTAGGTCTGATTATAAGTAAGTTATTTTAACTTTGTTCACACTTATTTGAAATGTGCAATTGAAATATAGCCAAGCTGGTTTGCTTTTATATGGCCCTGTTTGTATGCATATGTTGGAAGGTGGAAGGGAAAAAGAAAGGAGGGAGAGAGAGGAGAGAATTTTTTTTGATAAGGTCATTGACGGAGATGTAAATGGAGCTGCTTCCACTGTCTTGCAGAGGGACATACAGGTTATGATCCTCATAAGTATCCTTTTGAGGAAGTCCTGTTACTGAGGTGAGAACATTATCCCTCTTAGTCATGTAATCCTGCATTATGAAGTATCAAGAATTCATGTAGAAAAGTGGGGGAAGGAAGAGATTTGCAAATAAATTGATGAGAAAAATGTTCTCATTCTCTCTCTGAAGGGAAGAAATGTGAAGTGGGTTGTCCTTGGGAAAGAGTGCTTGAGGCCTGCCTTGGCATGAATTTGCTGATAACAGAAACACATTAGAATGTCAAGAATCCTACTGCAGCAAGAACGGGAAAAATCAACAAGCAAAAAAATAAAATCAATGAGTTTCAATATTGACTTTGTCTCATTTTTTTGGAAGTAGAGATTCAGAATTATGGGATTTGGGGCTGGCTCTTAATATTGGGATGCTATAGTGAGAATATAGTTGAAAAGGAAGATTAAGAAGAACAGTTTTTTAATAAAAATACATACACACATATACCTATATACATGTACATGTATGCAGGTATATATGTTTATATACATGTAAATATATAATGTACATATGTGCATTTATATTGATATATGAATGTATAAATACATGCACAAACATAACATATTCACATGTACATATGTCTATAATAATAGGATAGTATTGGAGATGGAAAGGCAGCAGGTCTTAGAGTTAAAGATCTGGATTCAAATTCTGGAGGCAGCTATATGGCTTAGCAGATAGGGTACTGCCCCTGGAGTGAGGAAAACCTGAGTTCAAATCTGACCTCAGACACTTACTGTGTGATCTTGGGTAAGCCACTTAACCTCTGTTTGCTTTAATCCATTGGAGAAAGAAATGGTAAACCACTCCACTACTATTACCAAGAAAACCCCATGTGCAGTATAGTGGACCATTGTATTACAGTCCATAGGATAATAAAATGTAGGAAACAACTGATCAACTGAGCAACAACAAAAAAGATGCTTACTCAATATGTGACCCTGGAAAATTAGCTTCAGATGGTTCTCTAAAACTTATCTTTCAACTAATAGAAATATTGCAGTATGTATTTGTAGAGGGTGTTTCAATGTCCATAATCACACAGCCCTTGACAATGCTGTGACTGAATGGATTTTATTGATGTGCTTTATCCTATTAAATTTTAAGATTTGTCCCTAAAAACGTGTTTGAGTGAGAAGGGCATTGAAGTGTGAATCGAAAGATATGAGTTCTAGTCTTAGTTCTTCCACTAATTAGTTGTATTGGTGGGAAAGTTATTTAACCTCCATTTCTTCAAGTACAAAATAGAGGGATTGGTCTAGATCATTTCTGTGGTCACATCCATTTCTAGAAATTCTATTATTCCTGGTGGCCCATTGAATATTCATTTGATTTAGTGGTTGATTTTTCTGACCAAATTTAAATTAAGATAAAAATAAACTAAATATGAAATTCAAATAATATAACTATTTTCTTCTTATCTTTTCAATTGCAAGTATAAAACTAGGTGAATTGTGACTCCTGCCCACACACTGAAGTGCTAAGATTTGAACCTACATGAGTATTATTGAAATAATTGGATGCAGGTGTAAAATGGCAAGTATTCCAATGGAAATTGTTGATTGACAAGCTCAATGTTGTTAGGATAAAAGTGAACTGTCAGTTATGACAGTAATAACCCATTTGACTGAATAAACACATTTTATGTGTGAAAACTTAAATAAAATTTTTTAGAGAGAATTTATAATTAAGCTCTACAAATATGGTTTTGGGACAGTTTTGAACATTGCCTAAAGGCACATCAAATAAGCAGGAGATATGCTTAGAGTTTCAATAACCGATAGGCACCAGCTTTCTTCTCCGAAATCATGGGGGAAACGAACAAATACTCGATAAGCAACATTCAGAACTCCTTTAAGGTCAACACTACATATTACTTACCAGGGTTTATTCAGTGATGAGAAATCACAAGTACATTTTGCAATTGGGTGTTGCATAATGGTAAGGAAAAACTCTTAAGCCTCAGGAGAGAAAAATCTACTGAAAGAAACATTCTATTTGTCTAATATTTTTTAATTATTTTTTTAAACTTAATTTATTTATTTAACATATTTAGTTTTCAGCATTGGTTTTCACAAGAGTTTGAATTACAAATTTTCTCCCCGTTTCTACCCTCCCCCCCACTCCAAGATGGCATATATTCTGGTTGCCCCATTCCCTGGTCAGTCCTCCCTTCTGTCATCCCACTCCCCTCCCATCCCCTTTCCCCTTCCTTTTTTGTAGGGCAAACTAAATTTCTACTCCCCATTGCTTGTGTATCTTATTTTCTAGTTGCATGCAAAAAACTTTTTTTTTGTTTAATATTTTTTAAATCAAAATTAGAATATCAAGAATTTAGAAATGGTCCAGAGAAGTATAAAAATTTACGATAATAATTTCAATATTTATTGAGACCTTAAATTGCTCAGAAAGCTTTCACATACATTATGAACTGATTTAAAGTATTGGTGAAGAATGGGGCCAATAATGCAATACATGCAAGAAACTTGATCATTTTAGTTAGGGGATGAAGAGGACTACAATCATCATAAAATACTATAAATAATGAATTTCCAGAATCTTCTGATAAATTAGATCTGGGACATATATGAATAGTGATCTTAGCATCCAATTAAGAACAGTTTGCTATTAATTAAATGTAATATAATAGAGAGAGCAGAAATCTAGGTATTAGAAGACAGGTTCTAGTCTGGGCTCTAGCACTTATTGGCTGTATAACCTTAGGCAATCCACTTAAAAAGAATCCTATTCTTCAATAATAGTTGTCCATTTGACCTCTTAGAACAGTTGTGAGAATATAATGGGATAAAGTATAACATGTGAAAACATTTTGTATCAAATTTAATTAAATAAATATTTATTAAGCATTTACCATGAGCACTTTAAATTTGTCTATGTGACCTCTAAGCTTCTTTCCCACTCTAAAATTCCATGATTCATTTATCCATTAATTCAACAAATCTTTTTTTTTTATAAATTTCTTTATTTTTAGTTTACCACACACGGTTCTACATAGTTTTGAGTTCCAGTTTTTCTCCCCTCCCTCCCCTCTCTCTCCCCAAGATGGCATGAAGTCTCATATAACTGTCATGTATAACTTCGCATTGAATTAATTTATGCACTAGTCAAGTCGTGGAGAAGAATTTTGACCAATGGAATGAATCATGAGAAAGAAGAAACAGAACCAAAAAAACCAAAAAAACAAAACAAAACCCCAAAAACAAAAACAAAAGAGAAGCAGAAAAGGCGAGCATGTAGTGTGCCTCAGTCTGTATTCAAACTTCGCAGTTCTTTGTCTGGATGAAGATAGCATTCTCCATCGTGAGTCCCCTGGAGTTGTCCTTGCCCCTTAGGTTGCTGAGAAAAGCGCAGTATGTCAGGGTTGGTCCTCACGGAATCCATATATCTGTGGCTGTGCACAACGTTCTCCTGGCTCTGCTCCGCTCACTCAGCATTATGTCGTGTAGGTTTTTCCAGGTTGTTATGAAGTCTGCATCATCCCCATTTCTTATGGCACAATAGTATTCCATCACCTTCATATACCACAGCTTGTTCAGCCATTCCCCAATTGATGGGCATCCTGTTGATTTCCAATTCTTGGCTACCACAAAGAGAGCTGCTATAAATATTCTTGTACATATGGGTCCTTTTCCCGCTTGCGTGATTTCTTTGGGATACAACCCTAGAAGTGGTATTGCTGGGTCAAAGGGTATGAACATTTCTATCGCCCTTTGGGCATAGTTCCACACCGCCCTCCAAAATGGCTGGATCAGCTCACAACTCCACCAGCAATGCAACAATGTTCCAATTTCCCCACATCCTTTCCAGCATTTATCATTCTCCTGATTTGTTATTTTAGCCAATCTGACAGGAGAGATGAGGTATCTAAGAGTCGTTTTGATTTGCATTTCTCTAATCAGCAGCGATCCAGAGCATTTTTTCATATGCCTGTAGAAAGCTTTAATTTCTTCCTCTGAAAACTGCCTGTTCATATCCTTTGACCATTTCTCAATTGGGGAATGGCTTGCATTCCTATATATTTGGCTCAGCTCCCTGTATATTTTAGAGGTGAGGCCTTTATCAGAGATACTAGTTGCAAAGATTTTCTCCCAATTTTCTGCTTCCTTCCTAATTCTTGTTGCATTGGCTTTTTTTGTACAAAAACATTTCAATTTGACATAATCAAAATTATCCATTTTGCATTTTGTAATGCTCTCTATCTCTTGTTGGGTCATGAATTCTTTACTTTTCGACAAATCTGATAAGTAAACTATTCCTTGCTTTCCCAAATTACTTAGAGTATCAACTTTTACTCCTAAATCATGAACCATTTTGACTTTATTTTGGTATATGGTGTAAGATATTGGTCTATGCCCAGTTTTTGCCCTACCATTTTCCAATCTTCCCAACAGTTTTTGTGAAATAGTGAATTATTAGCCCAGAAACTGGCCTCTTTGGGTTTATCAAAGAGTAGATTGCTAAACTTGTTGTTTTCACCTACTTGTGTACCTATCCTATTCCACTGATCCACACCCCTGTTTCTTAACCAGTACCAGGCAGTTTTGATGACTGCTGCTGTGTAGTACAGTTTAATATCTGGTGTGGCTAAACCACCATCTCTAGCATGTCTTTTCATTAATATCCTAGATACTCTAGACCTCTTGTTTTTCCAAATGAATATTGTTATTATTTTGTCCAGCTCAGTAAAAAAATTTTTTGGTGGTTGGATTGGTATGGCACTGAATAGATAGATTAATTTAGGTAGAATTGTCATTTTTATTATATTAGCTCAGCCTAACCATGAGCAACTGATAATTCTCCATTTATTTAGATCTGATTTTATTCGCGTGAAAAGTGTTTCATAGTTATGTTCATATAGGCCTTGGGTATGTCTTGGCAAATAGACTCCCAAATATTTTATAGTGCCTTCAGTAACTTTGAATGGAATTTCTCTTTCTATCACTTGCTGTTGGGCTTTGTCAGTAATGTATAGGAATGCTGAGGATTTATGTGGGTTTATTTTATATCCTGCAACTTTGCTAAAGTTGTTTATTATTTCACGTAGTTTTTTACTTGATTCTCTAGGATTCTCTAGATAAATCATCATATCATCTGCAAAAAGTGATAATTTAGTTTCTTCTTTTCCTATTCTAATTCCTTCAATTTCTTTTTCTTCTCTTATTGCTACAGCTAATGTTTCTAGTACCAAATTGAATAATAGGGGTGATAATGGACATCCTTGTTTCACCCCTGATCTTATTGGGAATGCATCTAGTTTATCACCATTACAAATAATGCTTGTCGATGGTTTTAGGTAGATGCTATTTATAATTTTGAGGAAGGTTCCACTTATTCCTATGCTTTCTAGTGTTTTTAATAGGAATGGGTGTTGTACTTTGTCAAAGGCTTTTTCTGCGTCTATTGAGATGATCATATGGTTTCTGCTAGTTTTGTTGTTGATATGGTCAATTATGCTAATAGTTTTCCTAATATTGAACCAGCCTTGCATTCCTGGAATAAATCCTACCTGGTCATAGTGTATTATTCTCGTAATGAGTTGCTGCAATCTTTTTGCTAATATTTTATTTAAAATTTTTGCATCAATATTCATTAGAGAAATTGGTCTATAATTTTCTTTCTCTGTTTTAACTCTACCTGGTTTGGGTATTAGTACCATATTTGTGTCATAAAAAGAATTTGGTAGGACTCCTTTTCACCCTATTTTCCCAAATAGTCTACAAAGTATTGGAATTAGTTGTTCTTTAAATGTTTGATAGAATTCACATGTAAAACCATCTGGCCCTGGAGATTTTTTCCTAGGGAGTTCGTTGATGGCCTGCTCAATTTCTTTTTCTGATATGGGGTTATTAAGAAATTTCACTTCCTTCTCTGTTAGTCTGGGCAGTTTATGTTTTTGTAGATATTCATCCATATCTCTAAGGTTGTCAAATTTATGGGCATACAGTTGGGCAAAATAATTCCTAATTATTGTTTTGATTTCCTCTTCATTAGAGGTGACCTCACCCTTTTCATTTTTGATACTGGTAATTTGATTTTCTTCTTTCTTTTTTTTAATCAAATTGGCCAAAGGTTTGTCAATTTTATTGGTTTTTTCATAAAACCAGCTCTTTGTTTTATTTATTAATTCAATAGTTTTCTTGGTTTCAATTTTATTAATCTCTCCTTTGATTTTCAGTATTTCTAATTTGGTATTTAATTGGGGGTTTTCAATTTGCTCTTTTTCTAGCTTTTTCAGCTGTATGCCCAGATCATTGATCTCCTCTTTCCCTATTTTATTCATGTAGGCATTTAGAGATATAAAACTTCCCCTAAGAACTGCTTTTGCTGCATCCCATAAGTTTTGGTATGTTGTTTCATTATCGTCATTCTCTTGAATGAAATTATTAATTGTTTCTCTGATTTGTTCTTTGTCCCACTCACTCTTTAGAATTAAATTATTTAGTTTCCAATTAGTTTTTAGCTTATTTTTCCATGGTACTTTATTAAAAATGATTCTTACTGCATCATGATCTGAAAAGGATGCATTGACTACTTCTGCTTTTCTGCACTGGATTGTGAGGTTTTTATGCCCTAGTACATGGTCAATTTTTGAGTATGTGCCATGTACTTTTGAGAAGAAAGTATATTCCTTTTTTATCCCCATTCAGTTTTCTCCAGAGGTCTATCATATCTGCCTTTTCTAAAATTCTGTTTACCTCCTTAACTTTTTTCTTATTTATTTTGAGGTTTGATTTATTAAGTTCAGAAAGGGGGAGGTTGAGGTCTCCCAATATTATAGTTTTGCTGTCTATTTCTTCCTGTAACTCCCTTAACCTCTCCTCTAAGAATTTGTATGCCTTACCACTTGGTGCATATATGGTAAGCAATGATATTGCTTCATTGTTTATGGTGCCTTTTAGCAGGATATAATGTCCTTCCTTATCTCTTTTAATTAGATCTATCTTTACTTTTGCTTTGTCTGAGATTAGGATTGCTACACCTGCTTTTTTTACTTTAGCTGAGGCACAATATATTTTACTCCAGCCTTTTACCTTAACCCTATGTGTATCCCCCTGTTTCAGATGCATTTCTTGTCAACAGCATATTGTAGGATTATGGTTTTTAATCCATTCTGCTATCTGCTTCTGTTTTGTGAGAATGTTCATCCCCTGCACATTCAGGGTTATGATTTCTATCTGTGTCTTTTTCTCCATCCTAATTCCCCCTGTTTATGCTTTTATTTCTCCCTTTCCCCTTCTCCTCCCCAACAAAGTTTTGCTTTTGACCGCTGCTTTCCTCAGTTAACCCTCCCTCTTTATTCCCCTCCCTTATCTTACCATTACCCACTTGCTACTTCTCCTCTTCCTTCTGCCCTCCCCCCTCCCTTTTTCCCCCCTCTCCCTCCCACTTCCCGTAGGAAAAGTTAGATTTCTAAACTTATCAGAGTATGTTAATCCCTTCTTGAACTAGATCAGATGACAGTAAAGTTCAAATACTGCTCTTCTCCCTCCCTTCTTTCCCTCTACTATAATATGTTTTTTTTGCCACTTCCTTTGGTGTAATTTACCCTTTTCTACTACCTCCTTACCACTTCCCTCATAGCCCTCCCTTTATATCTCTTATTTATATTTTATATCTTTACATCAGTTAATTTATACAGGCATTCACAACCTATGTATATCCCTTTCATTTGTCATAATAGTTGTACCATTCACAAGAATGACTTATATATGTATATGTATATATATATATATATACATATATATATATATACACATAAAAAACATACATAAGATGATATAATCCCACATAAAGATGTAAACAACCTAAGCTTATTGGTTAATGAGATTTGTGGGGTTTTTCCCCCTGGTTACCTTTTTATGTCTCTCTTGAGTTTTGTATTTGGAGATCAAATTTTCCATTGAGTTCTGGCCTTTTCATCAGGAAGGTCTGGAATTCCCTTATTTCATTGAATGTCTATCGCCTTGCCTGGAAAATTATGCTTAGTTTTGCTGGGTAGTTGATCCTTGGTTGTAGTCCCAGCTCCTTTGCCCTTCGGAATATCATATTCCAATTTCTCCTGTCTTTTAATGTGGAAGCTGAGAGATCCTGCGTGATCCTGACTGTAGTTCCACGATATTTGAATTGCTTCTTTTTGGCTGCTTGCAATAATTTCTCCTTGAGTTTATAGCTCTGAAATTTGGCTACAATGTTTCTTGGTGTTTTCAGTTTGGGATCTCTTTCAGGGGGTGATCGGTGAATTCTTTCAATGACTATTTTGCCCTCTGGTTCTAGGACCTCTGGGCAGTTGTCTTTGATAATTTCTTCGAAGATACTGTCAAGGCTCCTTTTTTCATCGTGGATTTCCGGTAGACCAATAACTCTCAAATTGTCTCTCCTGGATCTATTTTCCAGGTCAGTTGTTTTGCCAATCAGATATTTCACATTTTTTTCTATTTTTTCATTCTTTACATTTTGTTTTATTACTTCTTGATGCCTCATAGATTCATTAGCTTCCACTTGCTCAAGTCTAATTTTAAATGAGTTAGTGTTTACATTTTGCTTTTGAGCCTCCATTTTCAATTGGTTGATTTCACCTCTCAGGGTGTCCTTTTCTCTCTCTAGATTCTGAATCTCCGTAGCCATTTCGCCAATCTTATTCTTTAGGGACTTGATTTCATCAGTGGATTTTTTCTCCTTTTTTTTCCATTTTTTCCATATTTTCTTTTAGCTCCCTAATTTGGTTTTTAAAATCCTCCTTTAGCTCTTCCAGCAGTGCTTTCTGGGCTGGAGACCAGTTCATATTAGCTTTTGAGGTATCTGATGTATCTACCGTGTCATTGCCGTCCTCCTCCATATCGATATTTTGATCCTGCCTGTCTCCATAAAAAGAATCTATTGTCCTTGGTTTTTTTGTATTCTTCTTCATGTTTGTTGTTTTCCCTTTTCCTGGCGTTAGAACGAATTTCTATCTGTGGGTCTCAGGGCTTTCTGTCCCAGCTTTCTTATTCTGGGGGTGGTGAGTCTAGAATTATAACCTTCAGTTTCCTGAGGTGTGGGGGAGGGGTCTGGCTCCCTGGCATCTCACTCCCTGTGGGTGCTCTCCAGCACTTGCTTTTCAGCAATGGTCTCAGCTGTTCGTTGTCTGAGCTGATGTCTGGCACTTCCCCTGGGGGAGCAAGGTTATGTCTGGGCTCCTGGTGTTGGCCCCTGCCGACTCTTCCCCTCTGGGACTAATGAACTTCTAGTATTTGTCCTGTGAGGCCCTGCTACTCTCTCCTCTGTTTCAGTTCTCTCTCTTTTTTTTTCCCGAGGAATTCTCTGGGTGAGGGGGAAGGGATTAGAGCCTTTTCCCTGGCCATTGAGTCTTCCAGAAGTTCAAGAAGCCGAGTTCCTGGGTTTTGCAAGTGTCAGGAGTGGGTGTTTTCACGGCCGGTGGCGTTGCGCTGCCTCTCGTCGCTCCCACAGACTGCCGTCCTGTGTTGGGAGACCTGGGGATCTCTGCCTGTTTCCGGCGCCCAGCTTTCTCCCAGCCCGTCTCCCACATGGATTTCCCAGCCGGCCGCTTCCACCTTGGTCTGGAGCAGCTCCGCACCGAGCACTCTCCGAGCCTGCAGGTTCGTTCCTCCGGCCTTTCAGACTCTCCCGGCTCAGAAATTTGCCCCACGCAGACTGCTCGCGGTTTCTGACTCTCTCAAATCTGCCCAAATTCACTTTTTTATGGGAATCTGACAGACCTTGTGAGAGAGCTCCGGTAAGACTCTGCCTTCATGCGGCCATCTTGGCTCTGCCCCCAACAAATCTTTTTGAATAACTATTTTGTGCCAGTTAAAAGTTATGGGGTACCACAATGCTAAGTCATCCTTGAATCAGTAGAGCCTGATGTTGATACATACAGGTATATGTGACTTTCATTAAATCGACATGTAACGATATTCATTGAGAGAATAAATGAATATGGGAATAGTTATTCACCTTACAAAGAAATTCACTTCAATGTTCGACAATCAATTATTATCTATTATGTGCCAGGAACTGTGCTAAGTGCCGGAGATACAAAGATAGAAGTGAGAATGGCTGTAGTCTCAGAGGGCTCAAATTTGAATAGGACACAAATATATGAATATGTAAATTATACAGAATACATACAAAATATATAAAAGGTATATTTGGAAATAAGGACACTAACAGTTGGGGGATTTTTTGTTGTTGAGTTATTTCAGTCGTGTCTGACTTTTTGTGACCCCATTAGGGGTTTTCTTGTCCAAGATACTATAGTGGTTTGCCATTTCCTTCTCCACCTCATTTTACAGATGAGGAAGTGAGGCAAATAGGGTTAAGTGACTTGTCTGTGGTCACACCTCTAGTAAGCATCTGAGATGGGATCTGAACTCAGGGAGATGACTCTTCCTGATTCCCAATACCACTACACCATCTGAAAAGGCTTAATCTGAGAAGACTCAACTTAAGCTGAGTCTTAAAGGAAAATGGATATTCCAAAAGGTGGAAGTCAGGAGTTAGCACATTCCAAACATGGGTGACAATCAGTGTAAAAACACAGACAGTCAGGAAACGTCGTATCATATGTTTGGGACAGGTGAAAGGGAGCTGGATTAAAAAGAACATTAAAAGCTAAGCAGTGGAATTAACATTTAATCCTAGAAGTAATAGGAAAGCATTGAACTCTATTGAGTTGGGGAGGGGTTAGTATGACAATCAGACTTAGACTTTAAAATAGGAAAAATAAATACCCAAACTGTATTCTCTTCAACTATCTTGTGTTTAGTTTTGATACTTTGTATATATCTATATCCATCAACTTCATATTCGTGGTTTACATATTTTTATATGTACTTGGCTTCTCTATTACAATGCAGATTTTCTGTGAATGGGAAATTTTTTTTGTTTGTATACCTAGAACTTACCATAATGTACACAGTAGGCACCTAGTGAATACCTGTTGCTTGACTAAGTGCAGAATGAAAAAGGTATATTTTCTCTAAGCCTAAAGTGAAGGTGCTGAGGATAAACTATGTGATAGAATTGGTCAGAAGTCATTGGAAGGACTCAAAGAAGGGGCATCTTCCTCTTTTTTATCTTGTCTCAGAAGGCTAAGCAGCATCTTCCTTCCCTCTCTTTTACTTCTTCTCTTGTCTTGCTAGGCAAAGCAACACGTATCATCAGGACTTTAAAAAAAATAACAACAGTAAGAACAAATACAAAAAACTTTTAAGCAAAGTCAGCCAAAAAAGCAACTAGATCTAACAGTGTACACTACATTCCTATAGCAGATTGTTTGATGCTGGAACATCTCATCGTCTCATTCTACCCCCCTCTATGGTCTTTTTCTCCTTTCTGAGAACATAATGTCCTAAAAAGTCATGTCTGCCTATCCTCTGACATCCTCAGGCCACCTGGACCATGTGTTCTTTTTTTTTAATCACCATGTCATCAAATTCTCATTCTAGGACTTAAATTCCACATTTGTGATCAATCAATCAATAAACACTTATTAAATGCCTATTATGTGCCAGGCATAAAACTAAATGCTGATACAAAAAGAAGTAAAAGACAGTCCCTCTCCTCAAGGAACTTAAAATCCAAGGGTAGTTATGCAATCTTAGTAGCAAGATGACAATCATCATCTGACCTTGAGAATATCACCTTGTGTTTTATTTAAAAAAAACTAACAAACAACAACAACCAAAAAACCTTGTCCCCTCCCCCATATTTAACTTTTGACACACCAATCACCAAACCACTTTCTGATATGTCAGTTTTGTAAAAGAAGCCATTCATAATATAGATGCAGTCTTAATAGTTTTAAAATGCCCATGAAGATCCTCCTTAGTATCTTCACTTTTCTCTCTATTCTTAAAAAAGGGTCTACTAGTAGCAGGGAAATAACTCTCCTACAGGAGAAATATTAGCTATTTTTAAATACCTATTTTGAAGCAGAAAATGTAAAACACATAACACAAATTGCCAAATAGATCGTGTTAATAAATAAAAAGCATCTCAAGAATTTGTAATTGTGGACAGATGTAGACTGGCAACTGCAGTACAAAGCAAGGAGAATTGGGATTAGATTGCGAGGAACTGGGTTTAAATCTTAGCTCTTATACTTACTGATTGTATGCCTGGGCAGGCTACTTCATTTCTCTGTGCCTCTGTATTCTCATTTGTCAGAGGAAGTCATTAGACTTGATGACCCCTAAGCTTCTTTTCAGTTCTACATTCAATGATCTCTGATCCAGTAGAATTCCAGTAATTCAATAGAAAGACCTTCTTAAATAGAAATCGGAAGAACTGGATTCTAATTCAAATCCCATCACTTACTGACCTTGGGCACATCATTTAATTTCTCTGACCTTTACTTTCTTCACTTCTAAAGTGAGGGAATAAATATATGAATGAAAGAAAAAAAATCAAAATTTTAATCACTTTTTCTGTGCTAACTACTATGGATACAAATATAAAAATACAACGATCTTTGCTCTCAAGGACCTCACAAGTCACTTAATCTCCATTGTCCCCAAGATCGTCATTTGCTAAATGAGGATAATGATTG
Source organism: Trichosurus vulpecula (assembly GCF_011100635.1). Lineage (NCBI taxonomy): Eukaryota > Metazoa > Chordata > Mammalia > Diprotodontia > Phalangeridae > Trichosurus > Trichosurus vulpecula. The sequence goes on along the minus strand of NC_050578.1, from coordinate 181,719,564 downwards.
TGTTTACCTCCAAGGGTTATTATGACAGGACTAGGAGGGAAATTGGGGGGAGGATGGTGTTGAATCTTCCTGCCTCCTGTCCATTTTGGTTGATGCTAACTGTGAGGAATATTTTGAAGAGGAAATGTGATAATGCGAATGAAAGTACTTTGGATATGGTATCTATATATGTAAGCCTTCAGCATTCATTCCCCCATTTTTAAAGATTCTATTATATGCAAAATCTTGTAAGGCATTCTTAGTACCTCGCTTTAGTGACTAGTTCAGCACTACCAAGAAGGAACAGCACTTTTCCTCAAATCTCTCTTAAAGCCCTGCAATTTCAAGATATCCATTCATTCTTAGAGGCTGCTATTTCAGCATTTGCACAGTAACCCTTAACTATATTAATGGCAGTCTAATAATGTCACTGATCACAGAGGAGGGCATTGAGTATTTTGCACACAAAATAGAAGTTTGTTAGAACAGTAAAGTGCAATGTATGAAGGGGATAACTTTATGTTAGTGCTCAGAATAAAGGCTTTTTATTAAGACTGTTAAACTCCCTCTCCACTCACTGCAGTGAGAAGGATCAAACACACAGCCTCCTTTTGTCTAGGAGAAAAGGGGAACAAAGAATGATAATAGTGCTGGGATCAGTAATAGAAGAGGTTGATGGACAGGTAGGCAAGGATTGAGAAACAAGAAAGGAAAGGAATATATTAAATATCTCGAGACTGTGAGGGAGAGTGTGAAGGGCAAGTACTGATAATAGAATACCCCAGTGCAGTATGTGACTTTCACAAAGAAAACTGCATTCTATTTAGCAGTAATATTGTGTGCACTCATATGAACTTGCTTCACTGACATGTGGAATATAAGGAAGGCGTTTCCTAACTCTCAATGGTTGAAGCCATGCTGGAGAAGCCTTACCTCAGTACATGCCTGGTTCCTTCAGCAAGCAGATGAGAATGAGCATCTATCTATTCCCTGACCAGAGTCGTAAAGACAGTTGTGTCCAGCCAGGGCTGATTTCCCCTTATCTTTCAGGCCAAATGTTGAATTTGACTGGAAAAAAATAGGAATGCCTCTTGCCTGTGCTGACAGAACTTTCCCACTTGTAGCAAGTTCTTCAATACACACTTGGCATTTCTGCTTCTGTTAGCTTAACATTCAGCTATGCATTGTAGAGCTCATAGCTTTCTAAGGGTGCTGTTACTTAGCAACAAAACTA